>NC_057802.1:505908432-506244513 GCF_018294505.1 Triticum aestivum
GTGTTGGTCCGAACTGAGCAGACTGCGGGGCCACCTCTTGGAAACTCGAGGTCTGGTTTTACTCGTAGGATGTCTCATCCGGTGTGCCCTGAGAATGAGATATGTGCAGCTCCTATCGGGATTTGTCGACACATTCGGGCGGCTTTGCTGGTCTTGTTTTACCATTGTCGAGATGTCTTGTAAACCGGGATTCCGAGACTGATCTGGTTTTTCTGGGAGAAGGTTTATCCTTCGTTGACCGTGAGAGCTTATGATGGGCTAAGTTGGGACACCCCTGCAGGGTATTATCTTTCGAAAGCCGTGCCCGCGGTTATGAGGCAGATGGGAATTTGTTAATGTCCGGTTGTAGAGAACTTGTCACTTGACCCTATTAAAATACATCAACTGCGTGTGTAGCCGTGATGGTCTCTTCTCGGCGGAGTCCGGGAAGTGAACACGGTCTGAGTTATGTATGACGTAAGTAGGAGTTCAGGATCACTTCTTGGTCATTGCTAGATGACGTCCGTTCCGTTGCTTCTCTTCTCGCTCTCATTTGCGCAAGTTAGCCACCATATATGCTTTTGCCGCTGCAGCTCCACCTTATTACACCTCCCTTTCCTATAAGCTTAAATAGTCTTGATCTCGCGGGTGTGAGATTGCTGAGTCCTCGTGACTCACAGATTCTACCAAAACAGTTGCAGGTGCCGACGATGCCAGTGCAGATGATGGCGTCGATCTCAAGTGGGAGTTCGACGAGGAACGTGGTCGTTACTATGTGTCTTTTCCTGATGATCAGTAGTGGAGCCCAGCTGGGACGATCGGGGATCTAGCATTTGGGGTTGTCTTCTTTTCATCTGGATTTTGACCGTAGTCGGTCCATATGTTTGTATTTTGGATGATGTATGAATAATATTTATGTATTGTGTGAAGTGGCGATTGTAAGCCAACTCTTTATCCCATTCTTGTTCATTACATGGGATTGTGTGAAGATGACCCTTCTTGCGACAAAACCACTATGCGGTTATGCCTCTAAGTCGTGCCTCGACACGTGGGAGATATAGCCGCATCGTGGGCGTTACACATATCTATGTTGTGGATCAATATGCTCGCGTATAGCTTCCCCGTTTTATTTTTGATATGTTCCTAGAGAAAAATAAGTTGAAAGATTATAGTAGCAATGATGCGGACTTGGTCCATGATCAAAGGGTTATCCTCATTGCTGCACAGAAGAATTATGTCCTTGATGCACCGCTAGGTGACAGAAATATTGCAGGAGCAGATGCAGACGTTATGAACGTTTGACAAGCTCGGTATGATGACTACTTGATAGTTTAGTGCACCATGCTTCACGGCTTAGAACCGGGACTTTAAAAATGTTTTGAACGACATGGAGCATATGAGACGTTCCAAGAGTTGAAATTTGTATTTCAGACTCATGCCCGTGTTAAGAGGTATGAGGCCTCTGACAAGTACTTTGCCTACAAGATGGAGGAGAATAGCTCAGCTAGTGAGCATGTGCTCAGAATGTCTGAGTACTACAATCACTTGAATCAAGTGGGAGTTAATCTTCTAGATAAGATAGTGATTGACAGAGTTCTCTAGTCACTATCACCAAGTTACTAGAACTTCGTGATGAACTATAATATGCAAGGGATAACGAAAACAATTCCCAAGCTCTTCGCGGTGCTGAAATCGGCGAAGGTAGAAATCAAGAAAAAGCATCAAGTGTTGATGGCTGACAAGACCACTAGTTTCAAGTAAAAGGGCAAGGGAAAGAAAGGGAACTTCAAGAAGAATGGCAAGCAAGTTGTCACTCCCATGAAGAAGCCCAAAGACAGACTCAAGCCTAAAACTGAGTGCTTCTACTACAAAGGACATGGTCACTGGAAGCGGAACTGCCCCTAGATACTTGGCGGATAAGAAGGATGGCAAAGTGAACAAAGGTATATTTGATATACATGTTATTGATGTGTACTTTACTAGTGTTTATAGCAACCCCTCGGTATTTGATACTAGTTCAGTTGCTAAGAGTAGTAACTCGAAACAGAATTTGCAAAATAAACAGAGACTAGTTAAAGGTGAGGTGACGATGTGTGTTGGAAATGATTCCAAGGTTGATAAGATCACCATCGCACACTCCCTTTACCTTCGGGATTAGTGTTGAACCTAAAATAAATGTTATTTGGTGTTTGTGTTGAGCATGAATATGATTGGATCATGTTTATTGCAATGCGGTTATTCATTTAAGTCAAAGAAAATTGTTGTTCTATTTACATGAATAAAACCTTCTATGGTCATACACTCAATATAAATGGTTTATTGAATCTCGATCGTAGT
Organism: Triticum aestivum; assembly: GCF_018294505.1. Taxonomy (NCBI): domain Eukaryota; kingdom Viridiplantae; phylum Streptophyta; class Magnoliopsida; order Poales; family Poaceae; genus Triticum; species Triticum aestivum. The sequence continues at coordinate 505,910,749 of NC_057802.1, forward strand.
GATACACATATTCATAAATATTGAAGCCAAAAGATGCAAAGTTAATACTGATAGTGCAACTTATTTGTGGCACTGCCGTTTAGGTCATATTGGTGTAAAGCGCATGAAGAAACCCCATGCTGATGGGCTTTTGGAATCACCTGATGCTTGCGAACCATGCCTCATGGGCAAGATGACTAAGACTCCGTTCTCTGGAATAATGGAGCAAGCAACTGACTTATTGGAAATAATACATACTGATGTATGCGGTCCGATGAGTGTTGAGGCTTGCAGCGGGTATCATTATTTTCTGACCTTCACAGATGATTTGAGCAGATATGGGTATATCTACTTAATGAAACACAAGTCTGAAAGATTTTGAAAAGTTCAAAAATATTCAGAGTGAAGTGAAGAATAATCGTAACAAGAAAATAAAGTTTCTACGATCTGATCGCGGAGACAAATATTTGAGTTACGAGTTTGGCCTTCAATTAAAACAATGTGGAATAGTTTCACAAACTCATGCCACCTGGAACACCACAACATAATGGTGTGTCTGAATGTCGTAACCGTACTTTATTAGATATGGTGTCATCTATGATGTCTCTTACCGATTTACCACTATCGTTTTGGGGTTATGCATTAGAGACAGCTGCATTCACGTTAAATAGGGCACCGTCTAAATCCGTTGAGACGACACCGTATGAACTGTGGTTTGGCAAGAAACCTAAGCTGTCGTTTCTTAAAGTTTGGGGTTGCAATGCTTATGTGAAAAAGCTTCAACCCGATAAGCTCGAACCAAAATCGGAGAAATGTGTCTTCACAGGATACCCAAAAGAAACTGTTGGTACACCTTCTATCACAGATCTGAAGGCAAGATATTCGTTGCAAAGAATGGAACCTTTCTAGAGAAGGAGTTTTCTCTCGAAAGAAGTGAGTGGGAGGAAAGTGGAACTTGATGAGGTAATTGTACCTTCTCCCGAATTGGAAAGTAGTTCATCACAGAAATCAGTTGCAGTGATTCCTACACCAATTAGTGAGGAAGTTAATGATGATGATCATGAAACTTCAGATCAAGTTACTACCGAACCTCGTAGGTTAACCAGAGTACGGTTCGCACTAGAGTGGTACGGTAATCTTGTTCTGGTGGTCATGTTACTTGGCCATGACGAACCTACGAACTATGAGGAAGCGATGATGAGCCCAGATTCCGCAAAATGGCTTGAGGCCATGAAATCTGAGATAGGATCCATGTATGAGAACAAAGTATGCACTTTGGTTGACTTGCCCGATGAACGACAAGCCATTAAGAATAAATGGATCTTCAAGAGGAAGACGGACGCTGATAGTAGTGTTACTATCTACAAAGCTCGAATTGTCACAAAAAGTTTCGACAAGTTCAAGGTGTTGACTATAATGAGATTTTCTCACTCGTAGCGATGCTTAAAGTCTTTCCAAATCATGTTAGCAATTGCCACATTTTATGAAATCTGGCAAATGGATGTCAAAACTACATTCCTTAATGGATTTCTTAAAGAATAGTTGTATATGATGCAACAAGAAGGTTTTGTCAATCCTAAAGGTGCTAACAAAGTGTGCATGCTCCAGCGATCCATCTACGGACTGGTGCAAGCATCTCGGAGTTGGAATATACGCTTTGATGAGTTGATCAAAGCATATAGTTTTATACAGACTTGCGGTGAAGCCTGTATTTACAAGAAAGTGAGTGGGAGCACTACAGCCTTTCTGATAAGTATATGTGAATGACATATTGCTGATCGGAAATGATGTAGAATTTTCTGGAAAGCATAAAGGAGTGTTTGAAAGGAGTTTTTCAAAGAAAGACCTCGGTGAAGCTGCTTACATATTGAGCATCAAATACTATAAAGATAGATCAAGACGCTTGATAAGATTTTTCCAATGAGTACATACCTTGATAAGATTTGAAGGAGTTCAAAATGCATCAGTCAAAAAAGGAGTTCTTGCCTGAGTTGTAAGGTATGAAATTGAGTAAGACTCAAAAACCCGACCACGGCAGAAGATAGAGAGAGAATGAAAGTCATTGCCTATGCCTCAGCCATAGGTTCTATAAAGTATGCTATGTTGTATACCAGACCTATTGTGTACCTCACCATGAGTTTGGCAAGAGGGTACAATAGTGATCGAGGAGTGGATCATTGGATAGCGGTCAAAATTATCCTTAGTGGAATAAGGATATGTTTCTCGATTGTGGAGGTGATAAAGAGTTCGTCGTAAAGAGTTACGTCGATGCAAGCTTTGACACCGATCTGGATGACTCTAAGTCTTGATCTAGATACATATTGAAAGTGGGAGCAAATAGCTAGAGTAGCTCCATGTAGAGCATTGTAGACATAGAAATTTGCAAAATACATACGATCTGAATATGGCAGACCCGTTGACTAGACCTCTCTCACAAGCAAAACATGATCACACCTTAGTACTCTTTGGGTGTTAATCACATAGCGATGTGAACTAGATTATTGACTCTAGTAAACCCTTTGGGCATTAGTCACATGGCGATATGGACTAATCACATAAAGATGTGAACTATTGGTGTTAAATCACATGACGATGTGAACTAGATTATTGACTCTAGTGCAAGTGGGAGACTGAAGGAAATATGCCCTAGCGGCAATAATAAAGTTGTTATTTATATTTCCTTATGTCATGATAAATGTTTATTATTCATGCTATAATTGTATTAACCAGGAAACTTAGTACATGTGTGAATACATAGACAAACAGAGTGTCACTAGTATGCCTCTACTTGACTAGCTCGTTAATCAAAGATGGTTAAGTTTCCGAGCCATAGACATGAGTTGTCATTTGATGAATGGGATCACATCATTAGAGAATGATGTCATTGACTTGACCCATCCGTTAGCTTAGCACTATGATCGTGTAGTTTGTTACTATTGCTTTCTTCATGACTTATACATGTTCCTGTGACTATGAGATTATGCAACTCCCGAATACCGGAGGAACACTTAGTGTGCTATCAAATGTCACAACATAACTGGGTGACTATAAAGATGCTCTACAGGTGTCTCCGATGGTGTTTGTTGAGTTGGCATAGATCAAGATTAGGATTTGTCACTCCGAGTATCGGAGAGTTATCTCTGGGCCCTCTCGGTAATGCACATCACTATAAGCCTTGCAAGCATTGTGACTAATGAGTTAGTTGCGGGATGATGCATTACGGAACAAGTAAAGAGACTTGCCGGTAATGATATTGAAATAGGTATTGAGATACCGACGATCGAATCTCGGGCAAGTAACATACCAATGACAAAGGGAACTAACGTATGTTGTTGTGCGGTTTGACCGATAAAGATCTTCGTAGAGTATGTAGGAACCAATATGAGCATCAAGGTTCCGCTATTGGTTATTGACCAGAGATGAGACTTGGTCATGTCTACATAGTTCTCGAACCCATAGGGTCCGCACGCTTAACGTTCGGTGACGATCGGTATTATGAGTTTATGTGTTTTGATGTACCGAAGGTAGTTCAGAGTCCCGGATATGATCACAGACATGACGAGGAGTCTCGAAATGGTCGAGAAATAAAGATCGATATATTGGATGACTATGTTTGGACATCGGAATGGTTCCAGGTGAGTTCGGGCATTTACCGGAGTACCGGGGGGTTACCGAAACCCCCCGGGGAGTGTATGGGCCTTATTGGGCGTTAGTGAGAGAGAGGAGGAGGCGGCCTAGGAGGGGGCGCCCTCCCCCCAAGCCCAATCCGAATTGGGAGGGGGCCGACCCCCCTTTCCTTCCTCCCTGTCTCCTCCTTCCTTCCTCTCCTACTCCTACTTGGAAAGGGCGGGAATCCTACTCCCGGTGGGAGTAGGACTCCCCTAGGGCGCGCCATAGAGAGGGTCGGCCCTCCCCCTCCTCCACTCCTTTATATACGGGGGAGGGGGCACCCCATAGACACACAAGTTTATCATTGTCTTAGCCGTGTGCGGTGCCCCCCTTCACCATAATCCACCTCGGTCATATCGTCGTAGTGCTTAGGCGAAGCCCTGCGCCAGTAGCTTCATCATCACCGTCATCATGCCGTCGTGCTGACGAAGCTCTCCCTCGACACTCAGCTGGATCAAGAGTTCGTGGGACGTCACCGAGCTGAACGTGTGCAGATCGTGGAGGTGTCGTACTTTTGGTACTAGGATCGGTCGGATCATGAAGACGTTCGACTACATCAACTGCGTTGTCATAATGCTTCCGCTTACAGTCTACGAGGGTACGTGGACTACACTCTTCCCTCTCGTTGCTATGCATCACCATGATAGATCTTGCGTGTGCGTAGGATTTTTTTTGAAATTACTGCGTTCCCCAACAGAGAGGAGGCCGCCGGAAGTGACCCATTGTCCATCACATTTGGATCCAGCGAATTCCCCGAAGATGAGGATCGCTGGGGGCGGGCGTGGGCTGGACTGCAGCGCATGATTCGACATATTAAAACCACGAAGTAAAGAAGTTGGATATATGTGTGTATAAGTGCCTTTGAGTACTTACGATTCGGCCAGGGGCTTCTCACTGGGGCGCCACTCGGAGCTGCTATCAGTGTCCAACGCAGAGTTGTCCACGAGGGAGACCCTCCCCTTCTTGGACGCCTCTGCCTCCAGATCCGTGGAGGCCGCCCTTTTCTTCCTTTCCCCCTTAGGAGGAGAGTTGCTTTCCTCCTCGTCGTCGTCGTCCTCGGTGGCGGGGGAGGAGTGGGTTTCGGCGTCTACGGACGTCATGTCCGAAGTGCCTTTACGGTGAAGGCCGCCTCTTCTCGCCTGGCCCTTCTTCTTGGCCTTCTTCTCCAGCGCCTGGTAGGGTGTCGGGACCAGCATATTCGTCAGAAGTGCGATAGCTGGGTTTTCAGGCAGCGGAGCCGGACACTGGATCCGCTCCGCCTTCTTTGTCTAGCCCTGAAAAGACAGATAGGGAAGCTTAGACATCTTCCTTGAATGTACAGGTGAAGGATGCACCATGAAATACGAAAAACTTACCGGACTGGCGGGATGGGTCAGGTTGTACCCACGGTCCTCGGTCGTCTTCGGCCACGTCTCATTGGCCTTAAAAAGCACCTTCCAGATGCCTTCGTGTGTAGCGCCGAAGAACTGTTGCAAGGTCTGGTGCTTGGCCGGATCGAACTCCCACAAATGGCAAGTCCGGCTTTGACAAGGAAGGATCCGGCGAAAAAGCATCACTTGGATCACGCTGACGAGCTTAATGTTCTTGTCCGCCATGCTATTGACGCGCGTCTACAGCGTTGTCAGCTCGTCCGACGAAGCACAGTCCAGACCCTTCTCTAGCCAGGAGGTGAGCCGCATCAGGGGCCCGGACTTAAATTCGGGAGCTGCAACCCAGGTGGTGTCACGGGGCTCTGTGACGTAAAACCACTGCTATTGCCACCCTTTAACGGTCTCCACGAAGGTACCTTTGGGCCATGAGACATTGGACAGCTTGCTCACCATAGCGCCTCCGCATTCTACGTGTTGACCATCCACCACATTCGGCTTCACATTATAGATCTTTGTCCACAATCCGAAGTGGGGTGGGATGCGGAGGAAGGCCTCGCACACGACAATGAATGCTGAAATGTTGAGGAAAGAATTTGGAGCTAGTTCGTGGAAATCTAGCCCATAGTAGAACATGAGTCCGCGAACGAAGGGGTGGAGAGGAAACCCTAACCCGCGGACGAAGTGGGGAATGAACACCACCCTCTCATGGGGCTCTGGGGTGGGGACGATCTGCCCCTTGGCCGGAAGCCGGTGGGCGATTTCCTGGGCCAGGTACCCCGCCTCCCGGAGCTTCGTGATGTCCTTCTCCGTGACGGAGGAGGCCATCCACTTGCCCTACGCTCCAGATCTGGACATGGCCGGAGTGCTTTTTTGAGGTGGAAAGGATGGAAGCTTGGGTGTTGGAGCTCGAGAATGGGTGGGCAGAGAGAGAGAAGGCATGGGTGAAAGGGTGAATCCTTATCTCTTTATAAAGATAGCAAATACCAAGCACCTCCCCATTCGCCTTAAAACTCGCCTATTCCCCAAGGGTCGTGCAGACGGCGCGGTTGGATTACCCATGCCCATATGGATGAGAATCCCGCAATAAGGGGACACGATCTCTGCTTCGACAAAACGTGCCAATGAAAACCGCATCTCGAAACATGGAACGGGAGGCTAAAAAACGGTTCGAAATAATGACCGGGCAGGGACGTAATGTCTCGCTACGAAAGTTGTTAGTAGATGGGACTCATGAAATATTATACTCTCGGCGCTTGTGTGTGGTACTTGTTTTGCAGAGCCGGACACGTTTTCTGTGTTCGAGGGCTGCTTTGGAGTATTCGGAGGAGGAACCCGCCTTGCAATGCCGAAGACAATCTACGCGCCAGACACATCGCCATTGAAGCCTGGTTCAGGGGCTACTGAGGGAGTCCTGGATTAAGGGGTCCTCGGGCGTCCGGGCTATGTGACGTGGGCCGGACTGATGGGCCATGAAGATACAAGACAGAAGACTTCCTCCCGTGTCTGGATGGGACTCTCCTTTGCGTGGATGGCAAGCTTGGCATTCGGATATGAAGATTGTTTCCTCTGCAAACCGACTCTGTACAACCCTAGGCCCCTCCGATGTCTATATAAACCGGAGGGGTTAGTCCGTAGAGGCAATCACAATCATACAGGCTAGACATCTAGGGTTTAGCCATTACGATCTCGTTGTAGATCAACTCTTGTAATCCTCATATTCATCAAGATCAATCAAGCAGGAAGTAGGGTATTACCTCCATCAAGAGGGCCCGAACCTGGGTAAACATCGTGTCCCCCGTCTCCTGTTACCATCGACCTTAGACACACAGTTCGGGACCCCCTACCCGAGATCCGCCGGTTTTGACACCGACAGGCATCACTGAAGTCTTTCTGTCCGCGTGATCTGAAGACTTGTTACACTTGAGGACTGTGAATCCTCCAGCCGGTTAGGCGTCGCGTTCTGAGCATCCAAGAGTCATTGTGGATCATCGGTGAACGAAGTCTATGAAGGTTTGGAAGTCTACCTTGAAGACTTACCAGAGTGATTGGGCGAGGACTGGGTGTCCTTAGCTCAAGGGGAATAAGGTGAAAGACGCGGTCTTCTGAGTTAAATCTCAGCCTCCCTAACCAGACGTACAGTTGTCACATCAACTAGAACTGGTCTACCAAATCCTTCTCTTCATCAATCAACTGGTTCTAGCCTCCACTTCCCCTTACTTTACAGTTTGTCTTCGTGAAGTCATTGCCTGCTAATCTGATCTGATTGACTTCACTGAGTGAAGACTACTTACTGTTTGGCTTCATACTGTCTTCCATCCTGATCCATTCTACCTAGCTGCCGATAGTCTTCGTGCTTTCACTACATTGCTTAATTGACTATGGCTTGTCTAGTGTAGTCTACCTTCCGCTGCATATCAATAGGTTCATTTCTACTATTTGTCTTCAGAGACCTCGTGTTTTGAAGACTTTCATAAAAATCGCATGTTCACCCCCCCCCTCCCTCTAGTCGATAACTAGCACTTTCATCTACCAACCAATGTCACCGACCGAGCAAACCATCTTGGGGATCTTGTTGTCCCGCCATGCATCTGTGCTCTCCCCGTACCAATGAAGCAAATAAGAGCATCTCCAACCCAAGAAAACCACATGGGTTGCTGCAAAGGGACCTTCAGTGGATCCATCTACCTTATCTGGCTTCACTTGTGCTTACCCTATTATCATTGATGAATCGTTTGATGCAAATTATAAACTGCTTAAGAATCAGAATGGTGAAGTGTTTGCCAGGTATATTGGTACTAACTGCAGGAGTGGACCACCCTTGAAGAAGATCTGGTTGCCCAAAAGTTGTCTTGCAAAGCTTCCTGTGAATGTCATCATGACACCACCTGGGAAGAAGACAAACCCCAGACCAAAGGCTTCATATGGTCCAAAGGCTTCATACAGACAGAGGACCCACCAGGTTCACCCTAACGCTAATGTTTTGCAGGGAAACCATACTCAGACTTATGAATATGAGCGTGTTTGATCAAACCACTATGTTGATAAAACTAAGAACTTGTCTGCTTATTCTTATGAGTATTATACACCTCCTGCAAGGCTATTTGCTAGGGCCCCAAAGCCAAAGTTTTCAGATGCTGCACTTAGACTCATTGCTTCTAAGTCACCCCTGAAGATGTGGGTGGTTAAGAAGAATTAACTTTCTTTTGCAGGGAAAGGTCTCCAGCCGGAAAACAAAAGCTTCAGGCGCTAATGCTGGGGACCTAAAACATCTTGTGGGACGCAAGATAAAGTGCCAAAATGGTCTTACTATGTATTTCGTCCCAGGATTTCTTGACAATCATCCTATCTACCCTAACAAGGATTTGAATTTTGATAGTATGCTTGTTCGTCAAATGTTTATGCTTCACAATTCTCTTGGTGAAGCCTATCCCTCAAACTGCACTGTAGGGTATGGTTCCAAAGGCTACTGAGTGGATTATGGACAGTGGATGCACTAACCACATGACTGGTGATCGAAGTCTTCTTATGGATTCAACCCTACGTCCATCTAACAAAATTCACATCACATTTGCTGACACTTGTAAAAGCAAGGTATTGGGCCTAGGTAGAGTTGCAATCACAAAGGATCAGGACATGGATAAATTGATGCTTGTTGAATCCCTTGGTTTCAACTTAATGTCTGTCTCAATGCTTTGTGATCTGAACATGATTGTGATATTTGGAAAATATCGTGGCCTTGTGCTTATGGAATCAGACAAATCTCTAGTCTTCGAAGGGTATCGAAAAGACGATCTGTATGTGGTAGATTTCTCCGTAGGACCACAACTTGCTGTATGTCTTCTAGCAAAAGCTTCAGAGTGCTGGCTCTGGTATGGGAGGCTTGGGAATGCGGGCATGCGGAACTTGCACACTCTCGCGAAGAAGAAGCATGTCATCATCGAGGGCGTCAAGTTCAAGAAGGATCATCTATGTGGTGCCTGTGAAGCCGGAAAGATGACTAGGGCCAAGCATCCCTCGAAGAAAATCATGACAACGACATGTCCCTTCGAGCTGCTTCACATGGACCTATTTGGCCGTACTCACTACTCTACCCTTACTACCACTGCATGCCTCTATGGCTTCGTCATTGTTGATGATTACTCAAGATATACATGGGTGCACATAATTCTCTACAAGACTAAAGTGCAGGATGTCTTCAGAGGATTCACCAATCGTGCCATGACCAACTATGGCATCAAGATCAAGCACATCAGAAGTGACAACGGCACAGAATTCAAGAACACCGGCCCCGACACTTATCTTGATACATTGGGCATCACACATGAGTTCTCTGCTCCATACACACCTCAGCAGAATGGCATCGTGGAGCGCAAGAACAGAACCCTCATTGAGATGGCACGAACGACGCTTGATGAGTACAAGACTCCAAGGAAATTCTGGCCTGAAGCCATTGATACTGCTTGCCACATCATCAACTGTGTTTATCTTCACAAGTTCCTAAAGAAGACATCATATGAGCTCCTGACTGGTAAGAAGCCAAATTTCAACTATTTCAGAGTCTTTGGTGCTAGGTGATGGATCAAGGATCCGCATCACACTTCAAAATTTGCACCGAAAGCACATGAAGGTTTTATGCTTGGCTACGGAAAGGATTCACACTCCTATAGAGTCTTCAACCTCTTTCACTACAAAGTGGTTGAAACTGTGGATGTGCGGTTCGATGAGACTAACGGCTCGCAAAGAGAGCACCTGACAAATGTGCTAGATGAAGCTACACCAAGTGAGTCTATCAAGCTTATGGGTACTGGAGAAATCATACCTTTAGAGGAACAGGCTGAAGAGGAAATCATTATTTCTGCACCTAACCAGCATGAAGACACTGCTCAGCCTGAAGCCAATGCTGAAGATGAAGACAATGATCAGCAAGGGCAAAATCTTCGTGCAGTACATCCTTGTGTTGCAAATGAAGTCCAGATTGAGAGGATAATCGATAGCATCAATGCACCTGGTCCACTCACTCGTTCAAGAGCAACACAGCTAGCAAATTTCTGTGGGCACTTTGCATTTGTCTCTATATCTGAACCCAAGAAAGTTGATGAAGCCTTCATGGAACCTGAATGGATTCAAGCTATGCAAGAATAACTTCAACAGTTTGAGCTGAATAATGTATGGGAAGTAGTAAAGCGTCCTGATCCTCGCAAGCACAATATCATCGGCACCAAATGGATCTATCGCAACAAACAAGATGAGCATGGTCAAGTTGTCAGAAACAAAGCTCGCCTCGTTGCTCAAGGTTACACACAAGTTGAAGGGATTGACTTCGATGAAACTTTTGCTCCTGTGGCTAGGCTTGAAGCCATTCGCATACTGCTAGCCTACACCAACCACAACAACATTCTTCTGTACCAAATGGATGTAAAGAGTGCCTTTCTCAACGGCAAAATTGAATAAGAAGTGTATGTTGCACAACCACCTGGCTTTGAAGACCCAAGGCGTCCTGACATGGTGTACAAGCTCAACAAGGCACTGTATGGCCTCAAATAAGCACCTCGCGCTTGGTATGACACACTCAAAGACTTCCTGAAGAGCAAAGGCTTCAAACCTAGTTCTCTCGATCCCACTCTCTTCATGAAGACATATGATGGTGAACTGTTGGTATGCCAAATCTATGTGGATGACATTATCTTCGGCTGCACTGACAAGAGATACAGTGATGAGTTTGGGCATATGATGCAAGAGCAATATCAGATGTCCATGATGGGTGAGCTGAAGTTCTTCCTTGGTCTTCAAATCCGTCAGCAGAGAAATGGCATCTTCATATCACAAGATAAATACCTCAAAGATTGCCTGAAGAAGTTTGAAATGCAAGACTGCAAAGGGTACACGACGCCAATGCCAACCAAAGGCCAATTGGGCCCCGACGACAATGGTAAATAGTTCGATCAAAAGAATACTTGCAGCGTTACGTTGAATCTACTAAAGCCAGTTCTTGTTTGACAAGTCGTCAAAAGCCTTTCACTGTTTTGAAGCCTCTCTGTCTGAAAAATCAGCAAGGAAAGGTGGCAGGCAATGCCGTGGCAATACTGCTCTGGATCTGCCCCCGGATCTCTATGAACAATACAAGACTGGTCCAGAGGAAACCTATGGACAACACAAGACCCGAATCCAGTGGATCAGAAGATATTGGGCAGAAAAATGGTTCAAGTGTAACTTCGTCACTCCTGAGTATGCTGAGAAGAATGCTATCAAGCACCCATGGGGCGATATTCTTTACAAGAATCTGCCACCCAAGACGAAGTCTGAAGCTATTGCTCAAGGCTTCTATCCGTGCATGGTTCGAGGGCCTCAGCTTGATAATGCTGACCCATCATATCTTCGATGGTGCCGTGATGATGATCTCTTCAAGCGCAACTTTCGATTTGCAAAGGAGTCGGTTACCAAGAACAAGAAGGCATTCGCACTTGACTTCAACCCTGGTTTGTTTCCTCCAAGGTCTGATGGCACACGTGACGCCAATCCCAATGTCATCGGCTCCTTCAATAGTTTCGATGGGCACCTGTAAAGTGCATCTAGTGCCACCCCTAGTTGGTTTTGGAGTATTGACGACAAACCTGGTTGAGGGACTAATGTGTTTGTGAGAATTGCAGGATAACACAGGTAGTGGTCCCTCATTGATTCGGTTTACCTACCGGAGATGACCCCTAAAAATGTATGAAGACATTGAAGACAATGGTGGTATCTGAAGACAATCACATCAAAGCTTATGACTCGAGAAGACATTCACGTGAAGACTACGGAGTTCGAAGACATAGTTGTTTCGTAGTTTCCTTTTCTTCTTTGTTGAGTCATAGGAACCACCGTACTATTAAGTGGGGTCCAAGTGAACAAAGTCAGAGTGACTGAAGTGATGCTCAACCAAATCCTATGTCTTCGAGCGAAGACAATGAGAGCAAATCTTATCCAGAGCTGGATGAGTCAACTTTACTTGTAGCCCAAGTCAAGCTGCCGCGTGTGTTTGAAATCTGACCGTTGGAACACGTGTCAGTTCCTTAGTGACCCAGGGTCATTTCGGACAAATCAGGTCGGGTTGCCTAGTGTCTATAAATAACCCACCCCCTACACCATAAATTGGTGGCTGCTCAGAGTTAGTGCACGGCTTTTGTCATTTGAGAGCAACCCACCTCCGAAGCTTTTGAGAGAGAAAAATCCTTGCGAGGACAAAGCCCAAAACACCCAGAGCAAAAGAGTGTTAGGCATCACTGAAGTCTTTCTGTCCGCGTGACATGAAGACTTGTTACACTTGAGGACTGTGAATCCTCCAGCCGGTTAGGCGTCGCGTTCTGAGCATCCAAGAGTCATTGTGGATTGCTGGTGAACGAAGTCTGTGAAGGTTCGGAAGTCTACCTTGAAGACTTACCAGAGTGATTGGGCGAGGACTGGGTGTCCTTAGCTCAAGGGGAATAAGGTGAAGACGAGGTCTTCTGAGTTGAATCTCAGCCTCCCTAACCAGACGTACAGTTGTCACAGCAACTGGAATTGGTCCAACAAATGCTTGTCCTCACCAAGAGACTGGTTCTATCTTTTCTCTCTCTTTACTTACAGTTTGTCTTCATGAAGTCATTGCCTGCTTGCACTATCTGTTTTACTTCACTGTGTAACTACTTGTTCTGATTGGCTTCATACTATCTTCCATCCTGATCCATACTGCCTAGCTGCTAATAGTCTTGGTGCTTTCAGTTCATTGAATACTTGACTATGGCTTGCCTAGTGTAGTCTACTTTCTGCTGCATGTTAATAGGTTCATTTCTATTGTTTGTCTTCGAAACTTCCATGTTTTGAAGACTTTCATAAAAATCGCCTATTCACCCCCCTCTAGTTGATAACAAGCACTTTCAATTGGTATCAGAGCAAGGTACTCCCTTGTTCTGTGTGATTCGGTTTAGCCACCTAGAGTTTTAGCTATGTCGACTGCAGGGATAATCAAAGTCTCCGCTGCGTGCCCTGTCTTCAATGGCACTGATTACCCCTACTGGAAGAATAAGATGATTTTCCTACCCTCAGGGGGAAAGTAAAGGCCCTTCCCCCTTTGGAAGGCTGTGGGCGAGGAGGGATTCGAACCCCCGACACCGTGGTTCGTAGCCACGTGCTCTAATCCTCTGAGCTACAGGCCCAGCTGTCTCCACTGGATCTCTTCCCAGGGGTACCCCTTCATTTCAGGTTAAGAAGATGGGAAAGCATGCATCTTGAAGCCATTGATGTCGATCTATGGTATGTCATCAAGAACGGCGTTCCCAGGACTGGTGAAGGTGTCACCCCTGCTGATGTCAAGAAGTTCGTTCAACTGGATTCTACTGCCAAGAACATCATTTGTGGTAATCTGACCAAAGGACAGTATGGCCGTGTGAGTGCTCTAGAAACGTCGAAGCTAGTCTGGGACTGGCTCTCCAAGGTCAACGAAGGCGTCTCCACTCAGAGAGATCAAAGGATCAGTGTCCTTCGCAACCTCTTCAATCGCTTCAAGAGAAACGACAATGAGAATGTCCAGCTCACGTTTGATCGCCTCACTAACATCACAAATGAGCTTCAAGCTCTCGACGCCACTGAGGTCACCAAGCATGAAATGGTCAAGACACTCTTGAGATCACTTGATAGCTCGTTTGACACCCTTGCCCTGATGATTCAAGAACGCCCTGACTTCAAGACACTCGATCCGTCTGACATACTTGAGAGGCTCAACACACATGAGCTATCTGAGAAAAGAGATATCTATGGTCCCAACTATGGACGTACTCGCGCTTTGAAGGCAAAAGCTGCTTCCTCATATGAAGAAGAATCTGACTGCAGTTCTGGGGATCCTGAAGACATTGGAAAGGAGCTTGCTATGCTTGTGAAGAAGTTCCAGAAATTCACCAAGAAGAAAGGCTTCAGAAAGTCTTCAAGATCCAGCTCGAGAAATGATGAAGCTTCCACTCATGACCACAAGAAGATAACATGCCACAAGTGCAAGAAACCTAGTCACTACATCTGTGAGTGTCCATAATGGGAAAATGAGAAGAAGAAGAAGAAGAAGAAGAAGAAGAAGAAGAAGAAGAAGAAGAAGAAGAAGAAGAAGAAGAAGAAGAAGAAGAAGAAGAAGAAGAAGAAGAAGAAGAGCAAAGAATATGATTCTGATGACATGAAGAAGAAGAAATCCTCAAAGTCTTCTTCCAAGTCTTCCTCCAAGTCTTCATCACATAAGAAGAGCTCATCTGGCAAGGCTCGTGCTTTTGTTGGCAAGGAGATGGATTCAGAGGAGGAGTCTGCTTCTGAGGAGGCAGAGGTGGAGTCCGAGGAGGAGTCCGACTCTGGCATTACAAGTCTGGCTCTGGCTACAACCTACGTTGCCAAGTCCATCTTCAACACTGAAGACAATGGCTCTATCACCAACGCTGATGCTAATGACAAGGACGACTCCGCTCCCACCTACTGCTTCATGGCACGTGGTGCCAAGGTAAACTCACGTGATGCTTACGTTCAAACATCAAGTGAAGATGACTCTGATTGTGAATCCAAACCCAGCTACAAAACACTTGCTAAAATTGCAACTGAACAACAGAAAGCTATGGAACATATTCAAAAACTGTTAGACAAAAGTGATGACCTGTTGGACGCGGAAATGACCCGATCTCAGTCCTTAATTGAAGACATAAAAAATCTTCATGTTAAGTGTGAGGAACTTGAAAGTCGTCATGAAACGCTCTCAACAACTCATGAGAAGCTTTCCTATGATTATCTTCAAAGGAAGCAAGAACTTGAGAAATTGAGAGGTGTTCATGAAGATCTTCAAAAAGAAAACGAGTCACTTCACGCTCAACAGATCAGTCCCGCTCAGGAAGGATTTGAACCACCATGTCTAAAATGCCTTGAGCGTGATAACGCCACCTCTGTTGCTGAATGTTCTACTGCTGCTACTGTTGCAATATCTTCAACTGTTGATGTGGTAACTAACCCCTCTGCTGAGGATGCCACTACTATTGCTGATGAAAATGCTAGGTTGAAGACATTGCTTGAGACAGTGATGTATAAAAGTCTCAAAGGGCATCAGACACTATGTGATGTCCTCAAAAAGCAGATCCTAAACCGAAACCCCAGAAAAGAGGGTGTTGGGTTCAAGAGGAAAATGAATGTTGATGGTTCCTACTGGAAGCCTGAGCAGTACCCCAAAACGACATGGGTTGCTGCAAAGGGACCTTCAGTGGATCCATCCACCTTATCTGGCTTCACTTGTGCTAATCCTATTATCATTGATGAATCCTTTGATGCAAACTATAAACTGTTTAAGAATCAGAATGGTGAAGTGCTTGCCAGGTATATTGGTACTAACTGCAGGAATGGACCACCTATGAAGAAGATCTGGGTGCCCAAAAAGTGTCTTGAGAATCTTCGTGTGAATGTCGTCATGACACCACAAGGGAAGCAGACAAACCCCATACCAAAGGCTTCATATGGCCCAAAGGCTTCATACAGACAGAGGACTCACCTGAGTCACCCTAATGTCAATGTTTTGCAGGGAAATCATACTCAAACTTATGAATATGAGTGTGTATCATCAAACCGCTATATGCATAAGACTAAGAACTATTCTGCTTACTCATACGAGTATTATTCACCTCCTGCAAGGCTATTTGCTAGGGCTTCAAAGCCGAAGTTCTCAGATGCTGCACTTAGACTCATTGCTTCTAAGCCACCCCTGAAAATGTGGGTGGTTAAGAAAAATTAACTTTCCTTTGCAGGGAAAGGTCTCTAGCCGGAAATCAAAGGCGTTCGATGCTATTGCTGGGGACCTAAAACATCTAGTGGGGCGCAAGATAAAATGCCCAAATCGTCTTACTATGTATTTTGTTCCTGAATCGCTTGCCAATCATCCTATCAGTCCTAACCTTGATCTGAGCTTTGATAATCCTCTTGTTTGTCAAATGTTTATGCTTCACAATACTCTTGGTGAAGCCTATCCCCCTAACTGTGCTGTAGGGTATGACACCTCATGCTTCAGAATGGATTATGGACAGCGAATGCACTAATCATATGACTGGTGATCGAAGTCTTCTAATGGACTCAACCTTACGTCCATCTGACAAGAGTCACGTCACATTTGCTGACACTGGTAAAAGCAAGGTATTGGGTCTAGGTAGAGTTGCAATCTCAAAGGATCAGCACATGGATAAAGTGATGCTTGTTGAATCCCTTGGTTTCAACTTAATGTCTGTCTCGATGCTTTGTGACTTGAACATGATCGTGATATTTGGAAAATATAGTTGCCTTGTTCTAATGGAATCTGACAAGTCTCTAGTCTTTAAAGGGTATCGGAAAGATGATTTGTACATGGTAGATTTCTCAGCAGGACCACAGCTTGCCGCATGTCTTCTAGCAAAAGCTTCAGAGTGCTGGCTCTGGCATCGGAGGCTAGGGCATGCTGGCATGAGGAACTTGCACTCTCTCGCAAAGAAGAAGCATTTCATAGGCATCGAGGGCGTCAAGTTCAAGAAGGATCATCTGTGCGGTGCCTGTGAAGCTGGAAAGATGACGAGGGCCAAGCATCCCTCGAAGACAATCATGACGACATCTCAACCCTTCGAGCTGCTACACATGGACTTATTTGGCCCTACTCACTACTCTACTCTCACTACTACTGCTTGTCTCTATGGCTTCGTCATTGCTGATGATTATTCAAGATATACATGGGTGCATATAATCCTCTACAAGACTGAAGTGCAGGATGTCTTCAGACGCTTCGCCAACCGAGCCATGAACAACTATGGCGTCAAGATCAAGCATATCAGAAGTGACAACGGCACAGAGTTCAAGAACACCGGCCTCGACCTTTACTTGGATACATTGGGCATCACTCATGGGTTCTCCGCTCCATACACACCTCAACAGAATGGCATCATGGAGCGCAAGAACAGAACACTCATTGAGATGGCTCGGACGATGCTTGATGAATACAAGACTCCAAGAAAGTTCTGGCCTGAAGCCATTGACAATGCATGCCATGTCATCAACCGTGTTTATCTTCACAAGCTTCTGAAGAAGACTTCCTATGAGCTCCTGACTGGTAAGAAGCCAAACGTCAGTTACTTCAGAGTATTTGGTGCTAGGTGCTAGATCAAGGATCCACATCACACTTCAAAATTTGCACCGAAAGCACATGAAGGTTTTATGCTTGGTTACGGAAAGGATTCGCACTCCTATAGAGTCTTCAACCTCTTTCACTATAAAGTGGTTGAAACTATAGATGTGCGGTTCGATGAGACTAACGGCTCGCAAAGAGAGCACCTGCCAAATGTGCTAGATGAAGTTCCACCTAGTGAATCCATCAAGCTCATGGGAACTAGAGAAATCATACCATCTGAAGCTCTAGCTGAAGAGGAACTTATCATTTCTGCACCTAATCAACCAGAAGACAATGCTCAGCCTGAAGACAATGCTCAAAATGAAGACAATGATCAGCAAGAGCAAAATCTTCGTCCAGTTCATCCTCGTGTTGCTAATGAAGTGAAAATTGAGAAGATAATCGATAGCATCAATGCACCTGGTCCACTCACTCGTTCTAGAGCAACACAGCTAGCAAATTTCTGTGGGCACTTTGCATTTGTCTCAATATCTGAACCCAAGAAAGTTGCTGAAGCCTTCATGGAACCTGAATGGATTCAAGCTATGCAAGAAGAGCTTCAACAGTTCAAGCTGAACAATGTGTGGGAATTGGTCAAGCGTCCTGATCCTCGTAAGAACAATATCATTGGCACCAAATGGATATATCACAACAAGCAAGATGAGCATGGTCAAGTTGTTAGAAAGAAGGCCTGTCTCGTTGCTCAAGGATACACTCAAGTTGAAGGGATTGACTTTGATGAAATGTTTGCTCCTGTGGCTAGGCTTGAAGCCATTCGCATACTGCTAGCCTACGCAAATCATCACAACATTCTTCTGTATCAAATGGATGTGAAGAGTGCTTTTCTCAATGGCAAGATTGAAGAAGAAGTGTATGTTGCACAACCACCTGGCTTTGAAGATCCAAAACATCCTGATATGGTATACAAGCTTAACAAGGCACTGTATGGCCTCAAACAAGCCCCTCGCGCTTGGTATGACACACTCAAAGACTTCCTGAAGAGAAAAGGCTTCAAACCTGGTTCCCTGGATCCAACACTCTTTACGAAGACATATGATAGTGAACTGTTTGTGTGCTAAATATATGTGGATGACATTATCTTCGGCTGCACCAACCAGAAATATAGTGATGAGTTTGGACACATGATGCAAGAGCAATATCAGATGTCCATGATGGGTGAGCTGAAGTTCTTCCTTGGTCTTCAAATTCGTCAGCAAAGGAACGACATCTTCATATCTCAAGAGAAATATCTCAAAGACTGCCTGAAGAAGTTTGGAATGCAAGACTGCAAATGTTACACGACGCTGATGCCAACCAAAAGTCATCTGGGTCCTGACGCCAATGGTAAAGAGTTCGATCAAAAGGTATACCGCTCCATGATTGGTTCTTTACTTTATTTATGTGCATCTAGGCCAGATATAATGCTTAGTATTTGCATGTGTGCCCGATTCCAAGCGGCACCAAAGGAATCGCATCACTTAGCTGTGAAGCGAATTCTTCGATATTTGGCTTACACCCCAACATTAGGATTATGGTATCCAAAGGGCTCAGAGTTTGATCTAGTTGGATTCTCGGATGCTGATTATGCTGGTGACAAGGTGGATCACAAGTCTACATCAGGCACATGTCACTTTCTGGGACGATCACTTGTCTGTTGGTCTTCAAAGAAGCAGAACTGTGTATCTCTCTCCACTGCTGAATCTGAATACATTGCTGCTGGATCTTGCTGCGCTCAGCTTCTATGGATGAAGCAAACACTCAAGGACTATGGCATCCATCTGAAGCAAGTACCACTCTACTGCGACAATGAAAGCGCCATCAAGATTGCCAACAACCCAGTTCAGCACTCGAAGACAAAGCACATTGAAATTCGTCATCACTTTCTCAGAGATCATGTCATGAAGGAAGATATTGATATCATTCACGTCAACACTGAAGAGCAATTGGCAGATATCTTCACAAAGCCCTTGGATGAGAAAAGGTTTTGCAAGTTGCTGTGTGAGCTAAATATCTTGGAATCCTCGAATGTCCTGTGATTAGGCACACATCCTAACACTTATGCATGTTGATGACTTAGATGTGCAACACACGAAGTAATGTATATCTTCAATCAATGAAGACTTACACTCTGAGTGTGAATACATTAATGCGGAATTTGACTTCGGAGTGCCACGATAATTGTGCGGCGTGTCTGGGTCTAATACTTCCTATACGGTGGGTAACGCCACCACCAAATTCTTGTTTGGAGTCTTTTCTCTTGGCGTTACATTTGCTAAGTCTTCGCATTTGATTTATCTTCAACATTGATTTGTCTTCATGATGATCTTCACTTTGTTGATTTAGTCTTACTCAGATATATACATATATTTGTGTTCTGTCCTCTGCAGCATTCACTTATGGCTATGTCTTCTCGTTTGAATCTTTTGGACTAAGTGAATGTGATCGGACCCTAACCTCTTCTATGCCTCTACCTCAAATTCTATCTATCCAAATCATATGCATTCTATTGAAACCGTCGAATGTCTTCTCTGCGTCCTTGTCAGCAGAAGATACAGAGACAAAACATTGAATCTGTTTTAAATGCTCAATCCTTATTGCCTGAAACCCGGAGAAGCCGGAACGACCACCCGACAGTCCAGGCGTGCGTGGGAACATGGAACAACTTCCAATGTGTTGCATGTTCGCCACGTGTCCCTCAGATATGAACAGCCAGGGGCACCTGCGTAATTGCGCTGTGTTGTCCCTCTCCTTATAAATACACATCACATCGCGGTCAAAATACTTCTTCCACCTCTCCTCCTCGACAAACCCTAGCGCCACCGCTAGCTCTCGACGACGCCGGCGACGAAGCGCTTAGCTGCCGCGACCTCACCGACGCCGTCCTCACGCCGACCGCGGACCTCGTCTTCTCCGCCGCCGCCGTAGGTGTCTTCCGTCGCCAAGTTAGGGCACGGAAGATCAAACTGCTCGGCCTCCTCTCTACTCCGTCTAGCAGTTCTTCGAGTGGTAATTAAAACTTACTTTTACTGCCTTTTTGATCCGATAGATTCATCCTTCTACACCAAAAGTGGTTTCTGTGGCTACAAATTTGGATCTATCATGTTCTGCATCTCATAATATGCCTAGAATATTCACTTATGCTTCATACATAGTTAGATTCCTCACTTGTGCCTATTCTTGGATTCGTACAAATCTGGAACCAACTCTCAACATATAAGTGAATGTCTTCGTGCTATGAGGTCAATGTCTTCAAACTGATTTAACTTCAAAATCTTCTGAGAATGCATATGACCTCTTCCCCTTCCCTCGCATCTCTAATGCTGTCACAGGTACATGTCCGTGAGAGAATACCTTGGTTCTCATAGTCTGCATTCATTTGCAGAATTCTTACAGCATCACATTAATTCTCCCGAAGCTAGTTCTTGTCTGGCCAGCTGACGGAAGACTTTGACAGCTTTGAAGCCATTCTGTCTAAACTTCATGGCCACAAAAAAGTCAGCAAGGAAGGGAGGCATGCAGCACCGTGGGGGCACATCAAGGGATTTGCCACCAGATCTCTATGAGCTGTACAAGACTGATCCAGAAGAGGATTACAATCAGCGCAAAACTCGAATCCAATGGATTCGAAGATATTGGGCCGAGCAATGGTTCAAATACAAGTTCGTGACCCAGGAGTATGCTGAGAAGAATGCCATCAAGTGTCCTTGGGGTGATATTCTCTTTCGAAATATTCAACCAAAGAATAGAGTTGAAGCTATTGCTCAGGGTTTCTACCCCTGTATGGTCCATGGACCACAGCCTGCCAATGCCGACCCATCATCATTGCTATGGTGTCGTGATGATAATCTTTTCAAGCGCAACTTTCAGACTGCAAAGGCATCGGCCAAAGAGAACAAGAAATCGCTGGGATTAGACTTCAACCCCGGTCCATCTGCTCCTCGAGCTGATGGCACACGCGATGCTGAACACAATATTGTCGGGCCCTTCTACAACCTTGAGGGTCTTATCACGCATATTGCCGTTCAGGGGGCAGTCGTGGATCACTTTGCAGACGATGCTGATTCTGAAGAAGCGCCTTCTCCACCAAAACCACGGAAGCAGAAGAAACCCAAGGCTTCAAAACCCTCCACTGTACCAAAAGCTTCGCGTGCAAAGCCTCTGGCCACTGCTCCTCCTGCACCAAGTGTGCATTCTGAATATCTCTCTCGCATCTCCAAGTCTGAGAAGAAGAAGAAGAAGAAGCCCATGCAGATTACTGGTCAAGCACTGACCCCAGCTGCCATTCTGAGGAATGAGAACGAAGCCATTGATCTGCCAAGTGATGATTATCTTGGCGACGATGCTCTCGAGCTGCTGATTAAGAGCAAGCAAGAGGCAGAAATCTTCAATGATCTGCCCCTTTTCGAGGTGGACGTCCTGAACAATTTCATTGATGAGTGGTTTGACAGCCCAAACCTCAGTTTTGATGATCTTCAGCTCCCAATTGGCCTCAGTGTCTCCTTCCATGGAGCCATTGCTCCTGAGCTGGCTTTAGCTCAGAGGACAGTTGAACTGAAGAACAAAATTGACTATGAAAAAGCTCAGTTCAAGAAGCACATGGCCAAGCTCAGTGTGACTGATGTCCAAAACTTCAAGCAAATGATGCATGAGCTCAAGGGAGCGTTTCAGAAGAAACGTGAAGAAGAAAAAGGTTTGCGAGAGCGAGTGAAACAACTTGCTGCCAAATGTGTTCTAGCTTACAATGAAGCCGAGAAGCGCAAGGCACTTGGGTGTCCTGGCATCGACCCCAAGATGGCTGCCAAGAAGAAGAAGCCTGATGTGGCCCCAACTGAAGTATCCAGGCGGGAAGAACCTCGCATTGTCTTCCCGGCCAGCATGACAGGCTCGAAGCCTAAGGTCCCCACAGCTGCTTCAGAGTTCAAGAAAACAAGGACAGCTGAAGCCGAAGCCAGAAAGCGCAAGTCCGAGAACATCACTGATGATGCTCCACCAACCAAGAAGAGAAAGACAAAGAAGAAAGATCGGGCTGCTCCCACAGAGCCCCTTGTCGTCGAGCCAATCTCAGTTGCTCGTCCTGCGTCCGCACACCAAGAGCGTCGTTTGATAGTTCACGAGCCTGCTACCACAGAGGCTCCTGAAGCTCAAGAAGATCCAGCTATTGACCACACCGCAGCTGAAGACATTGGTCCCCAAGACAATGTAGATGATGATGAAGTCCTTCCTCAGATCGAGCACCCAACGGTATCATCGCCTGTTCTCATGAACAACAAACTCATCAGCATTGGCCGTCCTTTGACGCCAATCGCTCAGGATGATTCATGAGCTGATCACCCTCAAGTCTCCCCCCGTCAAGAAGAATTGCCGCGTACTCCCCCAACTCAAGTCACCACTCCGGTGCTTGAAGATGACGACTTTGTGGCCCAGCCAACTCCATCTCCACAAGCGTCGCCCGCATTTCGTAGGCTTCACAAAGGACCAAGGCCACAAGTCACTCTTTCGAGTGTTCCAGAAGGAGAAGAGCACCACCACTTAGTATCACGTCAAGTGTTTCCTGAAGCCACTCCAACTGCGAATATCTCAAAGTCTGAAGCCAAAGCTGCTGAAGACATTCTGGCTACATCAGCCGATGAACAAGAAGAACCCCGTCAAGAAGAAGAACGTGTTGCTACACCCCCGTCCAACCAAGAAGTTGTTCTCAAGGAGAACGTGTCGGACCCTCCAGCTACTAAAGTGAAGGTTGAGAATATTGAGGCTGCCACCAACACCAATACTGAAGCCAATGATGTTGTCATGGCTGAAGCAAATGTAGTGCTACCTCTTGAGCACTGCGTTGGTTTTCCCTTGAAGAGGAAAGGGTGATGCAGTAAAGCAGCATAAGTATTTCCCTCAGTTTTTGAGAACCAAGGTATCAATCCAGTAGGAGGCCACGCACGAGTCCCTCGCACCTACATAAACAAATAAATCCTCGCAACCAACGCAATAAAGGGGTTGTCAATCCCTTCACGGTCACATACGAGAGTGAGATCTGATAGATATGATAAGATAATATTTTTGGTATTTTTATAATGAAGATGCAAAGTAAAATAAAAGGCAAAGAAAATAGCTAAGTGTTGGAAGATTAATATGATGGAAAATAGACCCGGGGGCCATAGGTTTCACTAGTGGCTTCTCTCGAGAGCATAAGTATTACGGTGGGTGAACAAATTACTGTTGAGCAATTGACAGAATTGAGCATAGTTATGAGAATATCTAGGTATGATCATGTATATAGGCATCACATCCGCGACAAGTAGACCGACTCCTGTCTGCATCTACTACTATTACTCCACACATCGACCGCTATCCAGCATGCATCTAGAGTATTAAGTTCATAAGAACAGAGTAACGCTTTAAGTAAGATGACATGATGTAGAGGGATAAACTCATGCAATATGATATAAACCCCATCTTGTTATCCTCGATGGCAACAATACAATACGTGCCTTGCTGCCCCTACTGTCACTGGGAAAGGACACCGCAAGATTGAACCCAAAGCTAAGCAATTCTCCTATTGCAAGAAAGATCAATCTAGTAGGCCAAACCAAACTGATAATTCGAAGAGACTTGCAAAGATAACCAATCATACATAAAAGAATTCAGAGAAGATTCAAATATTGTTCATAGATAAACTTGATCATAAACCCACAATTCATCGGTCTCAACAAACACACCGCAAAGGAAGATTACATCGAATAGATCTCCACAAGAGAGGGGGAGAACATTGTATTGAGATCCAAAAAGAGAGAAGAAGCCATCTAGCTAATAACTATGGACCCGAAGGTCTGAGGTAAACTACTCACACATCATCGGAGAGGCTATGGTGTTGATGTAGAAGCCCTCCATGATCGATGCCCCCTCCGGCGGAGCTCTGGAAAAGGCCCTAAGATGGGATCTCACGGGTACAGAAGGTTGCGGCGGTGGAATTAGGTTTTTGGCTCCGTATCTGGTAGTTTGGGGGTACGTAGGTATATATAGAAGGAAGAAGTACGTCGGTGGAGCAACGTGGGGCCCACGAGGGTGGAGGGCATGCCCCCCTACCTCGTGCCTTCCTGGTTGATGTCTTGACGTAGGGTCCAAGTCCTCTGGATTACATTCGTTCCAAAAATCACGTTCCCGAAGGTTTCATTCTGTTTGGACTCCGTTTGATATTCTTTTTCTGCGAAACTCTGAAATAGGCAAAAAAACAGCAATTCTGGGTTGGGCCTCCGGTTAATAGGTTAGTCCCAAAAATAATATAAAAGTGTATAATAAAGCCCAATAATGTCCAAAACATAATATAATATAGCATGGAACAATCAAAAATTATAGATACGTTGGAGACGTATCAAGCATCCCCAAGCTTAATTCCTGCTCGTCCTCGAGTTGGTAAATGATAAAAACAGAATTCTTGATGTGGAATGCTACTTAGCATAATTTCAATGTAATTCTTCTTATTGTGGCACGAATGTTCAGATTTAATATGATTCAAGATAAAAGTTTAATGTTGACATAAAAACAATAATACTTCAAGCATGCTAACCAAGCAATTATGTCTTATCAAAATAACATAGCCAAAGCAAGTTATCCCTACAAAATCATATAGTCTGGCTATGCCCCATCTTCCCCACACAAAATATTCATATCATGTACAACCTCGGTTTTAGCCAAGCAATTGGTTCATACTTTTTAACGCGCTTCAGCCTTTTCAACTCTTACGCAATACATGAGCGCAAGCCATGGATATAGCACTATGGTGGAAATAGGTATAATGGTAGGGGTTATGTGGGAAGACAAAAAAGGAGAAAGTCTGACATCAACGAGGCTAATCAACGGGCTATGGAGATGCCCATCAATTGATGTCAATGCAAGGAGTAGGGATTGCCATGCAACGGATGCACTAGAGCTATAAGTGTATGAAAGCTCAAACAAAAGAAACTAAGTGGGTGTGCATCCAACTTGCTTGCTCACGAAGACCTCGGGCATTTGAGGAAGCTCATCATTGGAATATACAAGCCAAGTTCTATAATGAAATTTCCCACTAGTATATGAAAGGACAAAACGAGAGACTCTCTATCATGAAGATTACGGTGCTACTTTGAAGCACAAGTGTGGTAAAAGGATAGTAACATTGTCCCTTCTCTCTTTTTCTCTCTTTTTTTATTTGGGTCTTTTCTCCTTTTTTATGGCCTCTTTTTTTTAGTCCGGAGTCTCATCCCGACTTGTGGGGGAATCATAGTCTCCATCATCCTTTCCTCACTTGGGACAATGCTCTAATAATGATGATCATCACACTTTTATTTACTTACAACTCATGAATTACAACTCAATACTTAGAACAAAATATGACTCTATGTGGATGCCTCCGGCGGTGTACCGGGATATGCAATGAATCAAGAGCGACATGTATGAAAGAATTATGGATGGTGGCTTTGCCACAAATACAATGTCAACTACATGATCATGCAAAGCAATATGAGAATGGTGGAGCGTGTCATGATAAACGAAACGATGGAAAGTTGCATGGCAATATATCTCGGAATGGCTATGGAAATGCCATAATAGGTAGGTATGGTGGCTGTTTTGAGGAAGATATAAGGAGGTTTATGTGTGATAGAGCGTATCATATCACGGGGTTTGGATGCACCGACGAAGTTTGCACCAACTCTCAAGGTGAGAAAGGGCAATGCACGGTACCGAAGAGGCTAGAAAATTGCGGAAAGGTAAGTGTGCGTATAATCCATGGACTCACATTAGTCATAAAGAACTCGTATACTTATTGCAAAAATTTATTAGCCCTCGAAGCAAAGTACTACTACGCATGCTCCTAGGGGAAGGGTTGGTAGGAGTTAACCATCGCGCGATACCGACCGCCACACAAAGGATGACAATCAATAAATACCTCACGCTCCGACTTCGTTACATAACGGTTCACCATACGTGCATGCTACGGGAATCACAAACTCCAACACAAGTATTTTTCAATTCCACAATTACTCAACTAGCTCAACTATGATATTACCACCTTTATATCTCAAAACAATTATCAAGCATCAAATTTCTCATGATATTATAATTAAAGCAAATTGCCATGATATTTTAAGACTCTTAAAATAATATAAGTGAAGCATGAGAGATCAATAGTTTCTATAAAACAAATCCACCGTCGTGCTCTAAAAGATATAGGTGAAGCACTAGACCAAAAACTATATAACTCAAAAGATATAAGTGAAGCACATAGAGTATTCTAACAATTTCCGAATCATGTGTGTCTCTCTCAAAAGGTGTGTACAGCAAGGATGATTGTGGAAAACTAACAAATAAAGACTCAAATAATACAAGACGCTCCAAGCAAAACACATATCATGTGGTGAATAAAAATATAGCTCCAAGTAAAGTTACCGATGGAAGTAGAAGAAAGAGGGGATGCCTTCCGGGGCATCCCCAAGCTTTGGCTTTTAGGTGTCCTTAGATTATCTTGGGGTTCCATGGGCATCCCCAAGCTTAGGCTCTTGCCACTCCTTGTTCCATAATCCATCAAATCTTTTACCCAAAACTTGAAAACTTCACAACACAAAACTTAACAGAAAATCTCGTGAGCTCCGTTAGCGAAAGAAAACAAAACACCACTTCAAGGTACTGTAATGAACTCATTATTTATTTATATTGATGTTAAACCTACTGTATTCCAACTTCTCTATGGTTTATAAACTATTTTATTAGCCATAGATTCATCAAAATAAGCAAACAACACACGAAAAACAGAATCTGTCAAAAATAGAACAGTCTGTAGTAATCTGTAGCTAACGCAAACTTCTGGAACTCAAAAAATTCAGCCAAAACAGGACGACCTAGACAAATTTTTTATTGATCATCAGCAATTGGAATCAATATTTTATCACGTTCTGGTGATTTTTAACAATTATTTTCATGAACAGAAAGTTTCTGGAATTTTCAGCAAGATCAAATAACTATCATCCAAGAAGATCCTATAGGTTAAACTTGGCACAAACACTAATTAAAACATAAAAACACATATAACCAGAGGCTAGATCAAATATTTATTCCTAAACAGAAGCAAAAAGCAAAAAACTAAAAATAAAATTGGGTTGCCTCCCAACAAGCGATATCGTTTAACGCCCCTTGCTAGGCATAATAGCAAGGATAGATCTAGGTATTGCCATCTTTGGTAGGCAAGTTCTTAATGGAGTTATGCTCGGTGATCCTTTGATCTAAAGCATCCAGCCGCTTATTGCAAAGCGTAATCAGATTATTCATGCGGTTGATGTTCCCACCAATACTTTTAAGAGGTTCAACAATTTTTTGCAATTCACATAATTTCTCTAGAATTTGAGTCTCTTCTTGGGTAAGGGATGATCCTTTTTGTAGGGGGAGTACTCCCACTATCCCCTCTATAATTTCATAAGGGAAGCCAGGATCAATATCAATAAAACTACCTTTGGCGGAAAAATCGAGGAGTTGTGTATGGGGCAAGGTTAGCCCAACATAAAAATTGTGAAGCAAGATTTTGAAATCTCCCTCTATATTGCAACTACGATAAGATTCAAGCATCCTAAACCAAGCATCTTTTAAATTTTCCCCTTGTCTTTGCTTGAAGTGGAGGACTTCAAAGTCGGGAGACGAAGGGATGAAGACCGAGCTAGCCATAACAACAAAACAAGCGGAAAAGAGGTGAACGGAAAAGAGAGGGCGAATAAAACGGCAAGGGTGAAGTGGGGTAGGAAAATGAGAGGCAAATGGCAAATAATGTAATGCGGTAGATAAGGGTTTGTGATGGGTACTTGGTATGTTGACTTTTGCGTAGCTCCCCGGCAACGGCGCCAGAAAAGGCTTGTTGTCGGGAGTCCAAATCTTGACTTGACCTTGCATAAGCCTCCCGGCAACAGCGCCAGAAATCCTTCTTGCTACCTCTTGAGCATTGCGTTGGTTTTCCCTTGAAGAGGAAAGGGTGATGCAGTAAAGCAGCGTAAGTATTTCCCTCAGTTTTTGAGAACCAAGGTATCAATCCAGTAGGAGGCCACGCACGAGTCCCTCGCACCTACACAAACAAATAAATCCTCGCAACCAACGCAATAAAGGGTTGTCAATCCCTTCACGGTCACTTACGAGAGTGAGATCTGATAGATATGATAAGATAATATTTTTGGTATTTTTATAATGAAGATGCAAAGTAAAATAAAAGGCAAAGAAAATAGCTAAGTGTTGGAAGATTAATATGATGGAAAATAGACCCGGGGGCCATAGGTTTCACTAGTGGCTTCTCTCAAGAGCATAAGTATTACGGTGGGTGAACAAATTACTGTTGAGCAATTGACAGAATTGAGCATAGTTATGAGAATATCTAGGTATGATCATGTATATAGGCATCACGTCCGCGACAAGTAGACCGACTCCTGCCTGCATCTACTACTATTACTCCACACATCGACCGCTATCCAGCATGCATCTAGAGTATTAAGTTCATAAGAACAGAGTAACGCTTTAAGTAAGATGACATGATGTAGAGGGATAAACTCATGCAATATGATATAAACCCCATCTTGTTATCCTCGATGGCAACAATACAATACGTGCCTTGCTGCCCCTACTCTCACTGGGAAAGGACACCGCAAGATTGAACCAAAAGCTAAGCACTTCTCCTATTGCAAGAAAGATCAATCTAGTAGGCCAAACCAAACTGATAATTCAAAGAGACTTGCAAAGATAACCAATCATACATAAAAGAATTCAGAGAAGATTCAAATATTGTTCATAGATAAACTTGATCATAAACCCACAATTCATCAGTCTCAACAAACACACCGCAAAAGAAGATTACATCGAATAGATC
This sequence comes from Triticum aestivum, assembly GCF_018294505.1. NCBI lineage: Eukaryota > Viridiplantae > Streptophyta > Magnoliopsida > Poales > Poaceae > Triticum > Triticum aestivum. The sequence continues at coordinate 505,939,784 of NC_057802.1, forward strand.
TCCACAAGAGAGGGGGAGAACATTGTATTGAGATCCAAAAAGAGAGAACAAGCCATCTAGCTAATAACTATGGACCCGAAGGTCTGAGGTAAACTACTCACACATCATCGGAGAGGCTATGGTGTTGATGTAGAAGCCCTCCGTGATCGATGCCCCCTCCGGCGGAGCTCTGGAAAAGGCCCCAAGATGGGATCTCACGGGTACAGAAGGTTGCGGCGGTGGAATTAGGTTTTTGGCTCTGTATCTGGTAGTTTGGGGGTACGTAGGTATATATAGGAGGAAGAAGTATGCCGGTGGAGCAACATGGGGCCCACGAGGGTGGAGGGCGCGCCCCCCTACCTCGTGCCTTCCTTATTGATGTCTTGACGTAGGGTCCAAGTCCTCTGGATTACGTTCGTTCCAAAAATCATGTTCCCGAAGGTTTCATTCCGTTTGGACTCCGTTTGATATTCTTTTTCTGCGAAACTCTGAAATTGGCAAAAAACAGCAATTCTGGGCTGGGCCTCTGGTTAATAGGTTAGTCCCAAAAATAATATAAAAGTGTATAATAAAGCCCAATAATGTCCAAAACAGAATATAATATAGCATGGAACAATCAAAACTTATAGGTACATTGGAGACGTATCATGTAGCACCTGAAGTCAACGTGGCGCCAGAAGTTAATGAGCCTGAAGCTTCCAATGCACCTGAAGTCAATATTGCACCTGAAGCCATTATACCACTTGCAGCTCACGTTAATGCCGATGCTCCTGTACCGCCTCCAAGGCCACACACTATCGAGCTGGCATTTGATCGCGGCCAACCTGTCATGGTTCGCTGGCCCATTCTGGTTCCTCCTCCTGCTTCCGGACCTCAGTTTGACTATCATGTGGAGCATAGGCCTCAGGGCAGAGGCCAAAACCAAGGCTGCCAAGGTTTCCAGGTACTGCAACTTCACCAGGATCTTTCAATGTGAATGGCTTCATTGCACACAACACCTTCTTTGACAGCGGCAAGAACCCATACTCGAAGCCAAGAATTTCATCTGATCGGTTCTGGAGCTATCAGCAACGCAGTTACTACTCTTGTGTTCTTTATGGTCAAGGGCTCATCTTTCCCCATATGCGCCTAGACTGCGAAGCTATTGCTGGCCTGCCCTGCTTAGAAGAAGCCCTTGATTGTTTTCGAGATGCTGGTCTGCTGCAATTTGTGGCTGATAAAGAGCACTGGAACGAAGAGCTTCTGCTACAATTCTATGCTATCCTCCACATTCGCGGCTACAACAGGGATCCGAAGACTTGGATCCTTGAGTGGATGACAGGCAATGTACACCACGAAGCCAAAGCTCTGGATATTATTGAGCTCACTGGCCTGCCCACTCCAGGTGAACTCTTCGAGCCTGGTTGTCAGCTTCACCGCAATGCTTTGGAGAGCATCTTCCAGAAGCCTGAGCCAAACATGAGCCAAATGCTGAGCATGATGAAGCCACTGCCACGCTACGCTGAATATCCAAGGGAATTCTTTGTTGAAGACCTAGAGTATCTGCCCCGCACTATCTATCATATTATCTGGCGAACACTATGGCCTATCAAGGGACATTCTCCTGCAGCGAAGCTTGAATGAGCAATGAAGACATTGGTTTTCTACATCTTCAATGGCAACAGCTTTAATGCTCAAGACTTGTTCATCAGGCAATTGGCTGCATCTGGCTCTGATCTCTTTGGTCTGAAATTCTACGCTCCCTGGGTAATGCACCTTATCAAGCTTCACTCTGCTGTCAACTATCAGCCGTTTGCGCGCAACCATCTGATATTCTTGCCAGAGGTTGATATGTCTGTCGAAGCCATCTACCCAGAGCCTGCCAAGGAGCCAATTTATCTTCACAATGTCGATCACCAAAGCTTCACTCAACCTATTGAAGGCGTTCTGGCTGCAACTCGTGTTTATCCTGTGGCTGGCAATACACGTGCACCTCATCGTGCCCATACTGAAGCCACTGAAAGCACAATTGCTCAAAGGCCTCGGAAGCGTTCTCGTGTTCTCAACGACCGAGAGCTTCTCGTCGCCCTGCATCAAAAACAGGATAAGCATCATGACTGGCTGAAGCGTCAGATGCAAAGCCTCTTGGTGGATGTCAACCGCATTCGCAATCTTGCCACCAAGAATGCATTTGTCACTCATGAAACCTGTAGGAGGTCATGGAAGAGTTTGACATTGCTCAGTGCTGAAGCTGATCTTCAAGACGATGGCTTCACAGAGAGATTCAAGTTTGACTCCACTCCTCCAAGGAATGTTGTCTTGCGTCGGACTCCCTCACTTGAAGACTCTGACTATTCCTCCTCAGCTGCAACTGTTAATGCCAGAGTCATTGATGACCAAGATGATGCTACTTCACCACCTCCAACTTCGGCGCATATCGACACTGCACCAAGTTCTTCTGCACCACCGAACCTCAACGACGACCCTGCTGCTTCACCAACTCATGGGAACGAGTAGAGGCTCTATGTCTTCAACCTTTTTGGTCCTTACTGACAAAAGGGGGAGAAGCATATGAGTTGATAGTCTTCAAGCGGGTCCATATGGGTGGCTGCTATACTTTTGCCAAGTGCTTACAACTCTCGCTTTTGATACATTTGGTTCTTTGAGTTGTAACACTTAAACTTGATGGTCGTCTGCTACTTTTTCTGCTATTCTGTGATGCGACGATAAATTCCGCATGTGCGATGATAAATCCCGCATGAAGTCATATTGCAGATGTCCATTTTTCATTATGCATGTCATTATCTTCGTTATATCTTTTCATGCATGATGAATTGTCTTCATAAGTTCAAGAGGATCTCCACAAGTACAACCTGCCATGTGCATTTGCATTCCAAAAGCAAATTACTTATACGCACACCTTCAGGGGAGCCTTTCACTACTTATGAAGACAATGTCATAATTCTTTACAATTTCACATACTTTTATCCCCGTTGAAAACTTCAACCAGTTTGTCATCAATCACCAAAAAGGGGGAGATTGTAAAGTGCATCTAGTGCCACCCCTAGTTGGTTTTGGAGTATTGATGACAAACCTGATTGAGGGACTAATGTGTTTGTGAGAATTGCAGGATAACACAGGTAGTGGTCCCTCATTGATTCGGTTTACCTACTGGAGATGACCCCTAAAAATGTATGAAGACATTGAAGACAATGGTGGTATGTGAAGACAATCACATCGAAGCTTATGACTCGAGAAGACATTCACGTGAAGACTATGGAGTGCGAAGACATAGTTGTTTCGTAGTTTCCTTTTCTTCTTTGTTGAGTCGTAGGAACCACCGTACTGTTAAGTGGGGTCCAAGTGAACAAAGTCAGAGTGACTGAAGTGATGCTCAACCAAATCCTATGTCTTCGAGCGAAGACAATGATAGCAAATCTTATCCAGAGCTGGATGAGTCAGCTTTACTTATAGCCCAAGTCAAGCTGCCGCGTGTGTTTGAAATCTGACCATTGGAACACGTGTCAGTTCCTTAGTGACCCAGGGTCATTTCGGACAAATCAGGTCGGGTTGCCTAGTGGCTATAAATAGCCCACCCCCTACACCATAAATGGGTGGCTGCTCAGTGTTAGTGCACGGCTTTTGTCGTTTGAGAGCAACCCACCTCCGAAGCTTTTGAGAGAGAGAAATCCTTGCGAGGACAAAGCCCAAAACACCCAGAGCCAAAGAGTGTTAGGCATCACTGAAGTCTTTCTGTCCGCGTGACCTGAAGACTTGTTACACTTGAGGACTGTGAATCCTCCAGCCGGTTAGGCGTCGTGTTCTGAGCATCCAAGAGTCATTGTGGATTGCCGATGAACGAAGTTTGTGAAGGTTCAGAAGTCTACCTTGAAGACTTACCAGAGTGATTGGGCGAGGACTGGGTGTCCTTAGCTCAAGGGGAATAAGTTGAAGACGAGGTCTTCTGAGTTGAATCTCAGCCTCCCTAACCAGACGTACAGTTGTCACAGCAACTGGAACTGGTCCAATAAATCCTTGTCCTCACCAAGAGACTGGTTTTATCTTTTCTCTCTCTTTACTTACAGTTTGTCTTCGTGAAGTCATTGCCTGCTTGCACTATCTATTTGACTTCACTGTGTAACTACTTGTTCTGATTGGCTTCATACTATCTTCCATCCTGATCCATACTGCCTAGCTGCTAATAGTCTTTGTGCTTTCACTTCATTGAAGACTATGACTTGCCTAGTGTAGTCTACTTTCCGCTGCATGTTAATAGGTTCATTTCTATTGTTTGTAAAAATCGCCTATTCACCCCCCTCTAGTCGATAACAAGCACTTTCAGCTCCTCTCCCATATTGCTACTCAGATGGCCACGGTAGAACAATCTGCTGATGATGCAGACTCTGAGGATGCCCCTGCACCACCGAAGCAGAAGAAGAAGAAGAAGAAGAAGAAGAAGAAGAAGAAGAAGAAGAAGAAGAAGAAGAAGAAGAAGAAGAAGAAGAAGAAGAAGAAGAGAAGAAGAAGAAGAAGAAGAAGAAGAAGAAGAAGAAGAAGAAGAAGAAGAAGAAGAAGAAGAAGAAGAAGAAGAAGAAGAAGAAGAAGAAGAAGAAGAAGAAGAAGAAGTCAAAAGCTTCCAAGCCCTCTGCCGCTCCAAAAGCTTCGACTGTGAAGCCATTGACGACTGCACCTCCTGCACCAAGTGTGCAGTCTGAAGACTTATCTTGTGCCTCCAAGAAGACCAAGAAGCCTAAGAAGATTTCTGGGCAAAACCTGACTCCTGCTGTCGCTCTGCGCAATGAAGACAATATCATCGATCTGTCAAGTGATGAAGATATTGGAGATGAAGATCTGGAAATGTTGATCAAGAACAAGCAAGAGGCTGAGATCTTCCAAGATCTGCCTCTATTTGATGCTGACATACTGAACAACTTCATTGATGAATGGTTTGAGGACCAAAGCATCAACATTGACAATCTGCAGCTGCCTATGGACATCGGCGTCACTTTTCACTGTGCCATTGCCAATGCCTTGGCATAGAAAATCGCTGAGCTGAAGAAAAAGATAGACTATGAGAAGGCACATTTCAAGAAGCACGTTGAAAAGCTCAGTGTTGCTGATGTGCAAATATTCAAGCAAACGATGAATGACCTCAAGGCCGAATTCAACAAGAAGCGTGAAGAAGCCAAAGGCTCTCGCGAGCGCATGAAGTACTATGCACAGAAATGTGTGCAAGCACACAATGAAGCTGAGAAGAGAAAAGTGTCGGATGTGGGGTTCCGGCAAACCCTTAAGGTTCGAACACTGGGGTGCGCGGGAAGTCTTTCCCTCCTTCCGATCTACGCCCTAGCTCGCTAAGATCTTGCGGACGAACTCCACGAACTCGCAACACAGAAAGACACGAGGTTTATACTGGTTCGGGCCACCGTTGTGGTGTAATACCCTACTCCAGTGTGGTTGTGGTGGATTGCCTCTAGGGCTGATGATGAACAGTACAAGGGAAGAACAGCCTCCTGAGGTTGAGGTGTTCTTGTGGCTAGGGTAGGCTCTCGATCGGGTTGGATCAAGCTAAGATGAGATGCCCCTACTTTGGTGGCTAGCTCTACTTATATAGGCCCTGGTCCTCTTCCCAAATATCGAGCGGGAAGGGAGCCAACAACGGCGGGCAAATTTGAAGGGGGACAGCTAGTACAAGCTATCCTGACAAAAGTGGTCTTCGCCTGCGAAAAGCTCTGGTGGTGACGTCGTCTTGGGCTCCACGATGACCTCCGTCTTGCCGTCCTCCTGGTCTTGGTCTCGTTGCACCAATATAGCAACCTTTGCCTGATGCCTCAGTACTCTTTGCCTGCGCTGGCCTCCTTAGCACCAAAGAGGAAATAAGGACGCTGCGCGCGCTGGCGCCCGCCTAGTGTCGTTCGTCATGGCTCACGTCACAAGGGCCTCATGAGGTTTTGCCCCGCCTAGATATCTCCGCTCCTCGTGAGCCTGCCTGGCTAGGCTACTCCAGAGGAGGTCGTGCGTCATCCGCCTCGCGAGGCTTGGACCCTCGCGAGGGTCTTGGATGCCTTGTTAATGAAGATGGGTCGTACGGCCTGCTTGCTTAGCCACGCCGTGGGCTGCAGGCAGGCAAGTCTGGGGACCCCCGTTCCCAAAACGCCGACAGTAGCCCCCGGGCCCAAGGTGCGCTCGGGCTTGGCTTCGCGGCGAAGCCAAGGGTCAAGTTCGGAGCACTGCGGGCCCCAAAAGCATGCGGCCTCGGTTGATGCGTGGCGGTTGATTGGACGTGGGCGTCTCCGCTTCCCCACGGTGCCTTTGAATCTTCCTAGCTATGCGGCCCCGCGGCCTACATAGTTATTCCTCCGTCGTCTGCGCCTCGCTTCCCCAATCCCCCTGCTTCCTTGAGACTCTGCTTCCCTTCTCCGATCTGACCTGCCCTCCCCCTGCTTCGTTGCCATGGCGCCAAAACAAGCGGGCAAGGGGAAGAAGCCAATGTCTCCGTCAGGCGCATCTCCGGCTGTCGAGCCGGTGCTAGACCGATCCCGGGTGCTCAACGACGAGGCCATGGACAAGGTCCGTCCGATGCTCGCTTCCAGCTTCAACGAGTGGGGAGAGACGGTGGCTTGGCCTGCGTCTCGCACTCGCATGGCTCGGTGATGACCCACAAGTATAGGGGGTCTATCGTAGTCCTTTCGATAAGTAAGAGTGTCGAACCCAACGAGGAGCAGAAGGAAATGATAAGCGGTTTTCAGCAAGGTATTCTCTGCAAGCACTGAAATAATAGGTAACAGATAGTTTTGTGATAGGATAATTTGTAACGAGCAACAAGTAACAAAAGTAAATAAAGTGCAGCAAGGTGGCCCAATCCTTTTTGGAGCAAAGGACAAGCCTGGACAAACTCTTATATAAAGGAAAGCGCTCCCGAGGACACATGGGAAATATCGTCAAGCTAGTTTTCATCACATTCATATGATTCGCGTTCGGTACTTTGATAATTTGATATGTGGGTGGACCGGTGCTTGGGTGCTGTTCTTACTTGAACAAGCATCCCACTTATGATTAACCTCTATTGCAAGAATCCGCAACTACAACAAAATTATTAAGGTAAACCTAACCATAGCATGAAACATATGGATCCAAATCAGCCCCTTACGAAGCAACGCATAAACTAGGGTTTAAGCTTCTGTCACTCTAGCAACCCATCATCTACTTATTACTTCCCAATGCCTTCCTCTAGGCCCAAATAATGGTGAAGTGTTATGTAGTCGACGTTCACATAACACCACTAGAGGCTAGGCAACATACATCTCATCAAAATATCGAACGAATACCAAATTCACATGACTACTAATAGCAAGACTTCTCCCATGTCCTCAGGAACAAACGTAACTACTCACAAAACATATTCATGTTCATAATCAGAGGGGTATTAATATGCATATAGGATCTGAACATATGATCTTCCACCAAATAAACCAACTAGCATCAACTACAAGGAGTAACCAACACTACTAGCAACCTACTAGTACCAATCCCGGACTTGGAGACAAGAATTGGATACAAGAGATGAACTAGGGTTTTGAGAGGAGATGGTGCTGGTGAAGATGTTGATGGAGATTGCCCTCTCGCGATGAGAGGAGCGTTGGTGATGATGATGGCGATGATTTCCCCCTCCCGGAGGGAAGTGTCCCCGGCAGAACAGCTCTGCCGGAGCCCTAGATTGGTTCCGCCAAGGTTCCGCCTCGTGGCGGCGGAGTCTCGTCCCGAAAGGTTGCTTATGATTTTTACCTTGACGAAAGACTTGATATAGCAGAAGATGGCCACCGGAGAGCCAACAGGGGGCCCACGAGGCAGGGGGCGCGCCCTGGGGGGTAGGGCGCGCCCCCCACCCTCGTGGCCAGGTGAGTCCCCCTTTGGCGTACTTCTTCCGCTCAATATTTTTTATTATTTCCAAAAATAACTTTCGTGGAGTTTCAGGACTTTTGGAGTTGTGCAGAATAGGTCTCTAATATTTGCTCCTTTTCCAGCCCAGAATTCCAGCTGACGGCATTCTCCCTCCTTATGTAAACCTTGTAAAATAAGAGAGAATAGGCATAAGTATTGTGACACAACGTGTAATAACAGCCCATATTGCAATAAATATCGATATAAATGCATGATGCAAAATGGACGTATCACTCGGGCAGCCACCGAGGTCCCAATCTTCATAGATGCCCTCTGGGCTGGCCTGATTCCTCCCTTCTCTGCCTTCCTCAACGCGGTGCTAGAGCATTACCAGATCTACATGCTGCATCTTGACCCCCAATCGCTCCTTCGGTGGCCCTCCTCCATCATTTCTTCTCATTGCACCTGGCCGACCCTCAGCAATGATCGGGGTGCGTGAGCTTCCAGGCCATGGCCGCGACCGCGGGCGCGGGGATTGACTTCGAGCTCCCTTCATCCACGAGCGTGTTTTGTACGCGATGGCTGTTTGTCGATGCCGGCGTGCTTAGCCCCCTGCTTCGTCTCCCGACGGGGCTCGCTGTTCCAAACTCCGGCTGGAGCCACCAGAAGCTCTCGAGCCCCCGCCTTGCCCTCGTCTGGGCCAGGCTGAGGCTGCTGAAGGACCGTGGCATGACCGCGCCGATGGTGGTGAAGGAGTTCGTCAAACGTCGGGTTGCTCCGCTTCAGCGCCACTCTCGCCCAATGTGGACCTTGCTCAACAGTCAGGACCACATGAGGTTCCAGGAGTCTGGGCTCCCTCTTGGGACGCGGCAAAAAGTGCTCAAGGTCTTGACGGGTGGCCCTTCGCCGGCCGAAATGCCTGGGAAGAATTTCCTGCTGTATCGCTGCAAGAACAAGGATGAGTTTGCAGCGAGCATGCCTTCCTTCGACGAATGGGGGCTGCGGCCGATCGGACTGGTGGGGCCCCACGAGAACCCCGTCGTCGTGGTTCCCTTCTTCGGCGCCGGTGCCGAGCTCACCCCAGGTGAAGGTGCGGGAGAGCGAGCTCCGACGGGGGCCGGTGGCTCGAGTCCTGAGGAACACACGCCGAATGGTGATCCTGGGGCGTCGTCTTCGGGGGCCTGCGACCCCCCTCCTGAGGCGCCGGTTATTGAGGAGGTGCAGCATGCGGCTCCCGAGGCCAAGGCTCCAGGAGCCTCGGGAGGTTGTGGTGAAATGGTGCCCGGCTGTTTGCCGCAACCGGGCACCCCTGAAGATATCCTTCCGGGCTCTTCTTCGGCCCCGCTGCGCACCGGCCGTCACGTCCAGTGTTTCGGTCGTCTTTGTGTGGACTTCGAGGAGCTCCGCAAGAGCAAAGGATCCCCTAGCGGCAGCAACATCTTCGGGCCGTTGAAGCGGCGAAAGTACATCGCCATTGACGCGTAAGTACCTTATTGTCACGGCTTCCTGCGTGTTGCATCCTTATCTTGACGTCAGCTCTCCAGGGCTCCTTCCGTTGAAGTTGTTGCGTCTCCCGAGAAGCGGCCTCCTCCTTCATCAACTCCCCCATCTGCCTTGAGCGTTCCTGGTCTTCCTACCGCCCTTGGAGCTAGGTCGGTCGGGGGAGCATCTCTGCCTTCGCGGCGCGCTGAGCCCGCAGCTTGGCCATCCCTCTCCCACGGTCTGGCATGGAGCTTCGCGGGCGTACCCAAGGCTCCTTCGCTCATGGGCAGCGGCTGGCTGGCTTCAATCTTTGGTTCCTCTTCAAGCAGCGAGCCTTAGCCGGCTTGGGCTCCTCGCGAGGACGAGCTAGCGTCAGGTGCGGCGTCAGCCCCCAGCCCCCTGCCAGGGGTGGCGCCCCGCCCGCAGCCCCCGAGGCGGACGACGAGGAGGCTCGAGCGTTCGAGCTCAAGCGCGGGCGGAGCGTGGTTCGTCACGAGCTCTTCCAGGAGGCGATGGGTGCGATGAGCCGACTTGGTGAAGAGCTCGCGGGTGTTGACTCGTGCCTTGAGGCCGAAGGTCTCCGGCTGGTGGAGGAGCGGCGCAAGCTGAGGGTGGCCATCAACCTCGGTCGCTATCAGCGCAACCTTGAGAACGCGAAGGCCGAGGTGTCCCTCAAGATCGCACATGAAGCCCACTCGCGAGCCTTGGAAGAGGCTCGCGAGGCTGCGGAGGAACGCGCGTGGGAGCTCCAGGCCTGGAGTGCATCCCTTGAGCAGCAGGTGGAGGCGCGCAGGGCCGCTCTTGCATCACTGAGGGGGACACCCGCGAAGGATGAGGAGGTCCGGAAGCGCAGTGAGATGCTGGCCCTGGAAGCCGGGGAGCGCAGCCTCGAGCTCGAGCGACTGGAGACGAGGGAACGTCAAGTTGCTCAAGCGGAAGATGTCGTCAGGGCTCGCGAGGCCGGAGTTGAGGAGGAGGTGAATCGCCGGGTGGCTGAGGTTCGCGCGGACCTGGAGGGTAGGTACAACCTAAAGCTGAAGCTCGCGGGTACGGAGGATGCGGGCAGGGCCGCTGCCCTCAGGCCCAGGTTGGATGAGGCTGAGAGGCGCGCGGAGGCCACGGCCGCTGCCCTGGTTACGGCGAAGGCGGACTTGGCCTCCGCCCGCGCTGAGCTGCGTTCCCTTGGTAGGCGGGTTGATGACGCTGAGGCCGTTGCACGGCAGAACACGGAGGAAGTGCTCCAACGACGAACACTGGAGCGCAAGCATGCTCCTATGCTTCAGGATCTTCGGAACAGGGCCAACACCGCCCTGGGCTATATTTGCGACATGGAGGTACCGGCCCCTCACTCTAATGACTATGCTAGCCATCTGATCTTCTTCACTGAGGTTGTGACGCGCCTGGAGGCTCGATCTGCCAGAGCTCGCCAGCTTGTGGAGGAAAGGGGATGTGGCCTGCTTGAGCGTGCTTTCTCCCATGTCTTCAACCACCTTCTGAATGCCGACCCCAACTTTGATTTCGCCGCCGCCATCGCCCCCGTTCCAACGGTCGTCCGGGATGACCTGGCGCGTTGGGTTGAAGACAACGTGGACACGTTGGTCAGGGCCTTCACTTCGGAAGATGACGGGGTGGTGGTCGCCGCACACAAAGGTGACGTGGTGGACGACGGCGTCGGGGGCGTCGCCGGCGGTGGCGACGTTGCTGATGAAGACAATGATGGCGCAAGTGACGCCTCCACGGGTGATGTAGCGAGCGACATTTCTGGCTGATCCCATGTTCTCCTGTCGTTTCATCCTGCACACGAAGCTCGGGCATGGCCCTTGGAAAACTTGTAAGAGCATTTTGGGAGGGGGAGCCCCTCATGTAAGCAAACTGCAGTTTTTACTTTCCTATGCGATGCGAGTTTGTGTCCCCGTGAGCTCGTGAATCCGGGTGCAAGTTCTCTGTCGTGGTTTACCTTAGTCAGTGCCAGCTTTGAGCTGGGTCGCGACGCGCCGAGTTTCTGAGAACCCTGCGGAGCTCGTCGCCCCGTCAGAAGGGGCCCCACTAGAGGTGAGCACCAGTTGTAGTGCTAGCGCGCACTTGGCGTGCGCGCTTCGCGCTGTCCCGCTCGCGAGGAGCTCGTGAGGGGAAAGCGACGGACATGAGTCCCAGACAAAACGAGGTTCAGAAGGCAAGAAATTGCTCGAACGAGAAAAGGCTCCCCCCGCGCGCATCAATAAAAACTCAACTTCAACTCAAATCCAGATCCAGAAAGCAAAGCTACAGAGAAAGAGATCCAAAGCAAAAGGTCGCGTCCGGCACCTAGTCTAGTCTTCTCACCAGCGCGGAGCTAAGTGCTGCCACTAGGCGTAGGAGGGAGCCCCAGGGCCTGAGGCCGGCACCCCTGAGACTCCGGGGCGTGTACAGCCCCAACTCATTATTACGTGAGAGTGTCACGGGCGGCGAGCTTCACAGGCACTGGGCCTTCTTCACAGGTACTGGCCTTGCTTCATATCGCCAGACGAGGGCCCCGCCTTGCGCCACCCTTGACCTCCTTTGAGCCTACCGGTCACCGGGACAACACGAAGGAGGGAAAGAGGACGCCAGCGGTGCCCCCGGCGACCACAGGTCCTCTGCCGGGGGAAGGGTTGTCGAGGCCTCCCCGGCAGAGGGCCTACCTCCGGGTGTCGCTAGGCGTCGCACGCCGCGGGGAGGGGCCTTGCTCCTGGCTCCCTCCCGGCAGCCCCCAGCGTGTCTCCCTTATTGGAACGGGTGCTGCCGTGCCAGGGTCGTCGATCGACGCTGCAACCTGATTCATCTACAGCCCATGGTTAGCATAAACATGTTCCTGAGAGATTAGCGGTACCCTGTAGTTGTCGTTGCCAGCGCGATCGTTGTGGTTCTCCGTTGGTTCTTGGAAGGCTTCGGCTCCTAGCGCCCCCTCTCCCCAATCTTCTCCAATGAATGAGTCGGGGTCGTCCTCTGGTGCGTACTCTTGGTCCATCACGCGGGGCACATAGGCTTCCGGGGCCGTCACCCCGAACACCTCGCCGTGGTGCCCCACGCTCCATGTTGCTTGGCCCAGGGTGGTGTCCTGAGGATGGTAGCGTGGCATCCGGCTGGGACCATGGAGGGCGACGCTTGCGCTCGTGCTTATCGCGGGCGGCATGGGGGAGTCGGAGCCCCCTACGCCTCTGGCCGTGCTGATGTTGATGAAGCCCCCGGGCGTAGTTGATGGCGTGCGGATGTGGTGAGGTTCACCGCGCGGCCCTGCAGTGGCCTGAGGAGGAAGTCGATAGCAGAAGGGTGGTGCTCCCGACGCCGCTGCATCCAGCAGCTCGGCAACACGCTCCAGCAGTGTATCTCGGCCGCTCTCCATCAGCATGCATCGCAGCAGCTCCCTTGCCATCGTGAGTGCCGCCCGCATGTTTGCTTGCTCCCGCCGTGAGTGCGGTGCCGTTGTCGCGGCATGACTCGCCGCTCTTGCAGCGGCTCGTACTTGCCGCGGGTGAGGGTGGACGACGCCTGGCCGCGCTGCCCGCGCCCGGCGGAGTTTGGCGGTGCTCGCGCCGCCTGGAGTGCGGGGTCGAGATCTTCATGGGCAGGCGGCGCTGCCCGGGCTGGCCAGGCTGCCCAGCGATCGGAGCCGGCCCTTGAGTCGCTGGACATCGTGGCTGTGGAGCGTCGGCGAGCTGGTTGGTGGAGAAGAAGCTCCGGCGCACCCCTACCAGGCGCGCCAAATGTCAGAGGTGGGGTTCCGGCAAACCCTTAAGGTTCGAACACTGGGGTGCGCGCGAAGTCTTTCCCTCCTTCCGATCTACGCCTTAGCTCGCTAAGATCTCGCGGACGAACTCCACGAACTCGCAACACAGAAAGACACGAGGTTTATACTGGTTCGGGCCACCGTTGTGGTGTAATACCCTACTCCAGTGTGGTGGTGGTGGATTGCCTCTAGGGCTGATGATGAACAGTACAAGGGAAGAACAGCCTCCTGAGGTTGAGGTGTTCTTGTGGCTAGGGTAGGCTCTCGATCGGGTTGGATCAAGCTAAGATGAGATGCCCCTACTTTGGTGGCTAGCTCTACTTATATAGGCCCTGGTCCTCTTCCCAAATATCGAGCGGGAAGGGAGCCAACAACGGCGGGCAAATTTGAAGGGGGGCAGCTAGTACAAGCTATCCTGACAAAAGTGGTCTTCGCTTGCGAAAAGCTCTGGTGGTGACGCCGTCTTGGGCTCCACGATGACCTCCGTCTTGCCGTCCTCCTGGTCTTGGTCTCGTTGCACCAATATAGCAACCTTTGCCTGATGCCTCGGTACTCTTCGCCTGCGCTAGCCTCCTTAGCACCAAAGAGGAAATAAGGACGCTGCGCGCTGGGGCCTGCCTGGCGCCCGCCTGGTGTCGTTCGTCATGGCTCACGTCACGAGAGCCTCGTGAGGTTTTGCCCCGCCTTGATATATCCGCTCCTTGTGAGCCTGCCTCGCGAGGCTTGGACCCTTGCGAGGGTCTTGGATGCCTTGTTGATGAAGATAGGCCGTACGACCTGCTTGCTTAGCCACGCTGTGGGCCGCAGGCAGGCAAGTCTGGGGGCCCCCGTTCCCAGAACGCCGAAAAAAAGCACTTGGGAGTCCTGGCATGGACCACCTGACAACCGCGAGCGCCGCCTTGTGATTCATGAGCCTGCTTCCACAGAGGCTCTAGAATGTGAAGAGATTCCATCTGTTGACCCCAATGCAACTGAAGACATTGGTCGTGAATGTGACGCCCCTGATTCAATCGTAAAATAATCATGCACGCAAACGTGTATGATCAAGATCAGGGACTCACGGGAAGATATCACAGCACAACTCTAAAACATAAATAAGTCATACAAGCATCATAATACAAGCCAGGGGCCTCGAGGGCTCGAATACAAGTGCTCGATCATAGATGAGTCAGCGGAACCAACAATATCTGAGTACAGACATAAGTTAAACAAGTTGCCATAAGATGGCTAGCACAAACTGGGATACAGATCTAAAGAGGCGCAGGCCTCCTGCCTGGGATCCTCCTAAACTACTCCTGGTCGTTGGCAGCGGCCTGCACGTAGTAGTAGGCACCTCCAGTGTAGAAGGAGTCGTCGTCGACGGTGGCGTCAAGCTCCTGGGCTCCAGCATCTGGTTGTGACAACCAGGAAGAAATGGAAAGGGGGGAAAGAGGGAGAAAAGCAACCGTGAGTACTCATCCAAAGTACTCGCAAGCAAGGATCTACGCTACATATGCATGGGTATCAATGTAAAGGGCAATATCGATGGACTGAACTGCAGAATGCCAGAATAAGAGGGGGATAGTTAGTCCTGTCGAAGACTACGCTTCTGGCAGCCTCCATCTTGCAGCATGTAGAAGAGAGTAGATGGTAAGTTCACCAAGTAGCATCGTATAGCATACTCCTACCCGACGATCCTCTCCTCGTCGACCTGTGAGAGAGCGATCACTGGGTTGTATCTAGCACTTGGAAGGGTGTGTTTTATTAAGTATCCGATTCTAGTTGTCATAAGGTCAAGGTACAACTCCAAGTCGTCCTGTTACCGAAGATCACGGCTATTCGAATAGATAAACTTCCCTGCAGGGGTGCACCACATAACCCAACACGCTCGATCCCATTTGGCCGGACACACTTTCCTGGGTCATGCCCGGCCTCAGAAGATCAACACGTCGCAGCCCCACCTAGGCACAACAGAGAGGTCAGCACGCCAGTCTAAATCATATGGCGCAGGGGTCTGGGCCCATCGCCCATTGCACACCTGCACGTTGCATGGGCGGCCGGAAGCAGACCTAGCCTAGCAGGCGTTCCAGTCCAATCCGGCGCGCACCGCTCAGTCGCTGACGTCACGAAGGCTTCGGCTGATACCACGACGTCGAGTGCCCATAACTGTTCCCCCGTAGTTGCTTAGTGCGTATAGGCCAGTGGCCAGACTCAGATCAAATACCAAGATCTCATTAAGCATGTTATTATGAAGTAACCACGAACGCCGACCAGGGCCAGGCCCACCTCTCTCCTAGGTGGTCTCAACCTGCCCTGTCGCTCCGCCACAAAGATCCACCCAGAGGGCCGTCGGGACAAAGGTCCTTTCAGCCCCCAATCCGTGAATCACTCGCGGGTGCTCCACGAGCCGACCCGACTTTAGTCACCACATGTATCATGTATAAAGTTTATAGTATAAACCCGTGATCACCTCCCAAGTGATCACGGCCCAATAGTATAGCACAGCAGACGGACAAGAATGTAGGGCCATAGATGGAATACTAGCATCCTATACTAAGCATGTAGGGTTGTAGGTAAAGGCAACAACAGTACTAGCAAAGACAGGCTATGAAGCAGAATAGGATTAACAAAAAGCGGTAACATGCTACACTATTCTAATGCAAGCAGTGTAGAGAAGAATAGGCGATACCTGGTGATCAAGGGGGGCTTGCCTGGTTGCTCTGGCAAGAAGGAGGGGTCGTCAACAGCGTAGTCAGATGGGGCACTAGCAGCGGTGTCGGTCTCGTAGTCTACCGGAGAGAAGAGGGGGAAGAAACAATGAATACAATGCAAACAGATGCATAATGATGCATGACAAAGCAAACAGCGGTGTTAGGTGTGCCCTAACGCGGTAAGAGGTGATACCGGCGAAGGGGGGAAACATTCGGGAAAGTATCCCCGGTGTTTCGCGTTTTTGGACAGATGTACTAGAGGGGCAAAGTTGCGTGTTCGATATGCTAGGGGTGTGTGGCGGACGAACGGGCTGCGTATCCGGATTCGTCTCATCGTTCTGAGCAACTTTCATGTAGAAAGTATTTTCATCTGAGCTACGGTTTATTTTATATGATTTTCTAAAGTTTTAAATCATTTTTAGAATTTATTAATTAATTTAATTCAACATTATACAGAATAGTGCATGCTGACGTCATGACGTCAGCAGTCAACAGAGGTGTTGACTGGTCAAACTGACGTGTGGGTCCAGTGGGACCAACCTGTCATACCCTGTTTAGGTTAATCAGGGTTTAGGTTAATTAGTTAGGCTTAATTAGTTAACTAAAATGATTAGGTGAAACTAATACGAAATTAATTAAGTTAATTAATTCTTTAATTAATTAATTAATGTTTTATATTTTATTTTATTTTAATTCCCTTTTTTTAAACGTTCTGTGGTGGGGCCTGCTTGTCATAGGCCCCAGGGGCCTTAGCGGGTCGGGCGCGGTTCTCGGGCAGCGGGCGATGCTGGGCGTCGGGCACCAGCCCGCCCGGCAGGCCATGGCGGGGCTTGCGCGCGTGGTCGCTCACGGAGGAGCGCTGGCGGCCAGCTCGCAGCGCGTCGGGGGGAAAGGCAGGGCGCGGCCCCGGCAGTGGCCGTCCTGGTGAGCGCGGGGAGTCACGGGCGGACGAGGCGAGGCCGGGGCGCAAGCAAGGCGGTGTGCTTGCAGGGGAGCAGGGGGGTCATGCGGCGTGGTGGCTCCGGCGGCCGGTCGAAGCAGGGGGGCTGTGGTGCAGGCGCGGATGCGGCCGGTGGGAGTGGGGCGGCGCGGTGGAGCAGATCCGCAGAGCGGGAGCAGGGGCGGCGAGCAGTCGCGGTGGCGCAGGGAGGCGGTCAGCATGCGGGGATGAGTGAGAGGCGGTGCGGCCTCGGCGAGGCAGGGACACAGCAGGCGACGCCGAGGAGCGATGGTCGTGGGGCGAGGGCCAGGTGCAACAGCAGCAGGCCGCAGCGAGAGGCAGGGCGGGGCCAAACACGGGCGCGCGCGCATGAGCGCTGGAGGCGTGGGCGCGGCCCCGCGCGTGCGAGCGCGCGCGGCAGGAGGAGTAGCATGGCAGGGGCGCGCGGTGCGTGGCAGGAGCGAGGCAGAGGAGAAGGAGGAGGGGCCTCATGAGGGGTTTGCAGGGCACGGGGCAATGGGAGTCAAGGAGGAAGTCGGAGACGACGGCGACGTGGTGACGAGGTGCAGCGGCGTGCATTGACGGCGTCGGCAATGTTAAGGTCGGGGAGGAGTCGGGGAAGTCGAGGCGGAGGAGCTCCGGCGAGGCTCCTCTGGTGAACGGCGACGGCGATCTGGGGCGGTGGCGTCGACGGGGTCGGGTGTGTGGTCGCCCCGATCTCGATCTAGATCGGGGGAGTGAGGGGAGAGTGGGGGAAGTGGGGATCGGGTGAGGGTTAGGGTTCGGGGAGGTGGCCTTGTAGTCTAGAGAGGGGGTGGCTGGGCCGGCCGGTTGGCTAACTGGGCCGGGTGGTCCAGTGGGGGGGTTGTTTCTTTTCTTTTTCTTACCTTTCTGTTTTTCCTTTTCTTATTTATTTCCTTTTTGTTTTTATTTTACTTTCTTTTAAGTTTACTTTTTACTTAATATTAAAATGATCCCTAAATTAGTAATACCACAAAACCCACTACCACAAAAGGCTTTATCCCAAAACAATTTAGTTTAGTATTTTATTAATTATAAAAGCATTTAAATGTTGGTTTTTCTACTGTTTTATTCATTTTAGATTATTTAAACATTTTATAAAAGTATGGTTTCTCCACCATAATTACCTATGCATTATTCGGCTCCACCCGAACATTTAGTTTTTAATATTTGAAAACTTTTATTGTTTGCCTTTATTCTAAATTTGAAATTTGAACTGGGTTTCGAACTGACGCGAGTTTATCAACAGTAACCGAGGTGACGTGGCATCATTAGCGGAGGTTCGCTGTAGCTTAATTATCCGGGCGTCACAGTGAATATAATGTGAATGATGATGAAGTCCTTCCTCGGCTTGAACCCAATACGGTATCATCGCCTGCTCCCACGAGCAGTGAACTCATTAGCATTGGTCGTCCCTTGACGCCAGTTGCTCAAGATGACTCATGGGTAGAGCAACACCAAGATACCCCCCTGCAAGATGAGATCCCCCGTACTCCACCAACTCAAGTCACCACTCCGGTGCACGATGATGATTACATGGAACAGACCACTCCCTCACCAAAGGCGTCGCTACCATTCTGCAGGCTTCGCAAAGGCCTCAGGCCTCCGGTCTCCATGTCAAGCATTCCAGAAGAGGATGTGCAACACACCAGCTCAGTAGCACGTCAAGTGTTCCCTGACGCCATCCCTTCTGTGACTACTTCTAAGTCTGAAGCTAAAGCTGCTGAAGACATTCTAGTTGTTGATGAGATGGAGGTTGAAAACAATGAGGCTGCCACAACCAACACCACTGAAGCCAATGACACTGTCATGGCTGAAGACAATGTGGAGCCCGAAGCCAATGCTGTAACTGACACCACTGTGCAGTCAATGACTTCAAAAGATGCCGTTCCTCCACCAAGGCCTCATACAATGGAACGCGCGTTCAATCGTAGTGGCGAGCTTGTCACAGTCAAATGGCCTATCATGGTTACACCCACTGCTCCCGGCCCTCAATATGATTATCACGTGGAGCAGAGGCCTCAGGTTCAGAAGCCAAAGCTAAGATTGCCAAGGCTTCCCAGTGCTGCAACAACTCAGGGCTCGTTCAGTGTGCCCAGTTTCAGAGAGCACAACACTTTCTTTGACAGTGCCAAGAACCCGTACACGAAGCCCAAGATATCCTCTGACGGGTTTTGGAGCCATCAGCAGCGAAGCTACTACTCCTGCATCTTATACAACCGGGACCAGATTTTTCCTCATAAGCGTCTGGATTGTGATGCTATGGTTGGGCTGCCATGCCTTGAGGAGGCCCTTGACTATTTCCGGGATGTTGGGCTGCTACCATTTGTGACTGACAAGGAGCACTGAAACGAAGAACTTCTGCTCCAGTTCTATGCCACATTGCATATTCGAGGCTACAACAGGGATCCGAAGACTTGGATCCTTGAGTGGATGACAGGTGATATTCATCATGAAGCCAAAGCTCAGGACATTATTGAGCATACTTCCCTGCCCACTCCAGGTGAGCTGTTTGAACCTGGTTGTCAGTTTCATCAAAATGAACTGCAAAGCATATTCCAGAAGCCAGAGCCCAACATGAGCCAGATGTTGAGCATGATGAAGCCATTGCCCCATGACGCCGAATACCCCACGGATTTCTTTGTTAAGGACCTTGAGTACTTGCCACGCACAGTTTATCACATTCTGAGGCGTACTCTCTGGCCAATCAAAGGCAATTCCTCTGAAGCTAAACTCGAAGGCGCCATGAAGACATTGGTTTTCTATATTATCAATGGCATCAGATTCAACACTCGGGATTTCTTCATCAGACAACTTGCAACCTATGGGATTGATCTTTTTGGTCTGAAGTTTTATGCTCCATGGGTGATGCGTTTGATTAAGCTTCATTCAACCATCAACTATCAACCTTCGGCGTGCAACCACGTTGTATTTTTGCCTAATGTTGATATGTCAATTGAAGCCATCTACCCCGAGCCAGCAAAGAAGCCACTCCATCTTCAAAATGCAGAATTCCAAAGCTTCACGCAGCCCATTGAAGGCATTCATGTGCCAAATTCTGCTACTCCTGCTTATCCTTTGGTTGGCAACTTGTGTCTGCCACACCGTGCCAATACTGAAGCCACTGCCAGCACCATTGCTCAAAGGCCTCAGAAGCGTCCCCGTGTCCTCAACGATCGTGAGCTTCTGGTTTCTTTACATCAGAAGCAGGATAGGCATCATGACTGGCCGAAGCGTCAAATGCAAAGTCTATTGGTGGATGTTAATCGCATTTGCAACTTGGCCACCAAGAACTCATTCGTTGCACATGAAGCCCGTCGGCGGTCCTGGAAGAGCCTCACATTGCTCTGCTCTGAAGATGATCTTCGCGAAGATGGCTTCACTAAGAGCTTCAAGTTTAATTCCAGGCCTCCACAATCTGCAAGTTGGCGTCACACACCTTCAATTGAAGATTCTGAACATTCATCTTTGGCTGCAACTGTTGTTGCGGGAGTCGTCGACGAAGAAGATGACGCCACTTCACCAACTCTGGCTGCTCTGCACCACGATTCTGCTTCAGGCCCGTCTGCACCGCCCACCTCCAATGTCGACCCTGCTCCAACATCTTCTCCAACTGGGAACGAGTAGATCCTCTGTGTCTTCAAACCTTTTTGGTCCTTACTGACAAAAGGGGGAGAAGCATATGATGTTGGGGAACGTAGTAATTTCAAAAAAAAATCTACGTACACGCAAGATCATGGGTGAACGCATAACAACATACGTTGTTCCCTTTGTCATCGGTATGTTACTTGCCAGAGATTCGATCGTCGGTATCTCAATACCTAGTTCAATCTCGTTACCGGCAAGTCTCTTTACTCGTTCCGTAATACATCATCCCGCAACTAACTCATTAGTTGCAATGCTTGCAAGCTTTAAGTGATGTGCATTACCAAGTGGGCCCAGAGATACCTCTCCGACAATCGGAGTGACAAATCCTAATCTCGAAATACGCCAACCCAACAAGTACCTTCAGAGACACCTGCAGAGCACCTTTATAATCACCCAGTTACGTTGTGACGTTTGGTAGCACACAAAGTGTTCTTCCGGTAGACGGGAGTTGCATAATCACATAGTCATAGGAACATGTATAAGTCATGAAGAAAGCATTAGCAACATACTAAACGATCGAGTGCTAAGCTAACGGAATGGGTCAAGTCAATCACATCATTCTCCTAATGATGTGATCCCGTTAATCAAATAACAACACTTTGTCCATGGTTAGGAAACATAACCATCTTTGATTAACGAGCTAGTCAAGTAGAGGCATACTAGTGACACTCTGTTTGTCTATGTATTCACACATGTATCATGTTTCCGGTAAATACAATTCTAGCATGAATAATAAACATTTATCATGATATAAGGAAATAAATAATAACTTTATTATTGCCTCTAGGGCATATTTCCTTCAGTCTCCCACTTGCACTAGAATCAATAATCTAGTTCACATCACCATGTGATTTAATACCAATAGTTCACATCACCATGTGATTAACACCCATAGTTCACATCGTCATGTGACCAACACCCAAAGGGTTTACTAGAGTCAATAATATAGTTCACATCGCTATGTGATTAACACCCAAAGAGTACTAAGGTGTGATCATTTTTTGCTTGTGAGAGAAGTTTAGTCAACGGGTCTGCCACATTCAGATCCGTATGTATTTTGCAAATTTCTATGTCAACAATGCTCTGCATGGAGCTACTCTAGGTAATTGCTCCCACTTTCAATATGTATCCAGATTGAGACTTAGAGTCATCTGGATCAGTGTCAAAATTTGCATCGACGTAACCCTTTACGACGAACCTTTTTGTCACCTCCATAATCGAGAAACATATCCTTATTCCACTAAGGATAATTTTGACCGCTGTCCAGTGATCTACTCCTAGATCACTATTGTACTCCCTTGCCAAAATCAGTGTAGGGTATACAATAGATCTGGTACACAGCATGGCATACTTTATAGAACCTATGGCCAAGGCATAGGGAATGACTTTCATTCTCTTTCTATCTTCTGCCGTGGTCGGGCTTTGAGTCTGACTCAATTTCACACCTTGTAACACGGGCAAGAACTCTTTCTTTGACTGTTCTATTTTGAACTACTTCAAAATCTTGTCAAGGTATGTACTCATTGAAAAACTTATCAAGCGTCTTGATCTATCTCTATAGATCTTGATGCTCAATATGTAATTAGCTTCACCGAGGTCTTCCTTTCAAACACTCCTTTATGCTTTGCAGAATAATTCTACATTATTTCCGATCAACAATATTTCATTCACATATACTTATCAAAAATGTTGTAGTGCTCCCACTCACTTTCTTGTAAATACAGGCTTCATCGCAAGTCTGTATAAAACTATATCCTTTGATCAACTTATCAAAGCGTATATTCCAACTCCGAGATGCTTGCACCAGTCCATAGATGGATCGCTGGAGCTTGCATATTTTGTTAGCACCTTTAGGATTGACAAAACCTTCTGGTTGCATCATATACAAGTCTTCTTTAATAATTCCATTAAAGAATGTAGTTTTGTTTATCCATTTGCCATATTTCATAAAATGCGGCAATTGCTAACATGATTCGGACAGACTTAAGCATAGATACGAGTGAGAAACTCTCATCGTAGTCAACACCTTAAACTTGTCGAAAACCTTTTGCGACAATTCTAGCTTTGTAGATAGTAACACTACTATCAGCGTCCGTCTTCCTCTTGAAGATCCATTTAATCTCAATGGCTTGCCGATCATTTGGGCAAGTCAATCAAAGTCCATACTTTGTTCTCATACATGGATCTCATCTCATATTTCATGGCCTCAAGCCATTTTGCGGAATCTGGGCTCACCATCGCTTCTTCATAGTTCGTAGGTTCGTCATGGTCAAGTAACATGACCTCTAGAACAGGATCACCGTACCACTCTGGTGCGGATCTTACTCTGGTTGACCTACGAGGTTCGGTAGTAACTTGATCTGAAGTTTCATGATCATCATCATTAGCTTCCTCACTAATTGGTGTAGGTGTCACAGGAACCGGTTTCTGTGATGAACTACTTTCCAATAAGGGAGCAGGTACAGTTACCTCATCAAGTTCTACTTTCCTCCCACTCACTTCTTTCGAGAGAAACTCCTTCTCTAGAAAGGATCCATTCTTAGCAACGAATATCTTGCCTTCGGATCAGTGATAGAAGGTGTACCCAACAGTAACTTTTGGGTATCCTATGAAGACACACTTCTGCGATTTGGGTTTGAGCTTATCAGGATGAAACTTTTCACATAAGCATCGCAACCCCAAACTTTAAGAAACGACAGCTTAGGTTTCTTGCCAAACCATAGTTCATACGGTGTCGTCTCAACGGATTTAGATGGTGCCCTATTTAACGTGAATGCAGCTGTCTCTAATGCATAACCCCAAAACGATAGTGGTAGATCGGTAAGAGACATCATAGATCACACTATATCCAATAAAGTACGGTTATGACGTTCGGACACACCATTAAGCTGTGGTGTTCCAGGTGGCACGAATTTGTGAAACTATTCCACATTGTTTTAATTGAAGACCAAACTCGTAACTCAAATATTTGTCTCCATGATCAGATCATAGAAACCTTATTTTCTTGTCACGATGATTTTCCACTTCACTCTGAAATTCTTTGAACTTTTCAAATGTTTCAGACTTATGTTTCATCAAGTAGATATACCCATATCTGCTCAAATCATCTGTGAAGGTCAGAAAATAACGATACCCGCCGTGAGCCTCAACACTCATCGGATCGCATACATCAGTATGTATTATTTCCGAATAAGTCAGTTGCTCGCTCCATTGTTCCGGAGAACGGAGTCTTAGTCATCTTGCCCATAAGGCATGGTTCGCAAGCATCAAGTGATTCTAAAAGCCCATCAGCATGGAGTTTCTTCATGCGCTTTACATCAATATGACCTAAACGGCAGTGCCACAAATAAGTTGCACTATCATTATTAACTTTGCATCTTTTGGCCTCAATATTATGAATATGTGTATCACTATGATCGAGATCCAACGAACCATTTTCATTGGGTGTGTAACCATATAAGGTTTTATTCATGTAAACAGAGCAACAATTATTCTCTAACTTAAATGAATAACCGTATTGCAATAAACATGATCAAATCATATTCATGCTCAACGCAAACACCAAATAACACTTATTTAGGTTCAACACTAATCCCGAAAGTATAGGGAGTGTGCGATGATGATCATATCAATCTTGGAACCACTTCCAATACACATCGTCACTTCATCCTTAACTAGTTTCTGTTCATTATGCAACTCCCGTTTCGAGTTACTACTCTTTAGCAACTGAACCAGTATCAAATACCGAGGGGTTGCTATGAACACTAGTAAAATACACATCAATAATCTGTATATCAAATATACCTTTGTTCACTTTTGCCATCCTTCTTATCCACCAAATACTTGGGGCAGTTCCGCTTCCAGTGACCAGTCTCTTTGCAGTAGAAGCACTTAGTCTCAGGCTTAGGTCCAGACTTGGGCTTCTTCACCTGAGCAGCAACTTGCTTGCCGTTCTTCTTGAAGTTCCCCTTCTATCCCTTTGCCCTTTTCTTGAAACTAGTGGTCTTGTTAACCATCAACACTTGATGCTCTTTCTTGATTTCTACCTTCGTCGATTTCAGCATCGCGAAGAGCTCGGGAATTACTTTCGTCATCCCTTGCATACTATAGTTCATCACGAAGTTCTACTAACTTGGTGATGGTGACTAAAGAATTCTGTCAATCACTATTTTATCTAGAAGATTAACTCCCACTTGATTCAAGCGATTGTAGTACCCAGCCAATCTGTGCACATGCTCACTGCTTGAGCTATTCTCCTCCATCTTTTAGCTATAGAACTTGTTGGAGACTTCATATCTCTCAACTCGGGTATTTGCTTGAAATATTAACTTCAGCTCCTGGAACATCTCATATGGTCCATGACGTTCAAAACGTCTTTGAAGTCCCGATTCTAAGCCGTTAAGCATGGTGCACTAAACTATCAAGTAGTCATCATATTGAGCTAGCCAAACATTCATAACGTCTGCATCTGCTCCTGCAATAGGTCTGTCACCTAGCGGTGCATCAAGGACATAATTCTTCTGTGTAGCAATGAGGATAATCCTCAGATCACAGATCCAATCCGCATCTTTTCTACTAACATCTTTCAACATAATTTTCTCTAGGAACATATCAAAAATAAACACAGGGAAGCAACAACGCGAGCTATTGATCTACAACATAATTTGCAAAATACTATCAGGACTAAGTTCATGATAAATTTAAGTTCAATTAATCATATTACTTAAGAACTCCCACTTAGATAGACATCCCTCTAATCCTCTAAGTGATCATGTGATCCATATCAACTAAACCATGTCTGATCATCACGTGAGATGGAGTAGTTTCAACGGTGAACATCACTATGTTGATCATATCTACTATATGATTCACGCTCGACCTTTCGGTCTCCGTGTTTCGAGGCCATATCTGTTATATGCTAGGCTCGTCAAGCTTAACCTGAGTATTCCGTGTGTGCAACTATTTTGCACCCGTTGTATTTGAACGTAGAGCCTATCACACCCGATCATCACGTGGTGTCTCAGCACGAAGAACTTTCGCAATGGTGCATACTCAGCAAGAACACTTATACTTTGATAATTTAGTGAGGGATCATCTTATAATGCTACCGTCAATCAAAGCAAGATAAGATGCATAAACGATAAACATCACATGCAATCAATATAAGTGATATGATATGGCCATCATCATCTTGTGCTTGTGATCTCCATCTCCGAAGCACCGTCATGATCACCATCGTCACCGGCGCGACACCTTGATCTCCATCGTAGCATCGTTGTCGTCTCGCCAATCTTATGCTTCTACGACTATCGCTGCCGCATTACAGGGCGATTGCATTGCATACAATAAAGCGACAACCATATGGCTCCTGCCAGTTGCCGATAACTCGGTTACAAAACATGATCATCTCATACAATAAATTTAGCATCATGCTTTGACCATATCACATCACAACATGCCCTGCAAAAACAAGTTAGACGTCCTCTACTTTATTGTTGCAAGTTTTACGTGGCTGCTACGGGCTTAGCAAGAACCGTTCTTACCTACGCATCAAAACCACAACGATAGTTTGTCAAGTTGGTGTTGTGTTAACCTTCGCAAGGACCGGGCGTAGCCACACTCGGTTCAACTAAAGTTGGAGAAACTGACACCCGCCAGCCACCTATGTGCAAAGCATGTCGGTAGAACCAGTCTCGCGTAAGCGTACGCGTAATGTCGGTCCGGGCCGCTTCATCCAACAATACCGCCGAACCAAAGTATGACATGCTGGTAAGCAGTATGACTTATATCGCCCACAACTCACTTGTGTTCTACTCGTGCATATAACATCTACGCATAAAACCAGGCTCGGATGCCACTGTTGGGGAACGTAGTAATTTCAAAAAAATTCTACGTACACGCAAGATCATGGTGATGCATAGCAACGAGAGGGGAGAGTGTTGTCCACGTACCCTCGTAGACCGAAAGCGGAAGCGTTAGCACAACGCGGTTGATGTAGTCGTACGTCTTCACGATCCGACCGATCCAAGTACCGAACGTACGGCACCTCCGAGTTCAGCACACGTTCAACTCGATGACGTCCCTCGAACTCCGATCCAGCCGAGCTTTGAGGGAGAGTTCCGTCAGCACGACGCTGTGGTGGCGATGATAATGTTCTACCGACGCAGGGCTTCGCCTAAGCACCGCTACGATATTATCGAGGTGGATTATGGTGGAGGGGGGCACCGCACACGACTAAGAGATCAATAGATCAATTGTTGTGTCTTTGGGGTGCCCCCCTGCCCCCGTATATAAAGGAGCAAGGGGGGAGGCGGCCGGCCTAGGAGGAGGGCGCGCCAAGGGGGGAGTCCTACTCCCACCGGGAGTAGGATTCCTCCTTTCCTTGTTGGAGTAGCAGAAGGGAAGGGAGAAGGAGAAGGAAGGAAGGGGGCGCTCCCCTCCCTAGTCCAATTCGGACTAGTCCATGGGGAGGGGTGCGGCCACCCTTTGGGGCCTTTCTCTCCTTTCGCATATGGCCCATTAAGGCCCAATACGAATTCCCGTAACTCTCCTGTACTCCGAAAAATACCCGAATCACTCGGAACCTTTACGATGTCCGAATATAGTCCTCCAATATATCGATCTTTACGTCTCGACCATTTTGAGACTCCTCGTCATGTCTCTGATCTTATCCGGGACTCCGAACTCCTTCGGTACATCAAAACACATAAACTCATAATATAACCGTCATCTAACTTTAAGCGTGCGGACCCTACGGGTTCGAGAACTATGTAGACATGACCGAGACACGTCTCCGGTCAATAACCAATAGCGGAACCTAGATGCTCATATTGGCTCCCACATATTCTACGAAGATCTTTATCGGTCAAACCGCATAACAACATACGTTGTTCCCTTTGTCATCGGTATGTTACTTGCCCGAGATTCGATCGTCGGTATCTCAATACCTAGTTCAATCTCATTACCGGCAAGTCTCTTTACTCGTTCTGTAATACATCATCCCGCAACTAACTCATTAGTTGCAATGCTTGCAAGGCTTTAAGTGATGTGCATTACCAAGTGGGCCCAGATACCTCTCCGACAATCGGAGTGACAAATCATAATCTCGAAATACGCCAACCCAACAAGTACCTTCGGAGACACCTGTGGAGCACCTTTATAATCACCCAGTTACATTGTGACGTTTGGTAGCACACAAAGTTTTCTTCCGGTAAACGGGAGTTGCATAATCGCATAGTCATAGGAAAATGTATAAGTCATGAAGAAAGCATTAGCAACATACTAAACGATCGAGTGCTAAGCTAACGGAATGGGTCAAGTCAATCACATCAATCTCCTAATGATGTGATCTCATTAATCAAATAACAACTCTTTGTCCATGGTTAGGAAACATAACCATCTTTGATTAACGAGCTAGTCAAGTAGAGGCATACTAGTGACACTCTGTTTGTCTATGTATTCACACATGTATCATGTTTCCGGTTAATACAATTTAGCATGAATAATAAACATTTATCATGATATAAGGAAATAAATAATAACTTTATTATTGCCTCTAGGGCATAGTTCCTTCATATGAGGTTGATTGTCTTCAAGCGGGTCCATATGGGGTGGTTGCATTATTTTTGCTAAGTTCTTACAACTCTCGTTTTAAAACAATTTGGCTCTTGAGTTATAACACTTAAACTTGATGGTAGTCTACTACTTTTGCTGCTACTTTGTGATGCGATGATAAATTCTGCATGAAGTCATTCTGCAGACGCCCATTTCTCATTATGCATGTCATTATCTTCGTTATTCTTATATATGAATGATGAATTGTCTTCATAAGTTGAAGAGGATCTCCACAAAGTAAAACATGCCATGTGCATTTGCATTCAAAAGCAAACTACTTATATGCACATCTTCAGGGGGGAGCCTTTTGCAACTTATGAAGACAATGACTTTGTTCTTTAACTTTCACATACTTTTATCCCGTTGAAAACTTCAACCAGTTTGTCATCAATCACCAAAAAGGGGGAGATTGTAAGTGCATCTAGTGCCACCCCTAGTTGGTTTTGGAGTATTGACGACAAACTTGGTTGAGGGACTAATGTGTTTGTGAGAATTGCAGGATAACACAGGTAGTAGTCCCTTATTGATTCGGTTTACCTACCAGAGACGACCCCTAAAATGTATGAAGACAATGGTAGTTTGTGAAGACATTCATGATGAATATTATGACATGTGAAGACATTCACTTGAAGACTATGGAGTGTGAAGACATAGTTGTTTCGTAGTTTCCTTTTCTTCTTTATTGAGTCATAGGAACCACTGTACTGTTAAGTGGGATCCAAGTGAACAAAGTCAGAGTGACTGATGTGATGCTCAACCAAAATCCTATGTCTTCGAGCAAAGACAATGAAAGCAAATCTTATCCAGAGCTGGATAAGTCAGCTTTACTTGTAGCCCAAGTTAAGCTACCGCGTGTGTTTGAAATCCGACCGTTGGACACGTGTCGGTTCCTTAGTGACCCAGGGTCATTTTGGACATATCAGGTCGGGTTGCCTCCTGGTTACAAATAGCCCACCCCCTACACCATAAATTGGTGGTTGCTCAGAGTTAGTGCACGGCTTTTGTCGTTTGAGAGCAACCCACCTCCGCAGCCTTTGAGAGAGAGATCCTTGCGAGGACAAAGCCCAAAACACCCAGAGCCAAAGAGTGTTAGGCATCACTGAAGTCGTTCTGACCGCGTGACCTGAAGACTTGTTACACTTGAGGACTGTGAATCCTCCAGCCGGTTAGGCGTCGCGTTCTGAGCATCCAAGAGTCATTGTGGATTGCCGGTGAATGAAGTCTGTGAAGGTTTGGAAGTCTACCTTGAAGACTTATCAGAGTGATTGGGCGAGGACTGTGTGTCATTAGCTCAAGGGGAATAAGGTGAAGATGCGGTCTTCTGAGTTCAATCCCAGCCTCCCTAACCAGACATACAGTTGTCACAGCAACTGGAACTGGTCTACCAAATCCTTGTCTTCACCAAGCAATTGGTTCTATCCCCCACTTCCCTTTACTTTACTATTTGTCTTCGTGAAGTCATTGCTTGCCTGTCTGATCTGATTGACTTCACTGTGTGAAGACTATTACCTATTTGGCTTCATATTGTCTTCCATTCTGATCCATACTACCTAGCTGCTGATAGTCTTCGTACTTTCACTACATTGTTTACTTGACTATGGCTTGTCTAGTGTAGTCCATCTTCCGCTGCATATCAATAGGTTCATTTCATCTGTTTGTCTTCAAAGACCTCGTGTTTTGAAGACTTTCATAAAAATCGCCTATTCACCCCCCTCTAGTCTATAACTAGCACTTTCAATTGGTATCAGAGCAAGGTGCTCCCTTGTTCTGTGTGATTCGGTTTAACCACCTGGAGTTTTAGCTATGTCAACTGCAGGGATAATCAAGGTGTCTGCTGTGTGCCCAGTCTTCGATGGCACTGATTACCCCTACTGGAAGAATAAGATGCGCATGCATCTTGAAGCCATTGACGTTGACCTCTGGTATGTCGACAAGACAGGCGTTCCCAAGGTCGATGAAGGTGTCACCGCTGCTGATGTCAAGAGGTTCACTCAATTGGACTCAACCGCCAAGAACATCATCTACGGTCATCTGACCAAAGGACAATATGGCCGTGTGAGTGCACTGAAAACTGCGAAGCTAGTCTGGGACTGGCTGTCCAAGGTCAACGAAGGCGTCTCAACTCAGAGAGACTCAAGGATTGATGTTCTTCGCAACCTCTTCAACCGCTTCAAGAGAAACGACAATGAGAATGTCCAGCTCACATTTGATCGCCTCACTGATATCACAAATGAGCTTCGCGCTCTCGGCGCCACTAAGATCACCAAGCATGGAATCGTCAAGAAGCTCCTGAGATCACTTGATAGCTCATTTGACACCCTGGCCCTGATGATACAAGAATGTCCTGACTTCAAAGATCTCGATCTGTCTGACATACTTGAGAGGCTCAACACACATGAGTTCCAGCTATCTGAGAACAGAGACATCTATGGCCCCAACTATGGTTGAACCCGTGCTTTGAAGGCAAAGGTTGTTTCCTCATCTGAAGAAGAATCTGACTGCAGTTCTGAGGATCCTGATCCATACTACCTAGCTGCTGATAGTCTTCGTATTTTCACTACACTGTTTACTTGACTATGGCTTGTCTAGTGTAGTCTATCTTCCGCTGCATATCAATAGGTTCATTTCATCTGTTTGTCTTCAAAAACCTCATGTTTTGAAGACTTTCATAAAAATCACCTATTCACCCCCCCCTCTGTCGATAACTAGTACTTTCAATGTTGCTGACATGGTATGTTATCCTTTATGTTTGAGTAAATTATGTGAGAAAAAAGGTCATCAAAACCCTAAAAAAAGCAAGGAGTACATGATCTAACTCAATCTAAAACATGTACATGTTCGTGCAATTGGAACGGTATCGTCATTACATAATACATTAAATGATTCATTCTCATTACTATGTTTGTGGCATTTAAATTTGGGCCCTGTTTAGAATTTCGCGCATGGCCACAAAAATCTTCGAGGTGGCCCTGTCCAATCGTAAACCCTAAAAAAGGAAGGCGAGGCCGAGGCGAAGTTCATGTATACTTGATGCAAGCATGGTGAATACAACGTAGTTGTAAGCGAAGAACAATAATCTAGAGGCGCCATGAGAGCCGACCACACTGTCCTTGCGGTGGTTGGTTGTGGAGATGGTCTTGGCCTCTCTCAGCAACTCGTTTGGATCGATGATTAACTTAGGACGTGGCCTACCATATGAGATGGATTACATAGACGGGGGCTAACTCTTCCTTTTACGTTAGGTTCTTTGGAAGGTCAAAACAAAAAAGAGTTAGTTTTGGTGCCCCAGTCAAGGGACGTGTGTGGGGAACGTTACTCTGCCTTCCCTCTTGACTTTTTAGCCAAAGATTAAATTCTTGCATATTAGCATAGAAATGGTATTAATATCATGATTAGAACACCTAATATTTTGATAATAAGTGGAAGTGCGAGAAGAACCTGATATTGGAGTGCCCATTGGATGTGACACCGAGGTGAAATCTCGTGACCGCTTGGTGCATGCATGATGGAGGCGACGTAGTTGCGGGTGAACATCAACACTACAATAGCACCATGAGAGTCGTCGATGTTGTCATCGTGGTAGCATGTGATGGAGACAATCTTCACCTCCTTCGGTACCTTGTTAGGATCGGTGGTTATAATTGGATGTGGCCTTATTGTATGAGATGAATCACATATAGGGGTTGTTGCTTCTTTTATATTAGGTTCTTAGGAGTCACTGAGACAAAAAATAGTTGGTTTTGGTGCCCTTGACCGGGGCACATATGGTGGGAACATTGATCTCCATATTCTCTTATTTAATTACAAGCGAAGATCAATTTCAGTGGTGATGGTTCCCTCCCCCCTAGCCATGGTGAACCCCCCTCCCGCCCCCACTAGTAGGTTGAGAAAAATGGCGGTGCATTATATGATCTTCAAAACGGGAGAGTAGAAGAATATAATTACAATGAGAAGACAACAACAATTGTGACCTACTGAAACTAGTTACTACCTCCGTCCGGGATTAAAGGTCCACTTAGCCTAAACTCTTGGACCACGGCACGATATTAATTTTGAGGATGTGTGATATTCGAGCGCAGTAACCACCAATGAAATTAGCAGGGAGTTAATGCATGCAGTGAGTTTAGCGGGCAACTTTCGCATGTAGTCACTCGCGTGTGTTGCCTTCAGACGCGGATTGAGAGAAAAAGCAACAATGCATGTCAGCGGCCTTGAAAAAACGGACTCCGCTCGATGGCTCGCCGGGCTTACTATCCGGGCCGGAGGTAGTAGTTACATTAAACAGAGAAATGTAGAGGGATTGATTAATATGGATTAGAGGGAGTAGCATCTCTAGCATGTTTGGAAGCAAGTTAGGTTGGGTGACCAACCAACTTAAGACTCAGATCGAGTGGGAGTGTCTTACCTTTTGTTGGACAATTACAATTTTCGTTCGACTTTTCAGATTAAAAGATTCACAATAATGATTGTGTGCATCAAATGATGTAGAAGCCAGTGATACTTTTATAGCGAAACAAATACAAACAACACACAAATATATTTATATAAGGTTTTTATATAGAAAAAAAAATTACTCCGGGCCTCTGCATCATTATTGTGCGCACACAAAGTAATATTTAACATAGTGAAACTTCACACAACGGTTACAACTTACAACATGCTCATACATCGACATAGGGTTGAGATCTTCTGCAGTACGATACGATCGCTGTCGTGTGGACTCTAGCACCTGACTCCACGTGTCATCCGCACTACGTCACAGTACAGTACTGCAGCATACCAACTACTCCAACGCTACACACAAACGTGAGCCACTTATAGGCTTATTGCTCCACCTCCGCTCGTACCTATTGTTCACAAACACGCTGACTGGCGCCTAGTGCTGGCCAGGCAGCTTTTCCTTGATCTTGCCCATAATACCTTTCTTCTCGCCGGTGCCTGTCACCCCAGCGTGACCTTGCTGGTTGTAAGCACCGCCGGTCGCCGTGGTCCCGTGTGCTCCGGTGCCGGTCACTCCGGGGTGCCCTTGATGATCGTAAGGACCGCCCGTTGTCCCGCTCCCATGCGTTCCAGTGCCGATCATACCAGCGTGCCCTGGCTGACCACCATAGCCCCCACCGGGAGCGGTGTTCCCATGCACTCCGGTGCCAGTCATCCCGGGCTGTCCGTAGGCGCCGGCGGTGGGCATGGTGTGCTGCTCGTTCTTGTGACCTCCCGGGAGTTTCTCCATGATCTTGTCCTTCATGCCCTTCTTCTCACCAGTCGCCGTGGTCCCGTGCGCCCCGGTGCCGGTCATGCCAGCCGGAGCGGGCTGCCCGTAGGTGCCGGTCGTCGCCGTGGTCCCGTGCGCTCCGGTGCCAGCCGGAGCGGGCTGCACGTAGTAAGGGCCGCCGGTCGCCCCGGTGCCGGTCATGCCCGCGGGCGCGGCGGGCTGGCCGTAAGTCTGCTTGCGAGCCCCGGGAAGCTTATCCTTGATCTTCTCCTTGATGCCCTTCTTCCTCCGTCCACCCATGCCATCGTCCTCGGACTATATCAATCAAAACGGAGCAGATTAATACTAGTTTGATAGTACTAGGCTAGCCATGGAAATAACAACGTGTCAATGGCAGTACATGCATTCATCTACAGCCGATCGATGCATTGCACGCAAGAAGAGAGAGCGTATACGTACCGAGCTGGAGCTGGAGCTGCTGGACCGGTGGAGTATGCCGCGGGTCTTGTGCTCCTCCCTGCCGGGCTGCAGCTGCCCGCCGGCGGGCGCCCCCGTCACGGCGGTGGCTCCAGGTGCGGCGGCGACCGGGTTGCCGTGCTGGTCCACGCGGTTGCCCTGCTGCCCCTGGAATTCCATCTTACCGGTGGCGCTTGTTGTACTACTACTGTGACAGATAGCAATAGGTCGGTCTCCAAATGCAAGGGAGTTGTTTGTAGCTAGGGATGCGAGAGATGTGCACAGGCTGGAAGGTTTATTTATACCGCCGTAGAGTTCGACACGGCGATGCCGGAGCACGCCGCGGAAGGGTCACGCGTGTACTCTTTTCGTTTTCCGGGAGGGGAGGCGACGTGTCCGTGGAGTACGTGTTTATTCGGGAGTAGGCATAAAGATGAACCTGCTGTGTTGGCTACGTGTACCGTGGCACGGTATGCGCCGGTGGTGCCACGAACCTCTTCTCAGGGGCGTTCTGGAAGGGTGACCGGATGGGTGAACCAGCTGGCCGTTCCGGAAGTACCAGCGCGGTCGATCGGCCCGCTCCGCCGCGTCCGATGTTGTCCGGCGTGAAAATTGGCTGGGTTGCCACTGTTTCCCCTCGGACTCCGCATATTTTTTTTTTAGAGAACGTCGGTCTTTATTGATCAAGCCACAAAGTTACATAGAGTCTCCCGAATACAATCCGGAGCAGAATGAAAAATACAAAGACTCACTCAAACTAGATCTAGCTAAAACATGAACTAAAACATTACATTGCCGACGAACATGCTTGAAAGTCACAGCAGACAGAGCCCCACACGCCGTCTTGATATCAGTGATTATAGAACCCACAATGGAGCGATCTCGTGGAGAAGAGTGCAGCCTTTGCACCACCGAGAGACAATCGGATTGGAAAATCACATGCATATAGTTCTCTTGGCGAGCCAAATAAACTGCACGACGAAGAGCCATCGCCTCTGCCACTTTCGGGGATGAAACACCCGGCAAGGGTTCTGAAGCAGCGGCAACACACTGGCCCGAATGTCTTGGATCATCACGCCAATAGCTGAGGAGCCCCGGTCCAAAGAAACAGCTGCGTCTGAAGACACCAACAAAGAACCATGCGGTGGCGGAGACCAATGAGAGCTAGAAGCAGGGGTCTCACGTCTAGCCGCATGAGTTTTGAACAGATGCCGGGAGATCAAATCAATGTAAGCACGCGCCCTCACAGCCGTATGCTTCGGGAGAGGAGCAACAGGTTCATTACGAGCAGAATTCCGAGCCTCCCAAATGTGCCAAAGAGTGACAGTCAGAATAGAGACATCTCGATCAGAACCATAGGATAGGAAATTGAAAAGCCATTGCTTTGGAGATGTAAAGGATGAACGATATAGCTTGATTCCAAAAACATTCTTAATCTCCTCCCAGATAGCACGGGCATGTCCACAAAAAAGCAAAGCATGCTCAATACCTTCCGATCTACCACAGAAATAACAGTCAGTCCTCATTGGCACCTGGCGGCGGAGAAGTTGCTCTCTCGAGGGTAGACAATTGTGAGCAGAACGCCAAAGCATCACTTTCATCATATTTGGAGCCTTAATATTCCAAAGCTTCTTCCATAACTTTTCTTCCAAAGACCAACTGGAGTGTTGCCCCCCACCATTTCCACTCCGATCAGACAAGAATCGGTTCGTCCTTGCCATGTTATAAGCGGAACAGACAGTATATTCACCGAACCTAGTGAAAGCCAGCGCACAAAATCTTGACCGCCCGTCAAGTTTATTGGAATTTTAAGAATAACATTGGCTACCTCCTCCGTGAAGAAAGCTCTCACAGTATCCACATTCCAACATCCACTATCCTCATCAATCAAGCAATGAACCTTGGCAGACTCTGGGATAGGGGATATGGGCCGAAGCAAAGCTGGAGGGGTAGAGGGGATCCAATTATCCTTCAGAATATGTGTGCTTCTTCCATCCCCAATACCCCATTGAACACCCTTCTTCAGCAGGTCTCGGTCGTGCAAAATGGCTCGCCAAGTTGCCGAGGCTGAGCGAGGAGCAACAGCATTCCAAAAATCGCCGAACGGGAAATACCTTCCTTTCAATACCTGCGCACACAGCGACCCACGATCAGTAAGCAATCGCCAACCTTGTTTCCCCGGCATTGCTTGATTGAAAAGTGTCAAATCCTTAAAACCCATTCCTCCAAGGAATTTAGGAGTCGATAGGCAATCCCAAGAACGCCAATGCATTTTCTTTTTACCATCTTCACGCCTCCACCACTGATCAGACACAATTTGTCGAAACTTCTCGCAAGTAGCAACCGGCAAACGGAAACAACTTGAAATGAAAGTAGGAATAGCCTGAGTCTTGAACTTGAGTAAAGTTTTAGTTCCTGCTCTCGACAACAGTCGATCCGACCAGCCATGAATATTCTGCCACGCCCTATCCGGGAGAAATTTGAAAGTACTTGTGGGGGATCGTCCAACATCCGTAGGCATACCCAGATATGAATCATGAAAGGAGTCGTTGAAAATATCCAGTTGGGCCTTCACACGATTTTTGACATTAACAGGACAATGCTTACCAAAGAAAACCGAGGACTTGTCCTTATTAATTGCTTGCCCTGAACCCGAACAATATAAGCTTAAGGTAGCCTCCAAAGCTGCCACACTCTTAGGATCACTCTTAGCAAAGAAAATGCTATCATCTGCGAACAGGAGGTGTGAGATAGATGGACCATGACGGCCATTTCGAATTCCATGTAGCTCGCCACTAGCCTCCTTTTGAAATAGCAGACTTGACAAACCTTCCGTGCATAAGAGAAAGAGATATGGGCTGATTGGGTCTCCTTGCCTAATACCACAAGATGGAACCACCGGTTCAGTTAATTCTTCGTTGACTCTGACAGCATAACAGACATTAGTGACACATCGCATCACCGCCTCGATCCAGGAAGGAGCAAAACCCAACTTAGTTAAACACTCATGGAGATAGCTCCACTCCACGCGATCGTAAGCCTTCATCATGTCTATCTTCAGGGCAAAGAAGGGCTTCTTAACTCGTTGGTGCCGGATTGTATGCAGGCATTCATAAGCAATCAAGGTGTTGTCTGTGATCAATCTTCCGGGAACAAAAGCACTTTGACACTCTGACACTACCACTGGCAGAATTGACTTCAAACGATTCGCCAAAACCTTGGATGCTATCTTATAGAGTACATTGCAAAGACTAATAGGACGGAAATTCTTCAAATGTTTCTGCCTGGCCATCTTTGGAATCAACACTGTCACAGAATCACAGAAACCTTCAGGAATCGGTCTCCCTTCCAAGAATCCACGAACCGCCTGACAGATATCCTCTCCCAAGAAATCCCAATGATTCTGATAAAAAAGAGCCGGGAAACCATCCGGCCCAGGGGCCTTAGTAGGACCCATCTGGAACAAAGCAGACTTAATTTCATCATTTGAATAGGGTTTGCACAAATCAGCATTCATCTCACTAGTGATCTTGTTCGGAATAGCTTGCACAACATCATCAGCCGTAGGACATGGTCGAGATGTAAAAAGCTTCTCATAATAATCCTGCACCAAACTCTTAATTTCACCTTGAGAGCTGCACACCGTGCCATCCTCACGGTGCAGAGAATGAATCCGGTTAGTTCTCCGTCTGGCCGCCGCACGCGCCTGGAAAAATTCAGTGTTTCGATCACCCTCCTTGAGCTAGTCCACCCTAGAGCGTTGCCTCTCCATAATTTCCTCCCGCTCAAAAAGCTCACATAGTCGACTTTCAATATGCTTCTCTTCCGACAGAGAGGATGGGGAGGGCGGTGAAGCCCTAATAGTAGCCAGACGACGCTCCATCTTACCAATACTCTTACGAATGGAACCAAAAACTTCCTTACTCCAGGACCGCAGAGAACCAGCTACATTCTTTAGGTTCATCCATGTCGATTGCAAAGACAAGCAGCCCTCCCTGCCAGCCGACCACGCTTGCTCAAGAGTATCCTTGTAGTCCGAAGCTCACAACCACATGGCCTCAAATCTGAAACCCTATTGAACCGGAATCGTACGACGTTGTTGAGAACCGCGATCCAGGTAAACAAGAATAGGATAGTGATCAGATGTGGTAGCGATAACATTCTCCATGAAACAAGCTTCAAATAAACAGGAAAAAACACTGTTAGCCATGGCACGGTCTAAATGACACTTAACATGACTGATGTGATCTTGCTTATTGCACCAAGTAAACTTCGGACCCGAGAAACCCAAATCAGCCAGGCCACAGTCAAACATGCAATCTGGGAACGCGGCAATCTGAGCATCAGATCTGTCCCTAGGACCACAATGTTCATCTTGTGTAAGCACCTCATTAAAATCACCACAGCAAATCCAAGGACCCATCCAGTTAGGTTGCAACCGTCGTAGAAGTTCCCAAAAGTGAGATCTATCCTCTCTCCTTGGCTCCCCATAGACAAACGTAGCACGCCAAGGTAAACCTTCTTCTAGTTGCACATGAGCATCAATACAACGCTTATTGGCTGCCTTGACAGTGACTACCGCAGCAGACGACCAGAAAAGAGCGAGGCCGCCACTGAGACCCTCACTGCTGACAGCAAAACACCCAGAAAAACCCAAGGACCACATGAAATTCTTAACTCTTGTATCCCTCATCTTTGTCTTTGAAAGAAAGAGGAGGGAGGGTCGGTAGAGCTTCACAAGCCAGCGAAGCTCACCAACTGTCGAGTCCGACCCCAAGCCTCGACAGTTCCAGCATATGATACTCATTGCGTCGCAGCCTCCGCCGGATCCGCCGATCGAGAGTTTGAAGTACGTTGTTTCTTATTTGACTCCATGTCAGAAACCTGCTCCACATCAAAGGAAGTATGTTGAGGATCTGTAGTCAAAACCAGAGCTAAAGCATTGGCATCAATAACAGACTGCTTCGGATCAGAAGAAAGCGCTGACGGTGATGGCTTTGACTTCCTCTTGAGTCCCAAAGTGCTTTGCTTATCATGACCACCCAGGATGAGTTCTCTATCCATAGCCACAGCCCTTCCCCTCCCCCGACCACGAGTTGAGGAAGCACGACCGCGGCCCCGTCTGGCTCGCTTAGGCATGGAGGAAACCCCTCCCTCTGTTGCATCGGCGTCCACAGGAATTCCAGGCTTAGAACGGCCCGGGAATGCCGAACGGGAGCCACCTGCTTTGACATCAGACTCAACAGAAAATTTTGAACCACTGACCTTCTTGTGTCCATCCGGAACAACAAGTTTCTTGGAAGCATACGACAAGTCACCATTATCATCCCTAATGCCTGGACTAGGACACAGGACCGACGAGTGGCCAAGAAGACCACATGAGAAGCAATAAAAGGGAAGTCTCTCATACATCACCGAGTAGGTGTCAGTAGATTGGAGTCTGAGTGAAGTCACTGTCACATAGCGAACAATAGGCTCCTGAACAGCGATCTCAACTCTTACACGCATATAACCTCCCCAGCAGCGACCATCAGCATCGGCTTCTATCCTGAGAATATTGCCAATGGGTTTAGCAAACTCCATTCCAAGCTTAGCCTTCATCAATCTTGGTGGCAAATGCATTATACGGGCCCAAATAGCCAAACGATCAAACTTTACTTGAAGGGGTTGTGTGTTCAGATCAAAAACTTTGAGTAACACAGCATGCTTGCCCACCATCCAAGGCGAACCCTCGATCACCCTGGCTCTGTCCGCCTGGGTACCTAATTCGGCAACAAATACATTATCCCAGAAGGGTGGAGTAGCAAACCTTTAGGGTTGCCCCAGGCCGGCCTCATAGCCGACGAGATTGTCTGAATATGAAGAGTATTGGGAGAAAGTACCTTCCCCACCAAGGCACAATCCGGAGAAACCAGATCAGCCTCATCCTCATCATCCAACACCACCGGCAACGCCTCGACCGCCGTTAGCCGAAGCCGTTCCATCAAATCCTCCACGTGATCCGCCGAGCACGAACCGCCTGCCGAGGATGAAGGCTCTGCCGCCATCGCCACACCCTGGCCTGGAAGCGCCCGGACTAGAGTAGCATCACCACCGTCCGGCGCAGACTGCACGCCCCCAAGGGAACCAAGTCCCTCCGTCACGCGATCACCCGCCATGCAAGTACAGACAGAAACCAAAAACCAGCCCCCGCCAAGGGTGGGTTGCGATACAGAGAACGCCCCTTATTCACCCCGAACAGAGACTGGATATGGAAGCCGCGAGTACCCCGGGTCAGCAGGAGATCAAGCGGAATTGGAAGGGAAAGATTTGGATCCGTGAATCACTCGAAGATCCAGACGGTGTTCAAGCCCTAGGAACCGCCCGTCGCCTTAGAGTCGCGGGAGCCTAGGAGAGAGAACATCGTCGGCTGACGCTGGACTCCGCATACTAGGATTACTTGCGTGTGTTCGATTATAAAACTTCACAAAGCACCTCCATAAATCAAATATAATAAAAAATTGCATTGAGGTTTCTGGACCACCGGACGACTACTCCCGCCGGCGAAATAAACCCGTCGACGCGCCTCTCCCATACCAATACAGAGAACCCTTGAATCAATATAAAGAACCTTGCACCAAATCTTGATGTCGCCTATGCTCGGTGAGAAACTCTAACCTCCTTGCTCTGAGGAGTTGGCATGAATTTATGGTGGAACTCCGTATAATATGTCCTGACGGATTAATTTGAGAAGTATCAGAACCTAGACAACTAACTCAAAGAAGAAATGCCGTCTGAGTGATATCCTTGTGAGGACTAAAACCCTAACCTCTCCCAGCTACGAGCTGTCGAGCGATAATCAGGAGGAAGCAGATCCACAGACTCGACAACAACGATAAAGAGGAGGAAAGCTTTGCCCTGGTCATTTTACAAAAGGGAAAAGAAAAGGGACATTGTTGTATAGACAGGCTCACTTTTTTTATCTTAAATGAAAAACTCTAATTCGTACATACCCATGGAGTCTTCGTATACAAAATACAAAATCCTAAACGTATGGATAAATATGTTACATAAGAGATTTACGGGAGTACATGTCCTCTCCTCCACTATTTTCTCGCTGGTTTTAGCTATACCCCCTTCCCCCCAACAATTTGTACCTACAATCTCCACCTCAGCCTGTAACAAAATCCATAAAAGAAGGAGGTGTAGTGTGGTATTAATAATTTTAGAATTCACATAAAAAACCCTAAAATATTCTATTTCTAAATAGTAAACCCCATTATTAGTTTTCTTACGTATGTGTGCTTCCATGTCACCATAATTATTGATG
This sequence comes from Triticum aestivum, assembly GCF_018294505.1. NCBI lineage: Eukaryota > Viridiplantae > Streptophyta > Magnoliopsida > Poales > Poaceae > Triticum > Triticum aestivum. Next base: position 505,980,740 of record NC_057802.1, read on the forward strand.
GTGTTTTGATTGAAATTGTATGACATTGACAAAGCATGCAAATATATAAGAAACACTTATGAATGTGTAAGTTTTCCTAGAAACGACGGAGTCGGCCCTCGCGTTATCCTCCCTGGGCGGCATAGGGTAACCTTAGCCGCCACACCACCGGGAGGCCTCCCCAGCTAACTCCCGCATCGCTGCCGCCGGAGGGCTTGGCCGGCGATGCCATGCCCGACCCCGGGATGGTGGCGGAGGGGCGGATTCGTCCCCGTCAGTTCTGCGCACCTCCTCCCCCTCCCCCGAGATCCCTTCATGGTGCAGCTCAGGTGGCCCTCTCTAGCAGTTGAGCCCAGTCCGACGGGTGCCGCGGCGTCCTCAGCCGTCGCCCTTGTCGCGGCGCTGCACGCCCCTCCCCTTCCCCTACCCCGAGATCCCATCTAGGTGTGCGTGGAGGGGCCTCTCTGGCTGATGTTGTTGGGGAACGCAGAAAAATTCCTACGATCACGCAAGATCTATCTAGGTGATGCATAGCAACGAGCGGGGAGAGTGTGTCCACGTACCCTCATAGACCGAAAGCGGAAGCGTTTTATCAACGCGGTTGATGTAGTCGTACGTCTTCACGATCCGACCGATCCTAGCACCGAACGTATGGCACCTCCGTGTTCAGCACACGTTCGGCTCGGTGACGTCCCTTGAAATCTTGATCCAGTTGAGGCTGAGGGAGAGTTTCATCAGCACGACGGTGTGGTGATGGTGATGATGAAGTTACCGGCGCAGGGCTTCGTCTAAGCACTATGACGATATGACCGAGGTGTAAAACTGTGGAGGGGGGCACCGCACATGGCTAAGAGATTGTATGTTGTGCTTTGGGGTGCCCCCCTGGCCACGTATATAAAGGAGGGAGGAGGAGGAGGCCGGCCTAGGAGGGGCGCGCCTATAGGGGAAGTCCAACTAGGATTCCCAATCCTAGTTGAAGTCCCCTTCCTTTTCCAAGAGGGGAGAGAGAGGCAAGGAGTAGGAGAGGGAGAAGGAAAGAGAGGGGGGCACCGCCCCCTCCCTAGTCCAATTCGGACTTGCCATGGGGGGCGCGCGGCCACCCCTTGAGGCCCTTCTCTCCTTTCCCATATGGCCCATTACGGCCCACTACTTCCCCCGGCGAAATCCCGTAACTCTCCGGTACTCCGAAAAATACCCGAATCACTCGGAACCTTTCCGATGTCCGAATATAGCCTTCTAATATATCGATCTTTATGTCTCGACCATTTCAAGACTCCTCGTCATGTCCGTGATCTCATCCGGGACTCCGAACAACCTTTGGTACATCAAATCACATAACCCATAATACAAATCGTCATCGAACATTAAGCGTGCGGACCCTACGGGTTCGAGAACTATGTAGACATGACCGAGACAAATCTCCGGTCAATAACCAATAGCGGAACCTGGATGCTCATATTGGCTCCTACATATTCTACGAAGATCTTTATCGGTCAAACCGCATAACAACATACGTTGTTCCCTTTGTCATCGGTATGTTACTTGCCCGAGATTCGATCGTCGGTATCATCATACCTAGTTCAATCTCGTTACCGGCAAGTCTCTTTACTCGTTCCGTAATGCATCATCCCGTAACTAACTCATTATTCACATTGCTTGCAAGGCTTATAGTGATGTGCATTACTCAGAGGGCCCAGAGATACCTCTCCGATACTCGGAGTGACAAATCCTAATCTCGATCTATGCCAACTCAACAAACACCATCGGAGACACCTGTAGAGCATCTTTGTAATCACCCAGTTATGTTGTGACGTTTGATAGCACACAAGGTGTTCCTCCGGTATTCGGGAGTTGCATAATCTCATAGTCTGAGGAACATGTATAAGTCATGAAGAAAGCAGTAACAATGAAACTGAAACGATCATAATGCTAAGCTAACGAATGGGTCTTGTCCATCACATCATTCTCTAATGATGTGATCCCGTTCATCAAATGACAACACATGTCTATGGCTAGGAAACTTAACCATCTTTGATTAACGAGCTAGTCAAGTAGAGGCATACTAGGGACACTCTGTTTGTCTATGTATTCACACATGTACTAAGTTTCCGGTTAATACAATTCTAGCATGAATAATAAACATTTATCATGAAATAAGGAAATAAATAATAACTTTATTATTGCCTCTAGGGCATATTTCCTTCAGTCTCCCACTTGCACTAGAGTCAATAATCTAGTTCACATCGCTATGTGATTTAACACCAATAGTTCACATCACCATGTGATTAACACCCATAGTTCACATCGCCATGTGACCAACACTCAAAGGGTTTACTAGAGTCAGTAATCTAGTTCACATCATCATGTGATTAACACCCAAAGAGTACTAAGGTGTGATCATGTTTTGCTTGTGAGAGAAGTTTAGTCAACGTGTCTGCCAAATTCAGATCCGTATGTATTTTGCAAATTTCTATGTCTACAATGCTCTCCACGGGGCTACTTTAGCTAATTGCTCCCACTTTCAATATGTATCCGGAGTGTGACTTAGTGTCATCCAGATCGGTCTCAAAGCTTGCATCGATGTAACTCTTTACGACGAACTCTTTATCACCTCCATAACCGAGAAATATTGCCTTAGTCCTCTAAGGATAATTTTGACCATTGTCCTGTGATCTACTCCTAGATCAAAATTGTACTCCCTTGCCAAACTCAGGGCAGGGTATACAATAGGTCTGGTACACAGCATGGCATACTTTATAGAACCTATGGTTGAGGCATAGGGAATGACTTTCATTCTCTCTCTATCTTCTGCCGTGGTCGGGCTTTGAGTCTTACTCAACTTGACACCTTGCAACACAGGCAAGAACTCTTTATTTGACTGTTCCATTTTGAACTACTTCAAAAACTTGTCAAGGTATGTACTCATTGAAAAAACTTATCAAGCGTCTTGATCTATCTCTATAGATCTTGATGCTCAATATGTAAGCAGCTTCACCGAGGTCTTTCTTTGAAAAACTCCTTTCAAACACTCCTTTATGCTTTCCAGAAAATTCTACATCATTTCTAATCGACAATATGTCATTCACATATACTTATCAGAAAGGCGGTAGTGCTCCCACTCACTTTCTTGTAAATACAGGCTTCACCGCAAGTCTGTATAAAACTATATGCTTTGATCAACTTATCAAAGTGTATATTCCAACTCCGAGATGCTTCCACCAGTCCATAGATGGATCGCTGGAGCTTGCATATTTTGTTAGCACCTTTAGGATTGACAAAACCTTCTGGTTGCATCATATACAACTCTTCTTTAATAATTCCATTAAAGAATGTAGTTTTGTTTATCCATTTGCCATATTTCATAAAATGCGGCAATTGCTAACATGATTCGGACAGACTTAAGCATCGCTACGAGTGAGAGAAACTTATCGTAGTCAACACCTTGAACTTGTCAAAAACCTTTTGCGACAAGTCGAGCTTTGTAGATAGTAACACTACCATCAGCGTCCGTCTTCCTCTTGAAGATCCATTTACTCTCAATGGCTTGCCGATCATCGGGCAATTCCACCAAAGTCCATACTTTGTTTTCATACATGGATCCTATCTCATATTTCATGGCCTTAAACCATTTTGCGGAATCTGGGCTCATCATCGCTTCCTCGTAGCTTGTAGGTTCGTCATGGTCTAGTAACATGACTTCCAGAACCGGATTACCGTACCACTCTGGTGCGGAACGTACTCTGCTTGACCTACGAGGTTCGGTAGTAAATTGATCTGAAGTTTCATGATCATCATCATTAACTTCCTCACTAATTGGTGTAGGCATCACTGGAACTGATTTCTGTGATGAACTACTTTCAAATTCGGGAGAAGATACAATTACCTCATCAAGTTCTACTTCCTCCCACTCACTTCTTTCGAGAGAAACTCCTTCTCTAGAAAGTATCCATTTTTAGCAACGAACATCTTGCCTTCGGATCTGTGATAGAAGGTGTACCCAACAGTTTCCTTTGGGTATCCTATGAAGACACATTTCTCCAATTTGGGTTCGAGCTTATCAGGTTGAAACTTTTTCACATAAGCATCGCCGCCCCAAACTTTAAGAAATGGCAGCTTAGGTTTCTTGCCAAACCACAGTTCATGTGGTGTCGTCTCAACGGATTTAGATGGTGCCCTATTTAACGTGAATGTAGTTGTCTCTAATGCATAACCCTAAACGATAGTGGTAAATCAGTAAGAGACATCATAGATCGCACCATATGTAATAAAGTGTGGTTACGACGTTCGGACACAGCATTACACTGTGGTGTTCCGGGTGGCGTGAGTTGCGAAACTATTCCGCATTGTTTCAAATGAAGACCAAACTCGTAACTTAAATATTCTCCTCCACGATCAGATCGTAGAAACTTTATTTTCTCGTTACGATGATTTTCTACTTCACTCTGAAATTCTTTGAAGTTTTCAAATGTTTCAGACTTATGTTTCATTAAGTAGATATACCCATATCTGCTCAAATCATCTGTGAAGGTCAGAAAATAACGATACCCGCCGCGAGCCTCAACACTCATCAGACCGCATACATCAGTTTCCAACAAGTCAGTTGCTCGCTCCATTGTTCTAGAGAACGGAGTCTTAGTCATCTTGCCCATGAGGCATGGTTCGCAAGCATCAAATGATTCATAATCAAGTGATTCCAAAAGTTCATCAGCATGGAGTTTCTTCATGCGCTTTACACCAATATGACCTAAATGGCAGTGCCACATATAAGTTGCACTATCATTATTAACTTTGCATCTTTTGGCTTCAATATTATGAATATGTGTATCACTACGATCGAGACTCAATAAACCATTTATATTGAGTGTATGACCGTAGAAGGTTTTATTCATGTAACTAGAACAACAATTATTCTTTGACTTAAATGAATAACCGTATTGCAATAAACATGATCCAATCATATTCATGCTCAACGCAAACACCAAATAACATTTATTTTAGGTTCAAAACTAATCCCAAAGGTAAAGGGAGTGTGCGGTGGTGATCTTATCAACCTTGGAATCACTTCCAACACACATCATCACCTCGCCCTTAACTAGTCTTTGTTTATTTTGCAACTCCCGTTTTGAGTTACTACTCTTAGCAACTAAACCAGTATCAAATACCGAGGTGTTGCTATAAACACTAGTAAAGTACACATCAATAACATGTATATCCAATATACCTTTGTTCACTTTGCCATCCTTCTTATCCGCCAAGTATCTAGGGCAGTTCCGCTTCCAGTGACCATTTCCTTTGCAGTAGAAGCACTCAATTTCAGGCTTGGGTCTAGCTTTGGGCTTCTTCATGGGAGTGGCAACTTGCTTGCCATTCTTCTTGAAGTTCGCTTTCTTTCCCTTGCCCTTTTACTTGAAACTAGTGGTCTTGTCAACCATCAACACTTGATGCTTTTTCTTGATTTCTACCTTCGCCGATTTCAGCATCGCGAAGAGCTTGGGAATCGTTTCCGTTATCCCTTGCATATTATAGTTCATCACGGAGTTGTAGTAACTTGGTGATAGTGACTAGAGAACTCTGTCAATCACTATCTTATCGGGAATATTAACTCCCACTTGATTCAAGTGATTGTAGTACTCAGACATTCTGAGCACATGCTCACTCGTTGAGCTATTCTCCTCCATCTTGTAGGCAAAGTACAGTCAGAGGTCTCATACCTCTTGACACGGGCATGAGTATGAGATACCAATTTCAACTCTTGGAACATCTTATATGCTCTGTGGCGTTCAAAACATTTTTGAAGTCCCGGTTCTAAGCCGTAAAGCATGGTGCACTAAACTATCAAGTAGTCATCATACCGAGCTTGTCAAACGTTCATAACATCTGCATCTGCTCCTGCAATAGTTCTGTCACCTAGCGGTGCACCAAGGACATAATTCTTCTGTGCAGCAATGAGGATAATCCTCAGATCACGGACCAAGTCCGCATCATTGCTACTATCATCTTTCAACTTATTTTTTCTCTAGGAACATATCAAAAATAAACGGGGAGCTACATCGCGAGCTATTGATCTACAACATAGTTATGCAAATACTATCAGGACTAAGTTCATGATAAATTAAAGTTCAATTAATCATATTACTTAAGAACTCCCACTTAGATAGACATCCCTCTAGTCATCTAAATGATCACGTGATCCAAATCAACTAAACCATGTCCGATCATCACGTGAGATGTAGTAGTTTTCAATGGTGAACATCACTATGTTGATCATATCTACTATATGATTCACGCTCGACCTTTCGGTCTCCGGTGTTCCGAGGCCATATCTGCATATGCTAGGCTCATCAAGTTTAACCCGAGTATTCTGCGTGTGCAAAACTGGCTTGCACCCGTTGTATTTGAACGTAGAGCTTATCACACCCCATTATCACATGGTGTCTCGGCACAACTAACTATCGCAACGGTGCATACTTAGGGAGAACACTGATACCTTGTAATTTGGTTAGGGATCATCTTATAATTCTACTGACGTACTAAGCAAAATAAGATGCATAAAATATAAACATCACATGCAATCAAAATATGTGACATGATATGGCCATGATCATCTTGTGCCTTTGATCTCCATCTCCAAAGTACCATCATGATCTCTATCGTCACCGGCATGACACCATGATCTCCATCATCTTGATCTCTATCAACGTGTCGTCACATGGTCATCTCGCCAACTATTGCTCTTGCAAACATTGCTATCGCAAAGCGATAAAGTAAAGCAATTATTTGGCGCTTGCATCTTATGCAATAAAGGGACAACCATAAGGCTTATGCCAGTTGCCGATAACTTCAACAAAACATGATCATCTCATACAACAACTTATATCTCATCACATCTTGACCATATCACATCACAACAAGCCCTGCAGAAACAAGTTAGACGTCCTCTACTTTGTTGTAGCAAGTTTTACGTGGCTGCTACGGGCTTAGCAAGAACCGTTCTTACCTACGCATCAAAACCACAACGATTTTTCGTCAAGTGTGTTGTTTTAACCTTCAACAAGGACCGGGCGTAGTCACACTCGATTCAACTAAAGTTGGAGAAACAGACACCCACTAGCCACCTGTGTGCAAAGCACGTCGGTAGAACCAGTCTCGCGTAAGCGTACGCGTAATGTCGGTCTGAGCCGCTTCATCCAACAATACTGCTGAATCAAAGTATGACATGCTGGTAAGCAGTATGACTATTATCACCCACAACTCTTTGTGTTCTGCTCGTGCATATAACATCTACGCATAGACCTGGTGAAGGAAATATGACCTAGAGGCAATAATAAAGTTGTTATTTATATTTCCTTGTATCAGGATAAATGTTTATTATTCATGCTAGCATTGTATTAACCGGAAACTTAGTACATGTGTGAATACATAGACAATCAGAATGTCACTAGTATGCCTCTACTTGACTAGCTCGTTGAATCAAAGATGGTTAAGTTTCCTAGCCATAGACATGAGTTGTCATTTGATTAACGGGATCACATCATTAGAGAATGATGTGATTGACTTGACCCATTCCGTTAGCTTAGCACTTGATCGTTTAGTATATTGCTATTGCTTTCTTCATGACTTATATATGTTCCTATGACTATGAGATTATGCAATTCCCGAATACCGGAGGAACACTTTGTGTGCTACCGAACGTCACAACGTAACTGGGTAATTATAAAGGTGCTCTACAGGTGTTTCTGATGGTACTTGTTGAGTTGGCATAGATCGAGATTAGGATTTGTCACTCCGATTGTCGGAGAGGTATCTCTGGGCCCTCTGAGTAATGCACATCACTATAAGCCTTGCAAGCAATGTGACTAATGAGTTAGTTGCGGGATGATGCATTACGGAACGAGTAAAGAGACTTGCCGGTAACGAGATTGAACTAGGTATTGAGATACCGACGATCAAATCTCGGGCAAGTAACATACCGATAACAAATGGAACAACGTATGTTGTTATGCGGTTTGACTGATAAAGATCTTCGTAGAATATGTAGGAGCCAATATGAGCATCCAGGTTCCGCTATTGGTTATTGACCGGAGACGTGTCTCGGTCATGTCTACATAGTTCTCGAACCCGTAGGGTCCGCACGCTTAACGTTCGGTGACGATCGGTAATATGATTTTATGTGTTTTGAAGTACCGAAGTTTGTTCGGAGTCCCGGATGAGATCGGGGACATGACGAGGAGTTTCGAAATGGTCGAGACGTAAAGATCGATACATTGGAAGGCTATATTCGGACATCGGAAATGTTCCGAGTGATTCGGGTATTTTTTCGGAGTACCGGCGAGTTACGGGAATTCGTCTTGGGAGTCATGGGCCTTAATGGGCCATAGTGGGAAGGAGAGGCAGCAGTCAGGAGGTGGCGTGCGCCCCTCCCAAGCCCAGTCCGAATTGGACAAGGGGTTTGGGGCGCGGCTCCCCTCTCCCTTCCTTCTCCCCTCCCCTCCTTTCCCCCTTCTCCTAGTTGGACTAGGAAAGGAGGAAACCTACTGATAACCCACAAGTATAGGGGATCGCAACAGTTTTCGAGGGTAGAGTATTCAACCCAAATTTATTGATTCGACACAAGGGGAGCCAAAGAATATTCTCAAGTATTAGCAACTGAGTTGTCAATCAGCCACACCTGGATAACTTAATATCTGCAGCAAAGTGTTTACTAGCAAAGTAATATGATAGTAGTGGTAACGGTAACAAAAGTAACAGTAGCAAAAGTAGTATTTTTGGTGTTTTATAGTGATTGTAACAGTAGCAGCGGTAAAGTAAATAAGCGAAGAACAATATGTGGAAAGCTCGTAGGCATTGGATCGGTGATGGAGAATTATGCCGGATGCGGTTCATCATGTAACAATCATAACATAGGGTGACACAGAACTAGCTCCAATTCATCAATGTAATGTAGGCATGTATTCCGAATATAGTCATACGTGCTTATGAAAAAGAACTTGCATGACATCTTTTGTCCTACCCTCCCATGGCAGCGGGGTCCTAATGGAAACTAAGGGATATTAAGGCATCCTTTTAATAGAGTACCGGAACAAAGCATTAGCACATAGTGAATACATGAACTCCTCAAACTATGGTCATCACCGGGAGTGGTCCCGATTATTGTCACTTCGGGGTTGCCGGATCATAACACATAGTAGGTGACTATAGACTTGCAAGATAGGATCAAGAAATCACATATATTCATGAAAACATAATAGGTTCAGATCTGAAATCATGGCACTCGGGCCCTAGTGACAAGCATTAAGCATAGCAAAGTCATAGCAACATCAATCTCAGAACATAGTGGATACTAGGGATCAAACCCTAACAAAACTAACTCGATTACATGATAGATCTCATCCAACCCATCACCGTCCAGCAAGCCTACGATGGAATTACTCACGCAGGGCGGTGAGCATCATGAAATTGGTGATGGAGGATGGTTGATGATGACGACGGCGACGGATTCCCCTCTCCGGAGCCCCGAACGGACTCCAGATCAGCCCTCCCGAGAGGTTTTAGGGCTTGGCGGCTGCTCCATATTGTAAAACGCGACGAATCCTTCTCTCTGATTTTTTTCTCCCCGAAAGCAAATATATAGAGTTGGAGTTGAGGTCGGAGGAGCTCCAGGGGGCCCACGAGGTAGGGGCGCGCCCTCCACCCTCGTGGACAGCGTGTGGGCCCCCTGGTCTTCATCTTTTGCAAGGATTTTTTTATTATTTCCAAATAGACGTTCCATGAAGTTTCAGGTCATTCCGAGAACTTTTGTTTTTGCACATAAATAACACCATGGCAATTCTGCTGAAAACAGCGTCAGTCCGGGTTAGTTCCATTCAAATCATGCAAGTTGGAGTCCAAAACAAGGGCAAAAGTGTTTGGAAAAGTAGATACGACGGAGACGTATCAACTCCCCCAAGCTTAAACCTTTGCTTGTCCTCAAGAAATTCAGTTGATAAACTGAAAGTGATAAAGAAAAACTTTTACAAACTCTGTTTGCTCTTGTTGTTGTAAATATGTAAAGCCAGCATTCAAGTTTTCAGCAAAGATCATGACTAACCACATTCACAATAACTCTTAGGTCTCATGTTTACTCATATCAATGGCATAATCAACTAGCGAGCGATAATAATAAATCTCGGATGACAACACTTTCTCAAAACAATCATAATATGATATAACAAGATGGTATCTCGCTAGCCCTTTCTGAGACCGCAAAACATAAATGCAGAGCACCTTTAAAGATCAAGGACTGACAAGACATTGTAATTCATGGTAAAAGAGATCCAATCATAGTCATACTGTAACGCCCACGATGCGGCTATATCTCCCACGTGTCGAGGCACGACTTAGAGGCATAACCGCATTGTGGTTTAGTCGCAAGAAGGGTCATCTTCACACAATCCCATGTAATGAACAAGAATGGGATAAAGAGTTGGCTTACAATCGCCACTTCACACAATACATAAATAAATCATACATCAACCAGAGTACACACATAGGTCCGACTACGGAACCAAAATAAAAGAAGACAACCCCAAATGCTAGATCCCTGATCGTCCCAACTGGGCTCCACTACTGATCATCAGAAAACGAAACATAGTAACGACCAAGGTCCTCATCGAGCTCCCACTTGAGCTCAGTTGCATCACCTGCACTTGTATCGTCGGCACCTGCAACTGTTTTGGTAGAATCTGTGAGTCACGAGGACTCAGCAATCTCACACCCATGAGATCAAGACTATTTAAGCTTATAGGAAAGGATGGGGTAATGAGGTGGAGCTGCAACAAGAACTAGCATATATGGTGGCTAACATACGCAAATAAGAGCGAGAAGAGAAACAACGGAACGGTCGTCAACTAGTAATGATCAAGAAGTGATCCTGAACTCCTACTTACGTCAAAACATAACCCAAAAGCCGTGTTCACTTCCCGGACTCCGCCGAAAAGAGACCATCACGGCTACACACCCGGTTGATGCGTTTTAATTAAGTCGAGTGTCAAGTTCTCTACAACCGGATATTAACAAATTCCCATCTGCCACATAACCGCGGGCACGGCTTTAGAAAGATAATACCCTGCAGGGGTGTCCCAACTTAGCCCATTATAAGCTCTCACGGTCAACGAAGGATAAACCTTCTCCCGGGAAGACCCGATCAGTCTCGGAATCCCGGTTTACAAGACATTTCGACAATGGTAAAACAAGACCAGCAAAGCCGCCCGGATGTGCCGACAAATCCCGATAGGAGCTGCACATATCTCGTTCTCAGGGCACACCGGATTGTCCAAGCTTCCGATAGGCGAGCCCAGAGTTGCCCCTGGTGGCCACCGGCGACTGACGGGTTGGACCAACACTCAGAGGAGCACTGGCCCGGGGGGTTTAAATAAAGATGACCCTTGAGTCTGCAGAACCCAAGGGAAAAAGGCTTAGGTAGGCAAATGGTAAAACCAAGGTTGGGCCTTGCTGGAGGAGTTTTATTCAAAGCGAACTGTCAAGGGGGTCCCATAAATCACCCAACCGCGTAAGGAACGACAAAATCAAGGAACATAACACCGGTATGACGGAAACTAGGGCGGCAAGAGTGGAACAAAACACCAGGCATAAGGCCGAGCCTTCCACCCTTTACCAAGTATATAGATGCATTAATTAAATAAGAGATATTGTGATATCCAAACATAATCATGTTCCAACATGGAGCAATCTTCAACTTCACCTGCAACTAACAACGCTATAAGAGGGGCTGAGCAAAAGCGGTAACATAGCCAAACAACGGTTTGCTACGAAGAGTGGATTAGAGGCTTGACATGGCAATATGGGAGGCATGATATAGCAAGTGGTAGGTAGCGCAGCATAGCAATAGAACGAACAACTAGCAAGCAAAGATAGAAGTGATTTCGAGGGTATGGTCATCTTGCCTGAGATCCCACAAGGAAGAAGAACGAGTCCATGAAGAAGACAAACGGACATAGTCGAACAAATCCTCACAACTCCGGAACAAAACCGAAGCTAACGGGAGAAGCAACCCGGAAAGAAACAAACAACATAGTAAACAACCACCACATACACATGGCATGATGCACAATCAAGTATGATGCATGTCCGGTTTAAAGAGGCATGGCATGGCAAAGTGCACAAAAAAACTACAAGTTAAGTGGAGCTCAATATGCAACGAGTTGCATATTGACGAAACACCACATCAATTGTTTAGTTCTCTCGGTTATGTACCCAACAATATTAAATGTTGATTAACATGGCAAGAGGTGAAGCATAAGTAAACTAACTATTTAGGCAAGTTTAATTGAGGCCGGAACAACAAACAACAATTCCGGAAAATCACCATATGCATATTTAGCAATTTAAAGGAAACAACAAATATAAACATTTTAAATGTTGTTATCATGATGCAGATGACATTTACAAGTTTTATGCAATTTATGAAAATGTTGACATAAGCATGTTATGAAGCATTTGTCACCGTGGTGGAAGAAAAGGGGTGCCACGGCAACGAATCCGAAAATGATGCCACGGCAACATATCGGTTCCGATAGCTCACGGAGATACCGGTTGCAAAAGAAGTGGGCGTGAGCGTGTCATGCAAGGATGGGAGGTGCTCCGTATTCCGGGTTCCCACGGGACGGCGGCCATGGCAAAACAAGGAACGTGCAAAGACCTCTCTCGGACACGGTGCAAACACGAGCATCTCATACAACACACATGCATTCGTTCACGGCATCGTCTCGGGGTATACCTTCGAAGCGTGCCTTTTCGGAACGGATCAAGTTCGTCGAAGTAAGTAGTTGTACACGACATGTTGAGGAAGTAGTGGTACCACTATCATAGAGGAACTGAAGGAATCCAGTCTCCGGGTCGTCGCAGGGGTAACTTGGCGAAAGGAAAACCCACGGTGACGGAATCCGAGGTCTGGGGGGTCACCGTTTGACTTGACCGAAAACCCACCGGCGACGGAGAGGTACGGCGGTCGCGGGTAGTCAGTAGGGCAGCGAGCGTCCGTCAAACTTGGCGCCATTGTGGGGGCGAGTAATGACGGATCCGGGTCGGGGCAGCAAAATGTAGTCGACCTTGATGATGTTTCGGTGCGGCACTTGGCGAACCAAAACAAGGCAGCACCAAGCGGTCTTCGAGGGACTTGGCGCGGCTCAACGGGAGCTAGGCAGGGATGCTCTGGTCCCAGCGAGCGAAGCAGAGGGCGGGGTCGACGGAGGTGATGCAAGGGGCGCGGTTCAGGCGAAGCGGAGGCAGCGGCGGCGAGGCTTGGGGCTGGCGACGAGGATCCGGGCGAGGACGACGTCCTCCGGCGAGGTGGTGACAGACTTGGGTGTAGGGGCGCCGAGGTGCTGAGCGATGAGCTGCTGCTGCTCGATGCAGACAGAGGCAGCCGGAGCAAGGCAGGGAGGCGACGGGGCTTCGAGCTTGGCGTCCATGTCAGGTCGACAAGGTGGCCAGAGGAAGGGAAGGAAGGCGACGCAGAGGACCGGGAGGCCGGTCGGCGCTCGAAGGAGAGGGGCGACACGCGGCCATGGCAGGGAGGCGGCGAGCTTGGCACGCCGGAGGTGGGGACGGGGCCCTGCTGGAGGGGTTCGGCTGGGAACGGGCAAGGGCGGCGGAGGCCGGCCTGATCTGGTGGTGGAGGCGGCAGCAGGAGGGGTAGGCGCGCGGGATCGAGAGGGGGAGATGGGGATCTAGCAGGAGGGCGAGGGGATCGGGCGTTGGCGGCGCGAGGTAGGGAACGAGGAGGACGGGGATCGAGCTAGGTTAAGACAGGGGCGCGGTTGGGCTTAGGTGGGCCGCGGGGATGGGCCGGCTTGGAGTTGGGAGGCCCAGCTGGGCTCTCTTCTCTCTCTCACTCTAAAGAAAAAAAATAAAAATAAAACAGAGATAAGAAAGAAAAGAAAGAGAGGTTAGGGGAAGAAGTTGGACATGGGGATAATTTTCCCGGACTCATAAAAATGTGCTTGTTCCAAGAAAAATAGAAAGTGAGCATGGGCGTGAAGTTGACTTCAAACTCATTTGAATTATTTTCAAATGAGTGTAGGAAGGAAGTGGGTATTTGGTAGATCCAAAAATGTTGAGAGTTTTGGAAGAGCCTCGATATATGAGATAAGAATTGTTGGCAAAGTTTGAGGCAAGGAATTGAGGTAGAAAATGCATGGAACTTAAACTGTAAGTGTTTTATGGTTTATTCCTAAATGATGGAATATTTATCATAGCTCCCTAATAATATTGGGAGGGTAATTTTTATAAAGAGAAATCACCATGTGAATTCCCTCGATTTAAATAGATCAAAAATCTATGCGATTTATTTAGTTGAGTTTTAGAAATTAAATGACATGATGGCATGATGACATGATGCAATGCAAAAATAAAAGAGCAAGCACAAATGAAACACACAGTGATCACAAAAATATGGAAGTCTTCTGAAGCGTCGGTCTCGGGGCGTTACAACACTCCACCACTACAAGAGGATCTCGTCCCGAGATCTAGGATGGCACCGGAGAGAAGCGGGAGAGGAAGAGGTAAAACAAATTGCTTCTTGACAAACGAGTGAAACCACGAACCTTGAGAGATTGAACGAACGAAAAGAGAGAATACAAGGGAGATGAACGAGATTGAAAACACTCCGTTATCAAAGAGGAACAAAGAACATTGCGAGAACCTTTGTAGGTTGAAGAATATGAAACAAGAGCTTAACGGATCAAAAGGAATATGAAAGCACACCGGTAGAAAAGAGAAACAAGGAACTCCATGTGAACCTTGGAGTTTGCAAAGCTATGAATGACGAGAACGATGGACGAGAAGTACATGCGAGCACTCTGGTTGAAACGAGATGTACAAGGAACGATAAAGATCAATTACGACAACACTCCGGTTAAAACAAGATAGAGAAGGAATAAGAGTGATATAATTTGGACAACACGCCGACTGTAAATGGAAGGAATTGAACATGATCTTGACAAGATGAGAGGATACTCGATGAAATTAACAACACATTGCCTCCGGAACTAATGAAAGAATGGCACAAGGGGTAAGAAAGATTTCAGACAGCACTCCGGTTGAGGAAGGAGACAAAACTTGATAAGATGAGAGAACTCGAATGAAAACACGACACTCCGGCTAAACGGATAAGAAAGGAAAAATTACATGATCTTGACAAAACAAGATGATTGGTCGAAGAGAGCAACATCACAAAGCCTCCGGAAACAATGCATGATAGTTAGATAGTTGGAGTGAATAGAACGAAGAATGAAACCAACATCTCCTACCATAAATGAATTTTAAAGAGCATCCTTACGAAGTAGGATTGAACGGAGTTGTTGGAAAAATCAACGACGAAAAGAACAAGCTTGTTGTGGGCTTATGGAAAACATCTCAAAAACTTTAGGTGAAATTCTGCCACTAACCGAAAAACAATAGATTGGATTGATATGAACAAGGAGACGAGAAACTTATTTCGCCGGGAGGATAAAAGAAGAACTTGGGTCATTTATGAGCACCATAAATAGCAAAAATCCTTAGGGAAAGCTTTAGGTGAAACATGACACAAGATAAATCCAACGAAGAGATTGGTGGATTTAAAATATCTCATTCTTGACAACATGTGAATCATGAAACGCGAACTCAAACTGTCAAGAATGACATAACACCACCTCAAATGATAAGGTAGAACGAATTGCACTTTAGAATGCAAGATGAAGAATGCTTGGACTCCACAAAAGAAAACATGTGTTGAACACCATGTTTATTTTAAAGTATAGCTTGGCGGATCTTAACTTCGAGAAAAATCTTGAAGAACAATTGAAGAATGAAAAGAATCCTTGACGAAGCACCATGTAGAGCCTCCATGAAGAACTCCGGTAATAAAAGGATGATAAAAAGAAAGAGAAGTTGACAACACAAGGTGAAGCGTTGCAATGATTTAGATAGAGCTTCGCGACGAGATAATGCGGAAAACTTGGTGCTCCGGAAGAAGATGAACACATATAACTGAGAAATTGATACCATTACGAACTCCGGAAGAAGGAATTAATCACTTGGATGAAACAATAATAAGAATTACGTTATGCGTATCCTTCACCAATTTAAATTGATGACGAGCAACGGATTTTGGCATACTACTTATTCTCGTAGAAAGGATTAAGATAGATATTGCACGAACTTGGGAAGGTCTTCAACGAACCACCGGTAACAACGGAAGAGAATTTGGAAAAGAACGAATGAATTGATACGATAACAACGGAAGAGAATTCCTGAATGGACCACCATAAGAATTGAAAATGGAAGTAGCAAAGGCACAATTCACCGAGAAGAATTGGAAAACGAATGAAGATACTTGAGAGAATTTAGATACAAGTGAACAAAGAGATCCCGAGCTGATTAGAGAATACTTGAATGATGCACCGGAAGAATATGGAGATGAACGAAGAGACATCAATTTAGAATAATTGGAGAACCAGGCTGAAAACTTAGAACGAAGAAATCTTTTGAAAAGATGGCCTTTGGATGATCAAGAAATGAAAACAACTCTGAAATGCTCCGGATGGGTAAGAAAAGAAGTGCGCGATTGGAAACAATTTGAGAGGATGGCAACAAGTTAGAACCATGAATCTTTGGAAGAATGGGTAAGGATTTAAGAGGAACTCTTCTTCGGTCTTCAAAATCCGAGAATGACGACGAGAAATACCACCAAAATTATTGAGACACTCCGGAACAATGGATAATAGAAATGATGAACCAACGATGAAAGAATTTGAAAGATCTTGGAGAAAGACATATGACTGATGAAAATTCATTCTTACGTCAAACTTTGAAATGAATTTGAGAATAACTCCAGAAAAATTAGAAGAGTCAGGTCAGATCCTGGGAAAAGACCTGTGGGTTATGGCCCACTCAAAGATACACCGTTGAAATGATTACTTGAAAAGGAGATAGCACCGGTTGAATTAAATGGCTTGAATGAGATAGCATCCTCAAAAGAACTTGAGTGAATTGAGAATGGAAACTTGAATCTTCTGGGATATCTTCAGCACTCCAGATAAACATGAATAGCAAGAGGTGGATGATTAAGAGGTGCACCGGCATGAGAAAACATTTGAAACGAGGAAAAGAATACGATCAACACTGAAAGCTTGACTTGAGTCCATCGGAGAAGAAAAAGAACGAAGAATAATAAACTTGAAGCTCCGTTAGTATCTTCATGGGAAATCACCGGATAAGAACATTGACGGAAAAGAATGGAGAGACTTCCCATCAATAAAAAGGATACTTGGTTAAGAAATCTTAGTCCTTGAAGAAAAAGGGTGGGAGGGCGGGAAAACAAAGACAACTTGGGACGGATGAAGCAAACACCATTGCAAAGAACTGAGAATTGATCTCGCGAATGTTGAAATGATCGGATCCACTTGAAAAAGAGCACGTCGGTTGGAAAGAATTGGCATGACAATCTCGATAATCAAGAAGGATTATCATCCACATAGAAATATGACAACACCGCTTAGGATAAGGTATGGAATCAACACTTGGCATTGAAGCAACTCGAATACCACAAAACAAAACAAAAACAAAGGATTTGGCTTGCAGAATAAGCCGGAACAAACATATGATAGAGATTTCGTCCGAAGTTTTCGTGGTGGGGCCCACACGGGCTCGATCGTACAGCACCATCATGTACAAGGCAGTGCACATGACATACGAAGCGTCCCCGAGTCGGCATAGCCAAGGACTCTTTAAGACACTACGAGACCACTGTAAAACCAACCGTGGAAAGGCGGACCACTAGACGTCGAACCCCAATCTCATATCATGCATCTGTCGGAAAGATATCCTAGGAGCTACTTGAATTCCCACTTATAAACTCCCGAAACTTTCTGGTTATGCAATCAGGTGTTGGGGATACAGGGGACACAATATATCTCACCCAAACTAACAATACCTAGATCCAGCTGTATCCATCCTTCAACACATAACCAAGAAACCTTCGGAAATCATTTACCTCAACCTTCGAAAAGCATCCGTTATACGAGTTATGGCAATACTCCCGAACTCCCGCCCCAGTACTGGGTGGCGTCGAGGTGATCTCACCAACAACTGCATAAAAGAGATTTTCGATGTCGGCGAAACTCAGGTATTCCAGAACTGCAACGATAAAATTGTGACGACAACACCTCGGAGCTCAACTCCCCGGGACACTGCCACAACCCCTAAATGTCAGGAGGCACCAAGAACAATGTTCTCGTCACAAAACCATCGGAACGATTCCAAGATACCCGCGTGATCCTAAAATTTTTTAGTGAAATTTGAGGAGAGAAAGTCAAAACTTCTACGTCAGGAGGCCTCACCAGAGCGACGAAGGGACTGAGGAGTAAAAAGAATCCTACTCTCCGATATATATAATCCTAAGACTCAAAACATTTTTGTTCTAGACTCAACAACGCCAGCGATTCGATCAAGCAGGGGGCTCCTAAGTCGGGGATGGCTCTGATTACCAACTTGTAACGCCCACGATGCGGCTATATCTCCCACGTGTCGAGGCACGACTTAGAGGCATAACCGCATTGTGGTTTGTCGCAAGAAGGGTCATCTTCACACAATCCCATGTAATGAACAAGAATGGGATAAAGAGTTGGCTTACAATCGCCACTTCACACAATACATAAATAAATCATACATCAATCAGAGTACACACATAGGTCCGACTACGGAACCAAAATAAAAGAAGACAACCCAAATGCTAGATCCCTGATCGTCCCAACTGGGCTCCACTACTGATCATCAGGAAACGAAACATAGTAACGACCAAGGTCCTCATCGAGCTCCCACTTGAGCTCGGTTGCATCACCTGCACTGGTATCGTCGGCACCTGCAACTGTTTTGGAAGTATCTGTGAGTCACGAGGACTCAGCAATCTCACACCCGCGAGATCAAGACTATTTAAGCTTATAGGAAGGATGGGGTAATGAGGTGGAGCTGCAGCAAGCACTAAGCATATATGGTGGCTAACATACGCAAATAAGAGCGAGAAGAGGAAGCAACGGAACGGTCGTCAACTAGTAATGATCAAGAAGTGATCCTGAACTCCTACTTACGTCAAACATAACCCAAAAGCCGTGTTCACTTCCCGGACTCCGCCGAAAAGAGACCATCACGGCTACACACCCGGTTGATGCGTTTTAATTAAGTCGAGTGTCAAGTTCTCTACAACCGGATATTAACAAATTCCCATCTGCCACATAACCGCGGGCACGGCTTTCGAAAGATAATACCCTGCAGGGGTGTCCCAACTTAGCCCATTATAAGCTCTCACGGTCAACGAAGGATAAACCTTCTCCCGGGAAGACCCGATCAGTCTCGGAATCCCGGTTTACAAGACATTTCGACAATGGTAAAACAAGACCAGCAAAGCCGCCCGAATGTGCCGACAAATCCTGATAGGAGCTGCACATATCTCGTTCTCAGGGCACACCGGATTGTCCAAGCTTCCGATAGGCGAGCCCAGAGTTGCCCCTGGTGGCCACCGGCGACTGACGGGTTGGACCAACACTCAGAGGAGCACTGGCCCGGGGGTTTAAAATAAAGATGACCCTTGGGTCTGCAGAACCCAAGGGAAAAAGGCTTAGGTGAGGCAAATGGTAAAACCAAGGTTGGGCCTTGCTGGAGGAGTTTTATTCAAAGCGAACTGTCAAGGGGGTCCCATAAATCACCCAACCGCGTAAGGAACGCAAAATCAAGGAACATAACACCGGTATGACGGAAACTAGGGCGGCAAGAGTGGAACAAAACACCAGGCATAAGGCCGAGCCTTCCACCCTTTACCAAGTATATAGATGCATTAATTAAATAAGAGATATTGTGATATCCCAACATAATCATGTTCCAACATGGAGCAATCTTCATCTTCACCTGCAACTAGCAACGCTATAAGAGGGGCTGAGCAAAAGCGGTAACATAGCCAAACAACGGTTTGCTAGGAAGGTGGGTTAGAGGCTTGACATGGCAATATGGGAGGCATGATATAGCAAGTGGTAGGTAGCGCAGCATAGCAATAGAGCGAACAACTAGCAAGCAAAGATAGAAGTGATTTCGAGGGTATGGTCATCTTGCCTGAGATCCCGCAAGGAAGAAGAACGAGTCCATGAAGAAGACAAACGGACATAGTCGAACGAATCCTCACAACTCCGGAACGAAACCGAAGCTAACGGGAGAAGCAACCCGGAAAGAAACAAACAACATAGTAAACAACCACCACATACACATGGCATGATGCACAATCAAGTATGATGCATGTCCGGTTTAAAGAGGCATGGCATGGCAAAGTGCACAAAAAAACTACAAGTTAAGTGGAGCCAATATGCAACGAGTTGCATATTGACGAAACACCACATCAATTGTTTAGTTCTCTCGGTTATGTACCCAACAATATTAAATGTTGATTAACATGGCAAGAGGTGAAGCATAAGTAAACTAACTATTTAGGCAAGTTTAATTGAGGCCGGAACAACAAACAACAATTCCGAAAAATCACCATATGCATATTTAGCAATTTAAAGGAAACAGAAAATATAAACATTTTAAATGTTGTTATCATGATGCAGATGACATTTACAAGTTTTATGCAATTTATGAAAATGTTGACATAAGCATGTTATGAAGCATTTGTCACCGTGGTGGAAGAAAAGGGGTGCCACGGCAACGAATCCGAAAATGATGCCACGGCAACATATCGGTTCCGATAGCTCACGGAGATACCGGTGCAAAAGAAGTGGGCGTGAGCGTGTCATGCAAGGATGGGGGGTGCTCCCATATTCCGGGTTCCCACGGGACGGCGGCATGGCAAATGAGGAACGTGCAAAGACCTCTCTCGGACACGGTGCAAACACGAGCATCTCATACAACACACATGCATTCGTTCACGGGCGTCGTCTCGGGGTTATACCTTTGAAGCGTGCCTTTCGGAACGGATCAAGTTCGTCGAAGGAAGTAGTTGTACACGACATGTTGAGGAAGTAGTGGTACACATATCATAGAGGAACTTGACAGAATCCAGTCTCCGGGGTCGTCGCGGTACTTGGCGAAAGAAAACCCACGGTGACGAATCCGAGGTCTTGGGGGTCACCGTTTGACTTGACGAAAACCCACGGCGACGGAGAGGTACGCGTCGGCGGTAGTCATTCAGGCAGCGAGCATCGTCGAACTTGGCGCCATTGTGGTAGCGAGTAATTGACGGATCCGGTCGGGGCAGCAAAATGTAGTCGACCTTGATGATGTTTCGGTGCGGCACTTGGCGAACCAAAACAAGGCAGCACCAAGCGGTCTTCGAGGGACTTGGCGCGGCTCAACGGGAGCTAGGCAGGGATGCTCTGGTCCCAGCGAGCGAAGCAGAGGGCGGGGTCGACGGAGGTGATGCAAGGGGCGCGGTTCAGGCGAAGCGGAGGCAGCGGCGGCGAGCCTTGGGGCTGGCGACGAGGATCCGGGCGAGGACGACGTCCTCCGGCGAGGTGGTGACGGACTTGGGTGTAGGGGCGCCGAGGTGCTGAGCGATGAGCTGCTGCTGCTCGATGCAGACAAAGGCAGCCGGAGCAAGGCAGGGAGGCGACGGGGCTTCGAGCTTGGCATCCATGTCAGGTCGACAAGGTGGCCAGAGGAAGGGAAGGAAGGCGACGCAGAGGACGGGGAGGCCGGGCGGCGCTCGAAGGAGAGGGGCGACACGCGGCCATGGCAGGGAGGCGGCGAGCTTGGCGCGCCGGAGGTAGGGACGGGGCCCTGCTGGAGGGGTTCGGCTGGGAACGGGCAAGGGCGGCGGAGGCCGGCCTGATCTGGTGGTGGAGGCGGCAGCAGGAGGGGTAGGCGCGCGGGATCGAGAGGGGGAGATGGGGATCTAGCAGGAGGGCGAGGGGATCGGGTGCTGGCGGCGCAAGGTAGGGAACGAGGAGGACGGGGATCGAGCTAGGTTAAGACAGGGGCGCGGTGGGGCTTAGGTGGGCCGCGGGGATGGGCCGGCTTGGAGTTGGGAGGCCCAGCTGGGCTCTCTTCTCTCTCTCACTCTAAAGAAAAAAATAAAAATAAAACAGAGATAAGAAAGAAAAGAAAGAGAGGTTAGGGGAAGAAGTTGGACATGGGGATAATTTTCCCGGACTCATAAAAATGTGCTTGTTCCAAGAAAAATAGAAAGTGAGCATGGGCGTGAAGTTGACTTCAAACTCATTTGAATTATTTTCAAATGAGTGTAGGAAGGAAGTGGGTATTTGGTAGATCCAAAAATGTTGAGAGTTTTGGAAGAGCCTCGATATATGAGATAAGAATTGTTGGCAAAGTTTGAGGCAAGGAATTGAGGTAGAAAATGCATGGAACTTAAACTGTAAGTGTTTTATGGTTTATTCCTAAAGGATGGAATATTTATCATAGCTCCCTAATAATATTGGGAGGGTAATTGTTATAAAGAGAAATCACCATGTGAATTCCCTCGATTTAAATAGATCAAAAATCTATGCGATTTATTTAGTTGAGTTTTAGAAATTAAATGACATGATGGCATGATGACATGATGCAATGCAAAAATAAAAGAGCAAGCACAAATGAAACACACAGTGATCACAAAAATATGGAAGTCTTCTGAAGCGTCGGTCTCGGGGCGTTACAACACTCCACCACTACAAGAGGATCTCGTCCCGAGATCTAGGATGGCACCGGAGAGAAGCGGGAGAGGAAGAGGTAAAACAAATTGCTTCTTGACAAACGAGTGAAACCACGAACCTTGAGAGATTGAACGAACGAAAAGAGAGAATACAAGGGAGATGAACGAGATTGAAAACACTCCGTTATCAAAGAGGAACAAAGAACATTGCGAGAACCTTTGTAGGTTGAAGAATATGAAACAAGAGCTTAACGGATCAAAAGGAATATGAAAGCACACCGGTAGAAAAGAGAAACAAGGAACTCCATGTGAACCTTGGAGTTTGCAAAGCTATGAATGACGAGAACGATGGACGAGAAGTACATGCGAGCACTCCGGTTGAAACGAGATGTACAAGGAACGATAAAGATCAATTACGACAACACTCCGGTTAAAACAAGATAGAGAAGGAATAAGAGTGATATAATTTGGACAACACTCCGACTGTAAATGGAAGGAATTGAACATGATCTTGACAAGATGAGAGGATACTCGATGAAATTAACAACACATTGCCTCCGGAACTAATGAAAGAATGGCACAAGGGGTAAGAAAGATTTCAGACAGCACTCCGGTTGAGGAAGGAGACAAAACTTGATAAGATGAGAGAACTCGAATGAAAACACGACACTCCGGCTAAACGGATAAGAAAGGAAAAATTACATGATCTTGACAAAACAAGATGATTGGTCGAAGAGAGCAACATCACAAAGCCTCCGGAAACAATGCATGATAGTTAGATAGTTGGAGTGAATAGAACGAAGAATGAAACCAACATCTCCTACCATAAATGAATTTTAAAGAGCATCCTTACGAAGTAGGATTGAACGGAGTTGTTGGAAAAATCAACAACGAAAAGAACAAGCTTGTTGTGGGCTTATGGAAAACATCTCAAAAACTTTAGGTGAAATTCTGCCACTAACGGAAAAACAATAGATTGGATTGATATGAACAAGGAGACGAGAAACTTATTTCGCCGGGAGGATAAAAGAAGAACTTGGGTCATTTATGAGCACCATAAATAGCAAAAATCCTTAGGGAAAGCTTTAGGTGAAACATGACACAAGATAAATCCAACGAAGAGATTGGTGGATTTAAAATATCTCATTCTTGACAACATGTGAATCATGAAACGCGAACTCAAACTGTCAAGAATGACATAACACCACCTCAAATGATAAGGTAGAACGAATTGCACTTTAGAATGCAAGATGAAGAATGCTTGGACTCCACAAAAGAAAACATGTGTTGAACACCATGTTTATTTTAAAGTATAGCTTGGCGGATCTTAACTTCGAGAAAAATCTTGAAGAACAATTGAAGAATGAAAAGAATCCTTGACGAAGCACCATGTAGAGCCTCCATGAAGAACTCCGGTAATAAAAGGATGATAAAAAGAAAGAGAAGTTGACAACACAAGGTGAAGCCTTGCAATGATTTAGATAGAGCTTCGCGACGAGATAATGCGGAAAACTTGGAGCTCCGGAAGAAGATGAACACATATAACTGAGAAATTGATACCATTACGAACTCCGGAAGAAGGAATTAATCACTTGGATGAAACAATAATAAGAATTACGTTATGCGTATCCTTCACCAATTTAAATTGATGACAAGCAACGGATTTTGGCATACTGCTTATTCTCGTAGAAAGGATTAAGATAGATATTGCACGAACTTGGGAAGGTCTTCAACGAACCACCGGTAACAACGGAAGAGAATTTGGAAAAGAACGAATGAATTGATACGATAACAACGGAAGAGAATTCCTGAATGAACCACCGTAAGAATTGATAATGGAAGTAGCAAAGGCACAATTCACCGAGAAGAATTGGAAAACGAATGAAGATACTTGAGAGAATTTAGATACAAGTGAACGAAGAGATCCCGAGCTGATTAGAGAATACTTGAATGATGCACCGGAAGAATATGGAGATGAACGAAGAGACTTCAATTTAGAATAATTGGAGAACCAGGCTGTAAACTTAGAACGAAGAAATCTTTTGAAAAGATGGCCTTTGGATGATCAAGAAATGAAAACAACTCTGAAATGCTCCGGATGGGTAAGACAAGAATTGCGCGATTGGAAACAATTTGAGGGGATGGCAACAAGTTAGAACCATGAATCTTTGGAAGAATGGGTAAGGATTTAAGAGGAACTCTTCTTCGGTCTTCAAAATCCGAGAATGACGACGAGAAATACCACCAAAATTATTGAGACACTCCGGAACAATGGATAATAGAAATGATGAACCAACGATGAAAGAATTTGAAAGATCTTGGAGAAAGACATATGACTGATGAAAATTCATTCTTACGTCAAACTTTGAAATGAATTTGAGAATAACTCCAGAAAAATTAGAAGAGTCGGGTAAGATCCTGGGAAAAGACCTGTGGGTTATGGCCCACTCAAAGATACACCGTTGAAATGATTACTTGAAAAGGAGATAGCACCGGTTGAATTAGATGGCTTGAATGAGATAGCATCCTCAAAAGAACTTGAGTGAATTGAGAATGGAAACTTGAATCTTCTGGGATATCTTCAGCACTTCAGATAAACATGAATAGCAAGAGGTGGATGATTAAGAGGTGCACCGGCATGAGAAAACATTTGAAACGAGGAAAAGAATACGATCAACACTGAAAGCTTGACTTGAGTCCATCGGAGAAGAAAAAGAACGAAGAATAATAAACTTGAAGCTCCGTTAGTATCTTCATAAGAAATCACCGGATAAGAACATTGACGGAAAAGAATGGAGAGACTTCCCATCAATAAAAAGGATACTTGGTTAAGAAATCTTAGTCCTTGAATAAAAAGGGTGGGAGGGCGGGAAAACAAAGACAACTTGGGACGGATGAAGCAAACACCATTGCAAAGAACTGAGAATTGATCTCGCGAATGTTGAAATGATCGGATCCACTTGAAAAAGAGCACGTCGGTTGGAAAGAATTGGCATGACAATCTCGATAATCAAGAAGGATTATCATCCACATAGAAATATGACAACACCGCTTAGGATAAGGTATGGAATCAACACTTGGCATTGAAGCAACTCGAATACCACAAAACAAAACAAAAACAAAGGATTTGGCTTGCAGAATAAGCCGGAATAACATATGATAGAGATTTCGTCCGAAGTTTTCGTGGTGGGGCCCACACGGGCTCGATCGTACAGCACCATCATGTACAAGGCAGTGCACATGACATACGAAGCGTCCCCGAGTCGGCATAGCCAAGGACTCTTTAAGACACTACGAGACCACTGTAAAACCAACCGTGGAAAGGCGGACCACTAGACGTCGAACCCCAATCTCATATCATGCATCTGTCGGAAAGATATCCTAGGAGCTACTTGAATTCCCACTTATAAACTCCCGAAACTTTCTGGTTATGCAATCAGGTGTTGGGGATACAGGGGACACAATATATCTCACCCAAACTAACAATACCTAGATCCAGCTGTATCCATCCTTCAACACATAACCAAGAAACCTTCGGAAATCATTTACCTCAACCTTCGAAAAGCATCCGTTATATGAGTTATGGCAATACTCCCGAACTCCCGCCCCAGTACTGGGTGGCGTCGAGGTGATCTCACCAACAACTACATAAAGGAGATTTTCGATGTCGGCGAAACTCAGGTATTCCAGAACTGCAACGATAAAATTGTGACGACAACACCTCGGAGCTCAACTCCCCGGGACACTGCCACAACCCCTAAATGTCAGGAGGCACCAAGAACAATGTTCTCGTCACAAAACCATCGGAACGATTCCAAGATACCCGCGTGATCGTAAAAAATTTTTAGTGAAATTTGAGGAGAGAAAAGTCAAAACTTCTACGTCAGGAGGCCTCACCAGAGCGACGAAGGGGCAGAGGAGTAAAAGAATCCTACTCTCCGATATATATAGTCCTAAGACTCAAAACATTTTTTTCTAGACTCAACAACGTCAGCGATTCGATCAAGCAGGGGGCTCCTAAGTCGGGGATGGCTCTGATTACCAACTTGTAACGCCCACGATGCGGCTATATCTCCCACGTGTCGAGGCACGACTTAGAGGCATAACCGCATTGTGGTTTAGTCGCAAGAAGGGTCATCTTCACACAATCCCATGTAATGAACAAGAATGGGATAAAGAGTTGGCTTACAATCGCCACTTCACACAATACATAAATAAATCATACATCAACCAGAGTACACACATAGGTCCGACTACGGAACCAAAATAAAAGAAGACAACCCCAAATGCTAGATCCCTGATCGTCCCAACTGGGCTCCACTACTGATCATCAGAAAATAAAACATAGTAACGACCAAGGTCCTCATCGAGCTCCCACTTGAGCTCAGTTGCATCACCTGCACTGGTATCGTCGACACCTGCAACTGTTTTGGTAGAATCTGTGAGTCACGAGGACTCAGCAATCTCACACCCGTGAGATCAAGACTATTTAAGCTTATAGGAAAGGATGGGGTAATGAGGTGGAGCTGCAGCAAGCACTAGCATATATGGTGGCTAACATACGCAAATAAGAGCGAGAAGAGAAACAACGGAAGTCGAGTGTCAAGTTCTCTACAACCGGATATTAACAAATTCCCATCTGCCACATAACCGCGGGCACGGCTTTCGAAAGATAATACCCTGCAGGGGTGTCCCAACTTAGCCCATTATAAGCTCTCACGGTCAACGAAGTATAAACCTTCTCCCGGGAAGACCCGATCAGTCTCGGAATCCCGGTTTACAAGACATTTCGACAATGGTAAAACAAGACCAGCAAAGCCGCCCGAATGTGCCGACAAATCCTGATAGGAGCTGCACATATCTCGTTCTCAGGGCACATCGGATTGTCCAAGCTTCCGATAGGCGAGCCCAGAGTTGCCCCTGGTGGCCACCGGCGACTGACGGGTTGGACCAACACTCAGAGGAGCACTGGCCTGGGGGTTTAAAATAAAGATGACCCTTGGGTCTGCAGAACCCAAGGGAAAAAGGCTTAGGTAGGCAAATGGTAAAACCAAGGTTGGGCCTTGCTGGAGGAGTTTTATTCAAAGCGAACTGTCAAGGGGGTCCCATAAATCACCCAACCGCGTAAGGAACGCAAAAATCAAGGAACATAACACCGGTATGACGGAAACTAGGGCGGCAAGAGTGGAACAAAACACCAGGCATAAGGCCGAGCCTTCCACCCTTTACCAAGTATATAGATGCATTAATTAAATAAGAGATATTGTGATATCCCAACATAATCATGTTCCAACATGGAGCAATCTTCAACTTCACCTGCAACTAACAACGCTATAAGAGGGGCTGAGCAAAAGCGGTAACATAGCCAAACAACGGTTTGCTAGGAAGAGTGGATTAGAGGCTTGACATGGCAATATGGGAGGCATGATATAGCAAGTGGTAGGTAGCGCAGCATAGCAATAGAACGAACAACTAGCAAGCAAAGATAGAAGTGATTTTGAGGGTATGGTCATCTTGCCTGAGATCCCGCAAGGAAGAAGAACGAGTCCATGAAGAAGACAAACGGACATAGTCGAACGAATCCTCACAACTCCGGAATGAAACCGAAGCTAACGGGAGAAGCAACCCGGAAAGAAACAAACAACATAGTAAACAACCACCACATACACATGGCATGATGCACAATCAAGTATGATGCATGTCCGGTTTAAAGAGGCATGGCATGGCAAAGTGCACAAACAAAACTACAAGTTAAGTGGAGCTCAATATGCAACGAGTTGCATATTGACGAAACACCACATCAATTGTTTAGTTCTCTCGGTTATGTACCCAACAATATTAAATGTTGATTAACATGGCAAGAGGTGAAGCATAAGTACCTAACTATTTAGGCAAGTTTAATTGAGGCCGGAACAACTAACAACAATTCCGGAAAATCCCCATATGCATATTTAGCAATTTAAAGGAAACAGCAAATATAAACATTTTAAATGTTGTTATCATGATGCAGATGACATTTACAAGTTTTATGCAATTTATGAAAATGTTGACATAAGCATGTTATGAAGCATTTGTCACCGTGGTGGAAGAAAAGGGGTGCCACGGCAACGAATCCGAAAATGATGCCATGGCAACATATCGGTTCCGATAGCTCACGGAGATACCGGTGCAAAAGAAGTGGGCGTGAGCGTGTCATGCAAGGATGGGGGGTGCTCCCGTATTCCGGGTTCCCACGGGACGGCGGCATGGCAAACGAGGAACGTGCAAAGACCTCTCTCGGACACGGTGCAAACACGAGCATCTCATACAACACACATGCATTCGTTCACGGGCGTCGTCTCGGGGTTATACCTTCGAAGCGTGCCTTTCGGAACGGATCAAGTTCGTCGAAGGAAGTAGTTGTACACGACATGTTGAGGAAGTAGTGGTACACATATCATAGAGGAACTTGACAGAATCCAGTCTCCGGGGTCGTCGCGGTACTTGGCGAAAGAAAACCCACAGTGACGAATCCGAGGTCTTGGGGGGGTCACCGTTTGACTTGACGAAAACCCACGGCGACGGAGAGGTACGCGTCGGCGATAGTCATTCGGGCAGCGAGCGTCGTCGAACTTGGCGCCATTGTGGTAGCGAGTAATTGACGGATCCGGTCGGGGCAGCAAAATGTAGTCGACCTTGATGATGTTTCGGTGCGGCACTTGGCGAACCAAAACAAGGCAGCACCAAGCGGTCTTCGAGGGACTTGGCGCGGCTCAACGGGAGCTAGGCAGGGATGCTCTGGTCCCAGCGAGCGAAGCAGAGGGCGGGGTCGACGGAGGTGATGCAGGGGGCGCGGTTCAGGCGAAGCGGAGGCAGCGGCGGCGAGGCTTGGGGCTGGCGACGAGGATCCGGGCGAGGACGACGTCCTCCGGCGAGGTGGCGACGGACTTGGGTGTAGGGGCGCCGAGGTGCTGAGCGATGAGCTGCTGCTGCTCCATGCAGACAGAGGCAGCCGGAGCAAGGCAGGGAGGCGACGGGGCTTCGAGCTTGGCGTCCATGTCAGGTCGACAAGGTGGCCAGAGGAAGGGAAGGAAGGCGACGCAGAGGACGGGGAGGCCGGGCGGCGCTCGAAGGAGAGGGGCGACACGCGGCCATGGCAGGGAGGCGGCGAGCTTGGCGCGCCGGAGGTAGGGACGGGGCCCTGCTGGAGGGGTCCGGCTGGGAACGGGCAAGGGCAGCAGAGGCCGGCCTGATCTGGTGGTGGAGGCGGCAGCAGGAGGGGTAGGCGCGTGGGATGGAGAGGGGAAGATGGGGATCGAGCAGGAGGGCGAGGGGATCGGG
The DNA here is from genome assembly GCF_018294505.1 of Triticum aestivum. NCBI lineage: Eukaryota > Viridiplantae > Streptophyta > Magnoliopsida > Poales > Poaceae > Triticum > Triticum aestivum. The sequence continues at coordinate 506,010,711 of NC_057802.1, forward strand.
CGCTGGCGGCGCGAGGTAGGGAACGAGGAGGACGGGGATCGAGCTAGGTTAAGACAGGGGCGCGGTTGGGCTTAGGTGGGCCGCGGGGATGGGCCGGCTTGGAGTTGGGAGGCCCAGCTGGGCTCTCTTCTCTCTCTCACTCTAAAGAAAAAAAATAAAAATAAAACAGAGATAAGAAAGAAAAGAAAGAGAGGTTAGGGGAAGAAGTTGGACATGGGGATAATTTTCCCGGACTCATAAAAATGTGCTTGTTCCAAGAAAAAATAGAAAGTGAGCATGGGCGTGAAGTTGACTTCAAACTCATTTGAATTATTTTCAAATGAGTGTACGAAGGAAGTGGGTATTTGGTAGATCCAAAAATGTTGAGAATTTTGGAAGAGCCTCGATATATGAGATAAGAATTGTTGGCAAAGTTTGAGGCAAGGAATTGAGGTAGAAAATGCATGGAACTTAAACTGTAAGTGTTTTATGGTTTATTCCTAAAGGATGGAATATTTATCATAGCTCCCTAATAATATTGGGAGGGTAATTGTTATAAAGAGAAATCACCATGTGAATTCCCTCGATTTAAGTAGATCAAAAATCTATGTGATTTATTTAGTTGAGTTTTAGAAATTAAATGACATGATGGCATGATGACATGATGCAATGCAAAAATAAAAGAGCAAGCACAAATGAAACACGCAGTGATCACAAAAATATGGAAGTCTTCTGAAGCGTCGGTCTCGGGGCGTTACACATACCCAATATAAATAATAGTAATGGATGCAAATGACACCTACACTCTCCAGCTAGTGCTTTTTAATATGAGGGTGATGACTCAACATAAAAGTAAATAGATAGGCCCTTCTCAGAGGGAAGCAGGGATTTGTAGAGGTGCCAGAGCTCGGTTTTGAAATAGAGATAAATAATATTTTGAGCGGCATACTTTCATTGTCAACATAACAACCAAGAGATGGCGATATCTTCCATGCTACACACATTATAGGCGATTCCCAAATAGAATGGTAAAGTTTATACTCCCCCTCCACCAACAAGCATCAATCCGTGACTTGCTTGAAATAACGAGTGTCTCCGACTAGCAACAGTCCCAGGGGGAGTTTTGTTTGCAATTATTTTGATTTAGTTTGCATAAAGCATGGGACTGGGCATCCCGGTGACCAGCCATTTTCTCGTGAGTGAGGAGCGGAGTCCACTCCTCTTGAGAATAACCCGCCTAGTATGGAAGATACGGACAGCCCTAGTTGATACATGAGCTATTCGAGCATACAAAACAGAATTTCATTTGAAGGTTTAGAGTTTGGCACATACAAATTTACTTGGAACGGCAGGTAGATACCGCATATAGGAAGGTATGGTGGACTCATATGGAATAACTTTTGGGGTTTAAGGGATTGTATTCCCGCTTAGTACAAGTGAAGGCTAGCAAAAGACTGGGAAGCGACCAACTAGAGAGCGACAACAGTCATGAACATGCATTAAAATTAATAAACATTGAGTGCAAGCATGAGTAGGATATAATCCACCATGAACATAAATATCATGAAGGCTATGTTGATTTTGTTTCATCTACATGTGTGAACATGTGCCAAGTCAAGTCACTTAAATCATTCAAAGGAGGATACCACCCCACTGTACCACATCACAACCATTTTAATAGCATGTTGGCACGCAAGGTAAACCATTATAACTCATAGCTGATCAAGCATGGCACAAGCAACTATGATCTCTAATTGTCATTGCAAACATGTTTATTCATAATAGGCTGAATCAGGAACGATGAAATAATCATATTTACAAAAACAAGAGAGGTCGAGTTCATACCAGTTTTTCTTATCTCAGTCAGTCCATCATATATCGTCATAATTGCCTTTCACTTGCACGACCGAACGATGTGAATAATAATAAGAGTGCACGTGCATTGGACTAAGCTGGAATCTGCGAGCATTCAATAAACAGGAGAAGACAAGGCAATATGGGCTCTTGGTTAAATCAACAATAATGCATATAAGAGCCACTTTAACAATTTTATTATGGTCTTCTCCTATCGACCCCCGAAGAAAAGAAAAAAGAAATAAAAACTATTTACACGGGAAAGCTCCCAACAAGCAAAAGAAGAACGGGAAATCTTTTTGGGTTTTCTTTTTAATTATTACTACTACAGCGAGAAAATTAAACTAACTAAAGGCTACACTAATTTTTTTGTTTTGTTTTTCTTAAAGTTTAACAAACACACAAGAAGAAAGCAAGAAAAAGGAAAATAAACTAGCATGGATATTACAGTGAAAGAGTATGAGCACCGACATCTAGCAATGAGTGTGTGAACATAAATGTAATGTCGGTGGGAAATACGTACTCCCCCAAGCTTAGGCTTTTGGCCTAAGTTGGTTCATTGCCACGGATGGCCTGGCGGATATCCGTAGTTGTAGCTGGGGTCATACTGAGATGAAGAAGACTCTGACTGCCACTGGCTCGCAGTCATCTCCGGATCCCAAAAGTAATCAGATTGTCGTGGAGGCTCAAATTGTGGTTCCGGCTCCGTGGTTGGTGTAGGGTTCCGGTGGGCTTGAATGGCCGCCGACGGAACGAGATACGGACCTTCAGATAAATTAAACAAGGAAGGAGCAGGCAAGGTAATAGTCTCAGGGTGATGTTTATCAGAGAACAATTTGTATTTAAGCGCTCCTTCCCTATTCTTAACAATAAAGTCATGTGCTACCATACTCTTATAATCTAAATAAGCAGTGGGCAGCAATTTTTCTTCTTTTTCATAGTGCCTAATAGGTATGTTAAAATGTGCAGCTAGGCGTGAAGCATAAATACCTCCAAAGATGGGACCCTTAGTACGGCTCAAACTTAACCGTTTAGCAATAATACTGCCCATACTAACAGTGTTATTAGAAATAAACCATGGAACAAAATGATAATATCAGGAACACTAAGGTTTCCACAGTTTCCGCGACCAATTAAGCAACGACTAGCAAATACGGCAAAGTAGCGTAAAACAGGAAAATGTATGCTGGTGATTCTTGCATCGGAAACCTTCCTAGTTTCCCCTACAGTGATAGTGTCAATAAACCCATCCACATCTTTACGACGTGGTTCATCTAAGGTACCCTCGAAGGGTATTTTGCAAACCTTGCAAAATTCATCTAGTGGCGTCTTCTTAACAACATCATATAAATGAAACTCTACTGAAGGAGGTGTTTCCTTAGGAAAATAGTAGAAGTTTTGCACAAAAGTATTGGTGAGTAAGAGATACTGATTGTGTTGGTCGCGGAGGAAGTCGGTGAGGCCTGCATTTTCAGCCAATTCATAAAAATCATCATAAATCCCGGCTTCTCTCAAGAAATCATTGGAAGGCCATTCACACGGCCGGACCTCCGCGGTGCGAGGCAAATTATATTTGGGCCTCTGTGCTTCTTCATTCTGCTTTTCCTTCGAGCTTCGGCTCGATGAGCCCCTGAAAAATCTCTTCATTATTTTCTGAAAAATTCTGAAATTTTTAGTAACTTCAAACAAAAGTGAACCAAGCTCAATAAAATTGATAGCAACTACTCCTACGAGTGCCTAGAGCCTATATCAAGCATTAGAACCACTTGGAACCATATAAATTTGACATGCAAGCTCAAGAACATGGTCACCTAGGCAGCACAAATTTGCAATGAATAAAGCACTAGAACAAAAACTAATTGGACCAATGGAGGAGTCACATACCAAGGAACAATCTGCCCAAGCAATTTTGTGAGAGGTGCTTTGAGCAAGGAGATCGAAAATCACAGCAAAATGAGCTAGAACTCATGCTTGAGCTGGATATTGGTGTTTGTGGGAGGAAGAAGGAGTGTGTGGGTGCAGGAATAAGTGGAGGGGCGCCACCGTAGGCCCACAAGACAGGGGGCGCGCCCAGGGGGGTAGGGCGCGCCCTCCACCCTCGTGGCCAGGTGCTTGCCCCTCCTGCTGTGTTCTCAGTGCCAGATATTCTCAAATATTCTAGAAAAATCATATTCCATTTTTAGGGCATTGGGAGAACTTTTATTTTCTGGGTATTTTTATATTGCACGGATAAATCAGAAAACTGACAGAAAAAAAACTATTGTTACTTTATTTCAACTAAATAACAGAAAGTAGACAGAGGGTACAGAAGGTTGTGCCTTCTAGTTTCATCCATCTCATGCTCATCAAAAGGAATCCACTAACAAGGTTGATCAAGTCTTGTTAACAAACTCATTCCGAATAACATGGAACCAGAGAAATTTCGAATAACACTATGTTACCTCAACGGGGATATGCACATCCCCTATAATAAGAATATCATGTTTCTTTTTGACAGTAGGAAGAGGAAATTCAAAACCTCCGAAAATAATCGATGGAATTTTTCCAATAGAGTTGATACTATGAACTTGAGGTTGTTTCCTCGAAAAGTGTACCGTATGCTCATTTCCATTAACATGAAAAGTGACATTGCCTTTGTTGCAATCAATAACAGCCCCTGCGGTATTCAAAAAAGGTCTTCCAAGAATAATAGACATACTATCGTCCTCGGGAATATCAAGAATAACAAAGTCCGTTAAAATAGTAATGTTTGCAACCACAACAGGCACATCCTCACAAATACCGATAGGTATAGCAGTTGATTTATCAGCCATTTGCAAAGATATTTCAGTAGGTGTCAACTTATTCAAATCAAGTCTACGATATAAAGAGAGAGGCATAACACTAACACCGGCTCCAAGATCACATAAAGCAGTTTTAACATAGTTTCTTTTAATGGAGCATGGTATAGTTGGTACTCCTGGATCTCCTAGTTTCTTAGGTATTCCACCCTTAAAAGTATAATTAGCAAGCATGGTGGAAATTTCAGCTTCCAGTATCTTTCTTTTATTAGTCACAATATCTTTCATATACTTAGCATAAGGATTCATTTTGAGCATATCAGTTAATCGCATACGCAAAAAGATAGGTCTAATCATTTCAGCAAAGCGCTCAAAATCCTCATCAACCTTTTTCTTGGATGGTTTGGGAGGAAAAGGCATGGGTTTCTGAACCCAAGGTTCCCTTTCTTTACCATGTTTCCTAGCAACAAAGTCTCTCTTATCATAACGTTGATTCTTTGATTATGGGTTATCAAGATCAACAGCAGGTTCAATTTCTACATCATTATCATTACTAGGTTGAGCATCATCATTAACATTTTCACTAGGTTCATGTTCATTACCAGATTGTGTTTCAGCATCAGAAATAGAAATATCATTTGGATTCTCAGATGGTTCAGCAATAGGTTCACTAGAAGCATGCAAAGTCCTATCATTTTTCTTTTTCTTCTTTTTAGAAGGACTAGGTGCATCTATATTATTTCTCTGAGAATCTTGCTCAATTCTCCTAGGATGGCCTTCAGGATACAAAGGTTCCTGAGTCATTCTACCAGTTCTAGTAGCCACTCTAACAACATAATCATTTTTCTTACTATTCATTTCATTGAGCAAATCATTTTGAGCTTTAAGTACTTGTTCTACTTGAGTGGTAACCATAGAAGCATGTTTACTAATAAGTTTAAGTTCACCTTTAACTCTAGCCATATAATCACCCAAGTGTTCAATCATATAAGCATTTTGTTTTAATTGTCTACCAAAATAAGCATTGAAATCTTCTTGCTTAACCATAAAGTTATCAAACTCATCCAAACATTAGCTAGCAATCTTAGTAGGAGGGATTTCAGCTTTATCATATCTGTAGAGAGAATTTACCTTTACTACCTATGTCGGGTTATCAAGACCATGTGTTTTTTCAATAGGTAATGGGTTAGGATCACATATTTCTTCAACAGGTGGTAAATTAAGACCATGTATTTCTTCAATAGGTGGTAAATTCTTAACATCTTCAGCTTTAATACCCTTTTCTTTCATAGATTTCTTTGCCTCTTGCATATCTTCCGGACTGAGAAATAGAACACCTCGTTTCTTCAGAGTTGGTTTAGGAATAGGCTCAGGAATTGGCTCAGGAGCTGGCTCAGGAAGTGTCCAATTATTTTCATTTGTCAACATATTATTCAATAGAATTTCAGCTTCATCCGGTGTTCTTTCCCTGAAAACAGAACCAGCACAACTATCCAGGTAATCTCCGGAAGCATCGGTTAGTCCATTATAAAAGATATCAAGTATTTCATTTTTCTTAAGAGGATGATCAGGCAAAGCATTAAGTAACTTGAGAAGCCTCCCCCAAGCTTGTGGGAGACTCTCTTCTTCAATTTGCACAAAATTGTATATATCCCTTAAAGCAGCTTGTTTCTTATGAGCAGGGAAATATTTAGCAGAGAAGTAATAAATCATATCCTGGGGACTACGCACACAACCAGGATCAAGAGAATTAAACCATATCTTAGCATCACCCTTTAATGAGAACGGAAATATTTTAAGGATATAAAGGTAGCGAGTTCTCTCATCATTAGTGAACAGGGTGGCTATATCATTTAATTTAGTAAGATGTGCCACAACAGTTTCAGATTCATATCCATGGAAAGGATCAGATTCAACCAAAGTAATTATATCAGGATCAACAGAGAATTCATAATCCTTATCAGTAACACATATAGGTGAAGTAGCAAAAGCAGGGTCAGGTTTCATTCTAGCATTAAGAGATTGCTGCTTCCATTTAGCTAATAACCTCTTGAGCTCATATCTATCTTTGCAAGCTAAAATAGCTAAAGTAGCTTCTTTATCAAAAACATAACCCTCAGGAATAACAGGCAAGTCTTCATCATCACTTTCATCAACATAATCAGTTTCAATAATTTCTTTCTCTCTAGCCCTAGCAATTTGTTCATCAAGAAATTCACTAAGTGGCACAGTAGTATCAAGCATAGAAGTAGTTTCATCATAAGTATCATGCATAGCAGAAGTGGCATCATCAATAACATGCGACATATCAGAACGAATAGCAGAAGCAGGTTTAGGTGTCGCAAGCTTATTCAAAACAGAAGGTGAATCAAGTGCAGAGCTAGACTGCAGTTCCTTACCTCCCCTCGTAGTTGAGGGATAAATTGTTGTCTTAGCGTCTTTCAAGTTCTTCATAGTGACCAGCAGATATAAATCCCAAGTGACTCAAAGAATAGAGCTATGCTCCTCGGCAACGGCGCCAGAAAATAGTCTTGATAACCACAAGTATAGGGGATCGCAACAGTTTTCGAGGGTAGAGTATTCAACCCAAATTTATTGATTCGACACAAGGGGAGCCAAAGAATATTCTCAAGTATATCTGCAGCAAAGTGTTTAGTAGCAAAGTAATATGGTAGTAGTGGTAACGGTAACAAAAGTAACAGTAGCAAAAGTAGTATTTTGGGTGTTTTATAGTGATTGTAACAGTAGCAACGATAAAGTAAATAAGCAAAGAACAATATGTGGAAAGCTCGTAGGCATTGGATCGGTGATGGAGAATTATGCCGGATGCGGTTCATCATGTAACAATCATGAGATAGGGTGACATAGAACTAGCTCCAATTCATCAATGTAATGTAGGCATGTATTCTCAATATAGTCATACGTGCTTATGGAAAAGAACTTGCATGACATATTTTGTCCTACCCTCCCGTGGCAGCGGGGTCCTAATGGAAACTAAGGGATATTAAGGCCTCCTTTTAATAGAGTACCGGAACAAAGCATTAGCACATAGTGAATACATGAACTCCTCAAACTATGGTCATCACCGGCAGTGGTCCCGATTATTGTCACTTCGGGGTTGCCGGATAATAACACATAGTAGGTGACTATAGACTTGCAAGATAGGATCAAGAACTCACATATATACATGAAAACATAATAGGTTCAAATCTGAAATCATGGCACTCGGGCCCTAGTGACAAGCATTAAGCAGAGCAAAGTCATAGCAACATCAATCTCAGAACATAGTGGATACTAGGGATAAAACCCTAACAAAACTAACTCGATTACATGATAGATCTCATCCAACCCATCACCGTCCAGCAAGCCTACGATGGAATTACTCACGCACGGCGGTGAGCATCATGAAATTGGTGATGGAGGATGGTTGATGATGACGACAGCGACGGATTCCCCTCTCCGAAGCCCCGAACGGACTCCAGATCAGCCCTCCCGAGAGGTTTTAGGGCTTGGCGGTGGCTCCGTATCGTAAAACGCGATGAATCCTTCTCTCTGATTTTTTTCTCCCCGAAAGCAAATATATAGAGTTGGAGTTGAGGTCGGAGGAGCTCCAGGGGGCCCACGAGGTAGGGGGCGCGCCCTCCACCCTCGTGGACAGGGTGTGGGCCCCTGGTCTTCATCTTTTGCAAGGATTTTTTATTATTTCCAAATAGACGTTCCGTGAAGTTTCAGGTCATTCCGAGAACTTTTGTTTCTGCACATAAATAACACCATGGCAATTCTGCTGAAAACAGCGTCAGACCGGGTTAGTTCCATTCAAATCATGCAAGTTAGAGTCCAAAACAAGGGAAAAGTGTTTGGAAAAGTAGATACGACGGAGACGTATCACCTACTCCTACTAGGAGTAGGAATCCTACTCCCTTGGCGCGCCCCTCCTAGGGCCGGCCGACCTCCCCCTTGCTCCTTTATATACGAGGGCAGGGGGCACCCCAAGACACACAAGTTGATTGTTCCAAACCGTGTGCGGTGCCCCCCTCCACCATAATCCACCTCGATCATATCGTAGTGGTGCTTAGGCGAAGCCCTGCATCGGTAGCAACATCATCACTGTCATCACGCCGTCGTGCTGACGGAACTCTCCCGCGAACTCTGCTGGATCGGAGTTTGTGCGACGTCATTGAGCTGAACGTGTGCTGAACTCGGAGGTGCCGTGCGTTCAGTACTTGGATCGGTCGGATCGTGAAGACGTACGACTACATCAACCGCATTCTCATAACGCTTCCGCTTACGGTCTACGAGGGTACGTGGACGACACTATCCCCTCTCGTTGCTATGCATCATCATGATCTTGCGTGTGCGTAGGAATTTTTTTTGAAATTACTACGTTCCCCAATAGTGGCATCCGAGCCAGGTTTATGCGTAGATGTTATATGCACGAGTAGAACACAAGTGAGTTGTGAGCGATACAAGTCATACTGCTTACCAGCATGTCATACTTTGGTTCGGCGGTATTGTTGGATGAAGCAGCCCGGACCGACATTACGCGTACGCTTATGCGAGACTGGTTCTACCGACGTGCTTTGCACACAGGTGGCTGGCGGGTGTCAGTTTCTCCAACTTTAGTTGAACCGAGTGTGACTACGCCCGGTCCTTGTTGAAGGTCAAAACAACACTAACTTGACGAAATATCGTTGTGGTTTTGATGCGTAGGTAAGAACGGTTCTTGCTCAGCCCGTAGCAGCCACGTAAAACTTGCAACATCGTAGAGGACGTCTAACTTGTTTTTGCAGGGCATGCTGTGATGTGATATGGTCATGACATGATGCTAAATTTTATTGTATGAAATGATCATGTTTTGTAACCGAGTTATCGGCAACTGGCAGGAGCCATATGGTTGTCGCTTTATTGTATGAAATGCAATCGCCATGTAATTGCTTTACTTTATCACTAAGCGGTAGCGATAGTCGTAGAAGCAATAGTTGGCGAGACGACAATGATGCTACGATGAAGATCAAGGTGTCGCGCCAGTGACGATGGTGATCATGACGGTGCTTTGGAGATGGAGATCAAAGGCACAAGATGATGATGGCCATATCATATCACTTATATTGATTGCATGTGATATTTATCTTTTATGCATCTTATTTTGCTTTGATTGATGGTAGCATTATAAGATGATCTCTCACTAAATTTCAAGGTACAAGTGTTATCCCTGCGTATGCACTGTTGCCAAAGTTCGTTGTGCCGAGACACCACGTGATGATCGGGTGTGATAAGCTCTATGTTCATATACAACGGGTGCAAGCCAGTTTTGCACACGCAGAAATACTCGGGTTAAACTTGACGAGCCTAGCATATGCAGATATGGCCTCGCAACACAGGAGACCGAAAGGTTGAGCGTGAATCATATAGTAGATATGATCAACATAGTGATGTTCACCATTGAAAACTACTCCATCTCACGTGATGATCGGACATAGTTTAGTTGATATGGATCACGTGATCACCTAGATGATTAGAGGGGTGTCTATCTAAGTGGGAGTTCTTAAGTAATATGATTAATTGAACTTTAATTTATCATGAACTTAGTCCTGATAGTATTAGCATATCTATGTTGTAGATCAATAGCTCGTGTTTAGCTCCCCTGTTTTATTTTTGATATGTTCCTAGAGAAAACTTAGTTGAAAGATGTTAGTAGCAATGATGCGGATTGGATCCGTGATCTGAGGATTATCCTCATTGCTGCACAAGAGAATTATGTCCTTGATGCACCGCTAGGTGACAGACTAGTTGCAGGAGTAAATGCAGATGTTATGAACATTTGGCAAGCTTGATATGATGACTACTTCATAGTTTAGTGCACCATGCTTTACGGCTTAGAATCGGGGCTTCAAAGACGTTTTTGAAATGCCACGGGGCATATGAGATGTTTCAAGAGTTGAATTAGTATTTCAGACTCATGCCCATGTCGAAAGGTATGAGACCTTTGACAAGTACTTTGCCTACAAGATGGAGGAGAATTGCTCAGCTAGTGAGCATGTGCTCAGAATGTTTGAGTACTACAATCACTTGAATCAAGTGGGAGTTAATCTTCAAGATAAGATAGTGATTGACATAGTTCTCTAGTCACTATCACCAAGTTACTAGAACTTCGTGATGAACTATAATATGCAAAGGATAATGGAAACGATTCCCGAGCTCTTCGCGATGCTAAAGGCTGCGGAGGTAGAAATCAAGAAGGAGCATCAAGTGTTGATGGTCAACAAGACCACTAGTTTCAAGAAAAAGGGCAAAGGGAAGAAGGGGAACTTCAAAAAGAACGGCAAGCAAGTTGTTGCTCCCGTGAAGAAGCCCAAAGCTAGACCCAAGCCTGAAACTGAGTGCTTCTACTGCAAAGGAAATGGTCACTGGAAGTGGAAACTGCCCTAGATACTTGGCAGATAAGAGGGATGGCAAAGTGAACAAAGGTATATTGGATATACATGTTATTGATGTGTACTTTACTAGTGTTTATAGCAACCCCTCGGCAATTGATACTAGTTCAGTTGCTAAGAGTAGTAACTCGAAACGGGAGTTGTAGAATGAACAGAAACTAGTTAAGGGCGAGGTGACGATGTGTGTTGGAAGTAGTTCCAAGATTGATATGATCATCATTGCACACTCCCTATACTTTCGGGATTAGTGCTGAACCTAAATAAGTGTTATTTGGTGTTTGCGTTGAGCATGAATATGATTTGATCATGTTTATTGCAATACGGTTATTCATTTAAGTTAGAGAACAATTGTTGTTCTGTTTATATGAATAAAACCTTCTATGGTCATACACCCAATGAAAATGGTTTGTTGGATCTCGATCGTAATGATACACATATTCATAATATTGAAGCCAAAAGATGCAAAGTTAATAATGATAGTGCAACTTATTTGTGGCACTGCCGTTTAGGTCATATTGGTGTAAAGCGCATGAAGAAACTCCATGCTGATGGGATTTTGGAATCACTTGATGCTCGGATGCCACTGTTGGGGAACGCAGTAATTTCAAAAAAATTCCTACGATCACGCAAGATCTATCTAGGTGATGCATAGCAACGAGCGGGGAGAGTGTGTCCACGTACCCTCGTAGACGGAAAGCGGAATCGTTTTGTCAACGCGGTTGATGTAGTCGTACGTCTTCACGATCCGAGCGATCCTAGCACCGAACGTATGGCACCTCCGTGTTCAGCACACGTTTAGCTCGCTGACGTCCCTCGAACTCTTGATCCAGTTGAGGCCGAGGGAGAGTTTCGTCAGCACAACGGCGTGGTGATGGTGATGATGAAGTTACCGGCGCAGGGCTTCGCCTAAGCACTATGACGATATGAACGAGGTGTAAAACTATGGAGGGGGGCACCGCACATGGATAAGAGATTGTCTGTTGTGCTTTGGGGTGCCCCCTGGCCACGTATATAAACGAGGGAGGAGGAGGAGGCCGGCCTAGGAGGGGCGCGCCTATAGGGGGAGTCCAACTAGGATTCCCAATCCTAGTTGGAGTCCCCTTCCTTTTCCAAGAGGGGGGAGAGAGGGAAGGAGAAGGAGAGGGAGAAGGAAAGAGAGGAGGGCGCCGCCCCCTCCCTAGTCCAATTCGGACTTGCCATGGGGGGGGCGCGGCCACCCCTTGAGGCCCTTCTCTCCTTTCCCGTATGGCCCATTAAGGCCCACTACTTCCCCCGGCGAAATCCCGTAACTCTCCGGTACTCCGAAAAATACCCGAATCGCTCGGAACCTTTCCGATGTCCGAATATAGCCTTCCAATATATCGATCTTTATGTCTCTACCATTTCGAGATTCCTCGTCATGTCTGTGATCGCATCCGGGACTCCGAACAACCTTTGGTACATCAAATCACATAACTCATAATACAAATCGTCATCGAACGTTAAGCGTGCGGATCCTACGGGTTCGAGAACTATGTAGACATGACCGAGACACATCTTCGGTCAATAACCAATAGCGGAACCTGGATGCTCATATTGGCTCCTACATATTCTACGAAGATCTTTATTGGTCAAACCGCATAACAACATACATTGTTCCCTTTGTCATCGGTATGTTACTTGCCTGAGATTCGATCGTCGGTATCATCATACCTAGTTAAATATCGTTACCGGCAAGTCTCTTTACTCGTTCCGTAATGCATCATCCCGTAACTAACTCATTAGTCACATTGCTTGCAAGGCTTATAGTGATGTGCATTACCAAGAGGGCCCAGAGATACCTCTCCGATACTCGGAGTGACAAATCCTAATCTCGATCTATGCCAACTCAACAAACACCATCGGAGACACCTGTAGAGCATCTTTATAATCACCCAGTTACGTTGTGATTTTTGATAGCACACAAGGTGTTCCTCCGGTATTCGGGAGTTGCATAATCTCATAGTCTGAGGAACATGTATAAGTCATGAACAAAGCAGTAGCAATGAAACTGAAACGATCATAATGCTAAGCTAACGAATGGGTCTTGTCCATCACATCATTCTCTAATGATGTGATCCCGTTCATCAAATGACAACACATGTCTATGGCTAGGAAAATTAACCATCTTTGATTAACGAGCTAGTCAAGTAGAGGCATACTAGGGACACTTTGTTTGTCTATGTATTCACACATGTACTAAGTTTCCAGTTAATACAATTCTATCATCAATAATAAACATTTATCATGAAATAAGGAAATAAATAATAACTTTATTATTGCCTCTAGGGCATATTTCCTTCAGTCTCCCACTTGCACTAGAGTCAATCATCTAGTTCACATCGCTATGTGATTTAACACCAATAGTTCACATCACCATGTGATTAACACCCATAGTTCACATCACCATGTGACCAACACTCAAAGGGTTTACTAGAGTCAGTAATCTAGTTCACATCGCCATGTGATTAACACCCAAAGAGTACTAAGGTGTGATCGTGTTTTGCTTGTGAGAGAAGTTTAGTCAACGGGTCTGCCAAATTTAGATCCTTATGTATTTTGCAAATTTCTATGTCTACAATGCTCTCCACGGAGCTACTTTAGCTAATTGCTCCCACTTTTAATATGTATCCGGATTGTGACTTAGAGTCATCCAGATCGGTGTCAAAGCTTGTATCGATGTAACTCTTTACGACAAACTCTTTATCACCTCCATAACCGAGAAATATTTCCTTAGTCCTTTAAGGATAATTTTGACCGCTGTCCAGTGATCTACTCCTAGATCAAAATTGTACTCCCTTGCCAAACTCAGGGCAGGGTATACAATAGGTCTGGTACACAACATGGCATACTTTATAGAAACTATGGCTGAGGCATAGGGAATGACTTTCATTCTCTCTCTATCTTCTGCTGTGGTCGGGCTTTGAGTCTTACTCAACTTCAGACCTTGCAACACAGGCAAGAACTCTTTCTTTGACTGTTCCAGTTTGAACTACTTCAAAAACTTGTCAAGGTATGTACTAATTGAAAAAACTTATCAAGCGTCTTGATCTATCTCTATAGATCTTGATGCTCAATATGTAAGAAGCTTCACCGAGGTCTTTCTTTGGAAAACTCCTTTCAAACACTCCTTTATGCTTTCCAGAAAATTCTACATCATTTCCGATCGACAATATGTCATTCACATATACTTATCAGAAAGGTTGTAGTGCTCGCACTCACTTTCTTGTAAATACAGGCTTCACCGCAAGTCTGTATAAAACTATATGCTTTGATCAACTTATCAAAGCGTATATTCCAACTCCGGGATGCTTTCACCAGTCCATAGATAGATCGCTGGAGCTTGCATATTTTGTTAGCACCTTTAGGATTGAAAAAACCTTTTGGTTGCATCATATCCAACTCTTCTTTAATAAATCCATTAAAGAATGTAGTTTTTCTTATCCATTTTCCATATTTCATAAAATGCAGCAATTGCTAACATGATTCGGACAGACTTAAGCATCGCTACGAGTGAGAAAATTAACACCTTGAACTTGTCGAAAACCTTTCGTGACAAGTCAAGCTTTGTAGATAGTAACACTACCATCAGCGTCCGTCTTCCTCTTGAAGATCCATTTATTCTCAATGGCTTGCTGATCATCGGGCAATTCCACAAAAGTCCATACTTTGTTTTCATACATGGATCCTATCTCAGATTTCATGGCCTTAAACCATTTTGCGGAATCTGGGCTCATCATCGCTTCCTCATAGTTTGTAGGTTCGTCATGGTCTAGTAACATGACTTCCAGAACTGATTTACCGTACCACTCTGGTGCGGAACGTACTCTGGTTGACCTACGAGGTTCGGTAGTAACTTGATCTGAAGTTTCATGATCATCATCATTAACTTCCTCACTAATTGGTGTAGGCATCACTGGAACTGATTTCTGTGATGAACTACTTTCCAATTCGGGAGAAGGTACAATTACCTCATCAAGTTCGACTTTCCTCCCACTCACTTCTTTCGAGAGAAACTCCTTCTCTAGAAAGTATCCATTTTTAGCAACGAATATCTTGCCTTCGGATCTGTGTGATAGAAGGTGTACCCAACAGTTTCCTTTGGGTATCCTATGAAGACACATTTCTCCGATTTGGGTTCGAGCTTATCAGGTTGAAACTTTTTCACATAAGCATCGCCGCCCCAAAGTTTAAGAAACGACAGCTTAGGTTTCTTTCCAAAGCACAGTTCATATGGTGACGTCTCAACGGATTTAGATGGTGCCCTATTTAACGTGAATGTAGTTGTCTCTAATGCATAACCCCAAAACGAGAGCGGTAAATCAGTAAGAGACATCATAGATCGCACCATATCTAATAAAGTGCGGTTACGACGTTCGGAAACACCATTACGCTGTGGTGTTCTGGGTGGCATGAGTTGCGAAACTATTCCGCATTGTTTCAAATGAAGACCAAACTCATAACTCGAATATTCTCCTCCATGATCAGATCGTAGAAACTTTATTTTCTTGTTACGGTGATTTTCTACTTCACTCTGAAATTCTTTAAAGTGTTCAAATGTTTCAGACTTATGTTTCATTAAGTAGATATACCCATATCTACTAAAATCATCTGCGAAGGTCAGAAAATAACGATACCCGTCGCGAGCCTCAACACTCACCGGACCGCATACATCAGTATGTATTATTTCCAACAAGTCAGTTGCTCGCTCCATTGTTCCAGAGAACGGAGTATTAGTCATCTTTCCCATGAGGCATGGTTCGCAAGCATCAAATGATTCATAATCAAGTGATTCCAAAAGTTCATCAACATGGAGTTTCTTCATGCGCTTTACACCAATATGACCTAAACGGCAGTGCCACATATAAGTTGCACTATCATTATTAACTTTGCATCTTTTGGCTTCAATATTATGAATATGTGTATCACTACGATCGAGATTCAATAAACCATTTATATTGAGTGTATGACCGTAGAAGGTTTTATTCATGTAAATAGAACAACAATTATTCTTTGACTTAAATGAATAACCGTATTGCAATAAACATGATCCAATCATATTCATGCTCAACGCAAACACCAAATAACATTTATTTTAGGTTCAACACTAATCCCAAAGGTAAAGGGAGTGTGCGATGGTGATCTTATCAACCTTTGAATCACTTCCAACACACATCATCACCTCGCCCTTAACTAGTCTCTGTTTATTTTGCAACTCCCGTTTCGAGTTACTACTCTTAGCAACTGAACCAGTATCAAATACCGAGGTGTTGCTATAAACACTAGTAAAGTACACATCAATAACATGTATATCCAATATACCTTTGTTCACTTTGCCATCCTTCTTATCCGCCAAGTATCTAGGGCAGTTCCGCTTCCAGTGACCATTTCCTTTGCAGTAGAAGCACTTAGTTTCAGGCTTGGGTCTAGCTTTGGGCTTCTTCATGGGAGTGGCAACTTGCTTGCCATTCTTCTTGAAGTTCCCTTTCTTTCCCTTGCCCTTTTACTTGAAACTAGTGGTCTTGTCAACCATCAACACTTGATGCTTTTTCTTGATTTCTACCTTCGCCGATTTCAGCATCGCCAAGAGCTTGGGAATCGTTTCCGTTATCCCTTGCATATTATAGTTCATCACGTAGTTCTAGTAACTTGGTGATAGTGACTAGAGAACTCTGTCAATCACTATCTTATCGGGAAGATTAACTCCCACTTGATTCAAGTGATTGTAGTACTTAGACATTCTGAGCACATGCTCACTCGTTGAGCTATTCTCCTCCATCTTGTAGGTGAAGTACTGTCAGAGGTCTCATACCTCTTGACACGGGCATGAGTATGAGATACCAATTTCAAATCTTGAAACATCTTATATGCTCTGTGGCGTTCAAAACATTTTTGAAGTCCCGGTTCTAAGCCGTAAAGCATGGTTCACTAAACTATCAAGTAGTCATCATACCGAGCTTGTCAAACGTTTATAACGTCTGCATCTACTCCTGCAATAGTTCTGTCACCTAGCGATGCGTCAAGGACATAATTCTTCTATGCAGCAATGAGGATAATCCTCAGATCACGGACCAAGTCCGCATCATTGCTACTATCATCTTTCAACTTATTTGTCTCTAGGAACATATCAAAAATAAATGGGGAGCTACATCGCGAGCTATTGATCTACAACATAGTTATGCAAATACTATCAGGACTAAGTTCATGATAAATTAAAGTTCAATTAATCATATTACTTAAGAACTCCCACTTAGATAGACATCTCTCTAGTCATCTAAATGATCACGTGATCCAAATCAACTAAACCATGTCCGATCATCACGTGAGATGGAGTAGTTTTCAATGGTGAACATCACTATGTTGATCGTATCTACTATATGATTCACGCTCGACCTTTCGGTCTCCGGTGTTCCGAGGCCATATCCATATCTGCATATGCTAGGCTCGTCAAGTTTAACCCGAGTATTCTGCGTGTGCAAAACTGGCTTGCACCCCGTTGTATTTGAACGTAGAGCTTATCACACCCGATCATCACGTGGTGTCTCGGCACGACGAACTGTCGCAACGGTGCATACTTTGGGATAACACTTATACCTTGTAATTTAGTCAGGGATCATCTTATAATGCTACCGACATACTAAGCAAAATAAGATGCATAAAATATAAACATCACATGCAATCAAAATATGTGACATGATATGGCCATGTTCATCTTGTGCCTTTGATCTCCATCTCCAAAGTACCGTCATGATCTCTATCGTCACCGGCATGACACCATGATCTCCATCATATTGATCTCTACCAACGTGTCATCACATGGTCGTCTCGCCAACTATTGCTCTTGCAACCATTGCCATCGCATAGCGATAAAGTAAAGCAATTATTTGGCACTTGCATCTTATGCAATAAAGAGACAACCATAAGGCTTATGCCAGTTGCCGATAACTTCAACAAAACATGATCATCTCATACAACAACTTATATCTCATCATGTCTTAACCATATCACATCAAAACAAGCCCTGCAAAAACAAGTTAGACGTCCTCTACTTTGTTGTTGCAAGTTTTACGTGGCTGCTACGGGCTTAGCAAGAACTGTTCTTACCTATGCATCAAAACCACAACGATTTTTCGTCAAGTGTGTTGTTTTAACCTTCAACAAGGACCGGGCGTAGTCACACTCGATTCAACTAAAGTTGGAGAAACAGACACCCACTAGCCACCTGTGTGCGAAGCACGTTGGTAGAACCAGTCTCGCGTAAGCGTACGCATAATGTCGGTCTAAGCCGCTTCATCCAACAATACCGCTGAATCAAAGTATGACATGTTGGTAAGCAGTATGACTATTATCGCCACAACTCTTTGTGTTCTACTCGTGCATATAACATCTACGCGTAGACCTGGCTCGGATGCCACTGTTGGGGAACGCAATAATTTCAGAAAAATTCCTACGATCACACAAGATCTTGAAGGAAATATGCCCTAGAGGCAATAATAAAGTTGTTATTTATATTTCCTTATATCATGATGAATGTTTATTATTCATGCTAGAATTGTATTAACCGGAAACTTGATATATGTGTTAATGCATAGACAAAACAGAGTGTCCCTAGTATGCCTCTACTTGACTAGCTCGTTAATCAAAGATGGTTAAGTTTCCTAGCCATAGACATGTGTTGTCATTTGATGAACGGGATCACATCATTAGAGAATGATGTGATGGACAAGACCCATCCGTTAGCTTAGCATAATGATCGTTAAGTTTTATTGCTATTGCTTTCTTCATGACTCATACATGTTCCTCTAACTATGAGATTATGCAACTCCCGAATACCGGAGGAACACTTAGTGTGCTATCAAACGTCACAACGTAACTGGGTGATTATAAAGATGCTCTACAGGTGTCTCCGATGGTGTTTGTTGGGTTGGCATAGATCGAGATTAGGATTTGTCACTTCGTGTTTCGGAGAGGTATCTCTGGGCCCTCTTGGTAATGCACATCACTATAAGCCTTGCAAGCAATGTGACTAATGAGTTAGTTGCGGGATGATGCATTACGAAACGAGTAAAGAGACTTGCCGGTAACGAGATTGAACTAGGTATTGAGATACCGACGATCGAATCTCGGGCAAGTAACATACCGATGACAAAGGGAACAACGTATGTTGTTATGCGGTTTGACCGATAAAGGTCTTCCTAGAATATGTAGGAGCCAATATGAGCATCCAGGTTTCTCTATTGGTTATTGACCGGAGATGAGTCTCGGTCATGTCTATATAGTTCTCAAACCCGTAGGGTCTGCACGCTTAACGTTCGATGACGATCGGTATTATGAGTTTATGTGTTTTGATGTACCGAGGGTTGTTCGGAGTCCCGGATGTGATCACGGACATGACGAGGAGTCTCAAAATGGTCGAGACATAAAGATAGATATATTGGAAGGCTATGTTTGGACACCGGAATGGTTCCGGATGAGTTCGGGCATTTTCCGGAGTACCGGGAGGTTACCGGACCCCCCCCCCCCCGGGAGTCAATGGGCCTTATTGGGACTTAGTGGAAGAGAGGAGGAGGCGGGCAGGTGGAGGGCGCCCCCCCCCAAGCCCAATCCGTGGGGTGGGGGGCCGGCCCCCCTTTCCTTCTCTCCTTCTCCCTCTTCTTTCTTCTCCTACTCCAACTAGGGAAAGGGGGGAAACCTACTCCTACTAGGAGTAGGAATCCCCCTCGGGGCGCTCCATAGAGAGGGCCGGCCCTCCCCTCCTCCACTCCTTTATATACAGGGAGGGGGACACCCCATAGACATACAAGTTGACAGTTGTCTTAGCCGTGTGCGGTGCCCCCCTCCACAGATATCCACCTCGGTCATATCGTTGTAGTGCTTAGGCGAAGCCCTGCGTCGGTAACTTCATCAACACCGTCATCACGCCGTCGTGCTGACGAAACTCTCCCTCGACCTCAGCTGGATCTAGAGTTCGTGGACGTCACCGAGCTGAACGTGTGCAGATCGCGGAGGTGCCGTACGTTCGGTGCTAGGATCGGTCGGATCGTGAAGACGTACGACTACATCAACCACATTGTCATAACGCTTCCGCTTTCGGTCTACGAGGGTACGTAGACAACACTCTCCCCTCTCGTTGCTATGCATCACCTAGATAGATCTTGCGTGTTCGTAGGAATTTTTTGAAATTACTGCGTTCCCCAACAGTGGCATCCGAGCCTGGTCTATGCGTAGATGTTATATGCACGAGTAGAACACAAAGAGTTGTGGGCGATAATAGTCATACTGCTTACCAGCATGTCATACTTTAATTCGGCGGTGTCGTGGAATAGTCACGCCAGATGTCCTTAGTGTGAGGACTTGTCGTGAGGCCAACGCATCTATGTGGTAGCTTGAGAGGGGTTGATCAGGATGAGAAACGCGAGGCGGATCAACACACAAGACAAGGATTTAGATAGCTTCGGGCCCCGGGAAACATCATCTGGTAATAGCCCTACATGTTGTTTGTGGCTAGGTCTCATTATGCTCATGAGGGAGTCGCCGCATAAACCAGCTCTCCTAATTGTGTCTAGCCTTAAAGATTGCTTCCCCCCTTCTTGGGGTGCCCTGCCCCTCCTTATATAAGTTGGAGGGGCGGGTTACATGTGGAGTCCTAGTAGGATTAGGATTACTCTATTACAAGTGGAGTCTTAGTCTTGCTTCCTTTCCAAGGGAATATTCCTTACGCTTTCCTCTTAAGCCAGCCCACCATAACATGAGCCGGCCTTCTGGGCCTTGGGCCTAGTCCTTTATTTGACCCGCCATCGGGGCCATCAGTGAGTCGCCAGGCTCGTGAGTCGTCAGACCAGTGAGCCGCCAGACTCGTGAATCGCCAATCCTCCGGCGGGTTACCAATGAAACGCCAAGTCCCAGCCGGGTCATATATCCGGCCGGGTCATACCGCGGGGTATATCCCCGACATTAGTCCCCAGTTTAATTTGGATTTATCCATGTTAAACTGATCCTACAAAATAAACACAAGAACAAATTTGACAGGTTGTGCTCTGGGTTAAAAGTTTTTTCTAAGCCGGCACCTGATCATCCTTAAGTCCTTGTCATTTCCTTCTTCTGGAAAGTCTGGGTTAATAGACCAGCTTCATAATCAATTTGCTGACATTGGTTTCTCACATAAATATTATGAAGAATAATTCATTTGATTCAGCTCCCACTGCTTAAAAAATATTGGTCTTGAAATACTCATCTGATTTTCAGCCGGCTTGAAGATGTAGATCTTACCAATTTATGATTACCAAAATTGCCGGGTTATAAACAGATGATGCCGAGTCATAATTGTTGCCGACACCGGGTCATAATTATTGGTAACGCCGGGTCATGATTGTTGCAGACACCGGGTCAATCTGGTTTGCTCAAAACTGAGAATTTGAAGATATTTCTCCCTTATATCCATATTACCTATAGCCCCCAAGTCATGAGGAGAGCAAAGTGATGACTTAAGACTTGCTTCAATATAAATACTACCACTTTGAAGAAATCCATGTTGTTCATCTCAGTCACTAGTAAAAACTGAATATTCCATATGTGTAGCCCCCAAGTGCCGGGTTGTCATGCTTGCAGCAACTTGGGACTTGAAATTGCCTGATGCCCATAAACACTTCAACTAATGTAGCCCCCAAGGGCCGGGTCATTATGCAATAATGAGCAGGGACTTTGTAGATATGATCATGTAGACTTGAACAGCAACGTGTAGCCCCCAAGGGTCGGCTCAGTAAGATAATACTGAGCTGGGACTTTATATATACCTAATTTGAAAATAACATCATATGATGTGGCCTCCATCATAGGGCTTGAACCCACGTCCACAAGGTTAAGAGCCTTGTGCTTTACCAACTGAGCAATGGACCCTTCAAAATAATGGATTTAACTTGTGTACCTTAAAATTTTTAGTAGGAGCAATTGGTAGCCCCCAAGGGCCGACTCATTATGATGTGATGAGTCGGGTCTTCAATAAGGCAAGTAAAAAATGACTTTGCATTAGCCCCCAAGTGCCATGGTGCATGCTGGCAGTGACATGGGACTTGGATATTTGATGTAATCTCAACTTGAATAATGTAGCCCCCAAGTGTCGGGTCGTAAGCCTGCAGCGACTCAGGACTATCCCTTCCATTATAAATAAATCATATCCGCTGTCTGTATGATATTGTTGAATGCCTTGCATATCAATATTGAACCATACTCCTTGTTGCGAGCTGGTAATCTTAGATGAAGGAATAATAGCCATTACTCTGAAGCGGCTTTGTAAACCTCATCATAATATTGGTTATTGATAATCATAATAAAAATCCAGCCATGTTGGCTATTAAAGATTTGAATAATATAACACGGTTTGAAAACCGGTTCCTGCACACAAACAAATCACAAGTGCCCTGGTGGTTTACCGCGGGGCGGATCATGATGCCCAGTATAAATCCACTGGTGACCATAGAAGTCCAGGGCAGAGGGTAACATCCTAAATATGAGACATAGTCAGGGCTGCTTGGCCCGACCTGTGAAAACTATACGGTAAGAAAATAGGGGTGATATAAATCCAAGATGAATAAAAAATCCAAAAAACACGAGGCTTTCATAGGCCGCCGAGCCAAAATATATTCTTCAATGAAACTAGCATGATAGCCGTTGGAGTATCCATGCTTTCTGTGAGCCGACTCTCACATGATCCAATCGACATTTTAACCTGGATAAGTTCAGGGTCTTTAAAAGATTGACTTATCGAGAGTATGGCGGGGTCGGAGTAGCATCGTGCAAAACAGGTCGGTTTAACCAAGTTTCAAGGAAGGAGGCTTATCAACCTGAGCTTCTCCTTGCGTTCTGTAAGCCGGCTCTTTCATGACCAATTCAATGTTTTAACCTTGACAAGTTCAGGGTCTCATTTAAGAGATTGACTTGTTAAGAACAGGGCGGGTCATCCAGGATTACCTGGTCGAAGAGCATCTTGGATACAGGCCGGATAACCCGGATTTTTGGTGAATACACATGGCATCCATGCCAATCAAGAGGGTAGTAATGATATGTTCTCTTTGGTGAATACACCTATGTTTGAACAGGAAGCCCCCATGTAATTTGTAACATAGTGTATACGCCGGATCAAGGGGTAGTCACAGCTATGCTCAATGAGCAGGAAGCCCCCAAATGACCAATACTGTGATAAGCCAATAAGGCAGGATACCCATGTTTGAACCGTGCATCATGGCAGCAGGTCCTCTTCGGCAACCTTTAATTTTCTAAGAACTTGAACCTTGCGAGAGATAAATTCTTCTTGAGCCGGAATTTTAAACCGGATATTGAGAGCTTTCAAAGCTTTGTGGGAGATAGATTTCCCTTGAGCCGGATTTTGAACCGGAATCTTTCCTGATAACCCGAAATTCTTCTATTGAGCCGGAATTTTATGCTTGTCAGGCACTTTTTTAAACTGGAAATTTCTCTGACGGCCTTCAAATTTACACCAATAGGGTAAAAGCCTCCACGGTCGGGTTATTTTTCCCTCCAATGACCCGGAGTTCTTGAATTTTGCTGAAACTGACAGCACTTGCTGAGTCATGTCCATGTAGCCCCTGAGTTTTAATACGACTCGAGGAGTTGGCTTGAGATTCTCCATACTTGACCGTGGTGTAAACCGGCATATAGTTGAACAGCGGAACGAGATGAATTGGCCGTGGCGTTGTAATCTGGTGCGGACGGGTGAGTCAATCACGGCGTTGTAAGCCGGCCAGATGAGAGAGTCCGCCGCGGTGTTGTAAGCCAGTGCGGACGAGAAAGTCGGCCATGGTTGTTGACATAGAATGAAACGCAGGGGCGGCGGCTCGCACGTGTGTCCGTCAGGCAGCGCGACACGGACGACCCGACAGAACAATGCTGGCGCGCACTCCGTATGCGCGATAACCACTTTTGTAATCGTCCTGCATAAAAAACACTACAAGCCAGAGTAATTGTTGTGGAATGAATTGATATATGTGATGAGAAAACATAGGAAAAATAACACCTGATATTTTTGTCGGACGACCGTGGACGCTGCCGTCTGATAATACTGGACATATCCAGGATGAAAAAATAGCATAGGTAAATGCCAATTTGATGGGACGTGAGAAGCATAATTTGCTTAACATCACGTGGCCAGCTTGGCCGCTTCTTCTTCTATGTACTCTATTTCTTTTGATCAGATGGTTTCAGCCAGGTTTACTTTTGCCATGTGTAGCAATTGTCAGCAGCTGATAGTATTCTGGTTCATTTCTTCAGGTCCCGGCCACAGCAAGCAGCTGAAGCGGGGGGCTCGTGGGGTGCAGCCAGGGCGGCCCAATAGCCTCAGATCGCGGCGGAAAGGCGCCGGCGACCTGGCTAAGTGGCAACGGCGACCTAGGGCGTAACCGCGATGACAGCGGGTCAACGGGGCGCGCCACGACAGCAGCTCGCAGGTGACCGCAGTTCTCTCTCTCAGAAAAAATTGTGTATCCCTTGCGTATAACTTCCCAGGCTTCAGCACAAATTGTATCCACAAGGTTTCTTCCAATCCCTTCCTTCCTCGTTCTCATTTGTTAGCAGAATGTAACAAGAAATGCTTGGAGCAACTCTCAGTTTTTGGGACAGATTCTACAACGTCCTTGACGGCCAGCGACTCGAAGACGAAGATGACGACGACTTGTAAACGGGCAAAGGAGGCGACTCGGGCTCGGGCGGCAGCTTGCCGGTGCCGCGATGGCCGATGCGAACGGCAGGCCGCAGGCGCAGGGGAGTCCACTTGGCTGCGGCAAAGTGGAGTAAGGTGACTCAGTGGCCGCGAGAGCAGGTCGCCAGGACACCGGCGGGTCGACGACGGAGGCGGGTCAAAGACGCGGACCGGCGGCTGGTTAGCGATGTGAAGCAGCGCCGGTTTGCAGCAAAAACTCCGGCGAACGGCGGCTCATCGTAGCAGCGACCGGCGGCTTGAAACGAAGTTGCAGAGGCCGGTGAATCGCCGAGGCCGGCTTGGTGAAAGGCCGCGACAGAATGAAGCAGCTTGCTGTGGCTCAGCGCAAAACGGAACGAGGGGCAACTCGAGCAGGTCGCGGAGACGGTTGCTTGAAGCGGCGAAGGTAGCGGGGGCGGCCGACGGCTCAGCAAGGCCGACCAAAGGGCCGCTCGAGGCCGTGAAGGCGAATTCAAAGCGGATTTGGGGGGCAAAGGCGGAGTCCCGCGGGTTGATGCCTTGACGAAAGCAGAATCTGAAAGTGGAGTCCGGCGGGTTGAAGCAAAATCAGATGCGGGTGTCAGCGGCTCAGAAGCACACCGGTGAGGGCGACTCAGAGGCCGCAAGGGTTGCAGTGGCTCACGATCCGGCCACAGCAGAGGCGGACTCGGTCAGACGGCGACGGCGGCTCAGAGGCAGGAGCAAGGCCGTGACCTGGAGGTAGCGGCTCGATGAGGCCGGCTATGGCAAGAGTGGCAGTGTGGCCGGCTCGCGGCGGTGGAGGTGCCCCGGTGAGGCGGCTCAGCGAGATGAGGCCGCAGACGCGCGAGCTGCCAGGCGAGTCAACGGTGGTTTCCGCGTTGCTGTAGCCCAAACCAACTTGGCAACTTTTTCTTAATTCTGGAATTAATCTCCTCGTAGCTTCTCTCCTTGTCTTCTAGTGGCGTACTAGTACTTGAAAACGTCAGGTTAATGCTTAATGCAATGTAAACAATGCGCATGTCTGCATCTTTGATTTAATGAGGAGCAACAACTCGGCGACTCTGACAAAAACGTCCGCAACTTGATAGCTTCGGCGGACAAACATTTGCAGCCGTCGTGAAGAATCCTATTGTTTTTGGATGGCTTGAAAAACGCATGACTTTACGGCGGCGCACCAAAAATAAATCTGCCTTCCGGATCATGCGCGGTTGTACGTACGAAACTCTAACCTCTCAAACTTAAACTTGCATCGAGGACTCTTCTTCACTGGATGATCGTGAGCTCCTCGATCCCTGGGAGAGGTCCCTCCAAGAACTCAACACCACCGTGCGCAGGCCCCACGGTGGACGCCAACTGTCATGGAATAGCCACGGCAGATGTCCTTAGTGTGAGGACTTGTCGTGAGGCCAACGCATCTATGTGGTAGCTTGGGAGGGGTTGATCGGGATGAGAAACGCGAGGCGGATCAACACACAAGACAAGGATTTAGACAGCTTCGGACCCCGGGAAACATCATCCGGTAATAGCCCTACATGTTGTTTGTGGCTAGGTCTCATTATGCTCATGAGGGAGTCGCCGCATAAACCGGCTCTCCTAATTGTGTCTAGCCTTAAAGATGGCTTCCCCCCTTCTTGGGGTGCCCTGCCCCTCCTTATATAAGTTGGAGGGGCGGGTTACACGTGGAGTCCTAGTAGGATTAGGATTACTCTATTACAAGTGGAGTCTTAGTCTTGCTTCCTTTACAAGGGAATATTCCTTACGCTTTCCTCTTAAGCCGGCCCACCATAACATGAGCCGGCCTTCTGGGCCTTGGGCCTAGTCCTTTATCTGACCCGCCGTCGGGGCCATCAGTGAGTCGCCAGGCTCATGAGTCGTCAGACCAGTGAGCCACCAGACTCGTGAATCGCCAATCCTCCAGCGGGTTACCAATGAAACGCCAAGTCCCAGCTGGGTCATATATCTGGCCGGGTCATACCGCGGGGTATATCCCCGACAGGCGGTATTGTTGGATGAAGCGGCCCAGACCGACATTACGCGTACGCTTACGCGAGACTGGTTCTACCGCCATGCTTCGCACACAGGTGGCTAGTGGGTTTCTGTTTCTCTAGCTTTAGTTGAATTGAGTGTGACTACGCCCGGTCCTTGTTGAAGGTTAAAACAGCACACTTGACGAAAAATCATTGTGGTTTTTGATGTGTAGGTAAGAACGGTTCTTGCTAAGCCCGTAGCAGCCACGTAAAACTTGCAACAACAAAGTAGAGGACGTCTAACTTGTTTTTGCAGGGCATGTTGTGATGTGATATGGTCAAGACATGATGCTATATTTTATTGTATGAGATGATCATGTTTTGTAACAGAGTTATCGGCAACTGGCAGGAGCCATATGGTTGTCGCTTTATTGTATGAAATGCAATCGCCATGTACTTGCTTTACTTTATCACTAAGCAGTAGCGATAGTTGTAGAAGCAATAGTTGGCGAGACGACAACGATGCTTCGATGGAGATCAAGGTGTCAAGCCGGTGACGATGATGATCATGACAGTGCTTTGGAGATGGAGATCAAAGGCACAAGATGATGATGACCATATCATATCACTTATATTGATTGCATGTGATGTTTATCCTTTATGCATCTTATTTTGCTTAGTTTGGCGGTAGCATTATAAGATGGTCTCTCACTAAATTTCAAGGTATAAGTGTTCTCCCTGAGTATGCACCGTTGCGACAGTTCGTCGTGCCGAGACACCACGTGATGATCGGGTGTGATAAGCTCTACGTTCACATACAACGGGTGCAAGCCAGTTTTGCACATGCAGAATACTTGGGTTAAACTTGACGAGCCTAGCATATGCAGATATGGCCTCGGACACTGAGACCGAAAGGTCGAGCGTGAATCATATAATAGATATGATCAACATAGTGATGTTCACCATTGAAAACTACTCCATCTCATGTGATGATCGGACATGATTTAGTTGATATGGATCACGTGATCACTTAGATGATTAGAGGAATGTCTATCTAAGTGGGAGTTCTTAAGTAATATGATTAATTGAACTTTAATTTATCATGAACTTAGTCCTGATAGTATTTGCATAACTATGTTGTAGATCAATAGCTCGCGATGTAGCTCCCCGTTTATTTTTTGATATGTTCCTAGAGAAAAACTATGTTGAAACATGATAGTAGCAATGATGCGGACTAGGTCCGTGATCTAAGGAATATCCTCATTGCCACACAGAAGAATTATTTCCTTGATGCACCGCTAGGTGACGGACCTATTGCAAGAGCAGATGCAGACGTTATGAACGATTGGTAAGCTCGGTATGATAACTACTTGATAGTTTAGTGCGCCATGCTTTACGGCTTAGAACCGGGACTTCAAAACGTTTTGAACGCCACAAAGCATATAAGATGTTCCAAGAGCTTAAATTGGTTTTCAGACTCATGCCCGAGTCGAGAGGTATGAGACCTCTGACAAGTACTTTGCCTACAAGATGGAGGAGAATAGCTCAACCAGTGAGCATGTGCTCAGATTGTTTGTGTACTACAATCGCTTGAATCAAGTGTGAGTTAATGTTCCAAATAAAATAGCGATTGACAAAGTTCTCTAGTCACTATCACCAAGTTACTGGAACTTCGTGATGAACTATAATATGCAAAGGATGACAAAAACGATTCCCGAGCTCTTCGTGCTGCTGAAACCGACGAAGGTAGAAATCAAGAAAAGCATCAAATGTTGATGGTTGTCAAGACCACTAGTTTCAAGTAAAAGGGCAAGGGAAAGAAAGGGAACTTCAAGAAGAATGGCAAGCAAGTTGTCACTCCCATGAAGAAGCCCATATCTAGACCCAAGCCTGAAACTAAGTGCTTCTACTGTGAAGGAAATGGTCACTGGAAGCGGAACTGCCCCAAATACTTGGCGGATAAGAAGGATGGCAAAGTGAACAAAATTATATATGATATACATGTTATTGATGTGTACTTTACTAGTGTTCATAGTAGCCCCTTGGTATTTGATACTGGTTCAGTTGCTATGATTAGTAACTCGAAACAGGAGTTACAAAAAGAACAAAGACTAGTTGAGGGCAAGGTGACGATGTGTGTTGGAAGTGTCCAAGGTTGATAAGATCACCATCGCACACTCCCTCTACCTTCGGGATTAGTGTTGAACCTAAAATAAATGTTATTTGGTGTTTGCGTTGAGCATAATATGATTGGGTCATGTTTATTGCAATACAATTATTCATTTAAGTCAAAGAATAATTGTTATTCTGTTTACATGAATAAAACCTTCTGTGGTCATACACCCAAGGTGAATGGTTTATTGAATCTCGATCGTAGTGATACACATATTCATAATATTGATGCCAAAAGATGTAAAGTTGATAATGATAGTGCAACATATTTATGGCACTGCCGTTTAGGTCATATTGGTGTAAAGCGCATGAAGAAACTCCATGCTGATGGGCTTTTGGAATCACTTGATGCTTGCGAACCATGCCTCATGGGCAAGATCACTAAGACTCCGTTCTCTGGAACAATGGAGCGAGCAACTGACTTATTGGAAATAATACATACTGATGTATGCGATCCGATGAGTGTTGAGGCTCGCGGCGGGTATCGTTATTTTCTGACTTTCACAGATGATTTGAGCAGATATGGGTATATCTACTTGATGAAACATAAGTCTAAAACATTTGAAAAGTTCAAAAATTTCAGAGTGAAGTGGAAAATCATCATAACAAGAAAATAAAGTTTCTACGATCTGATCGCGGAGACGAATATTTGAGTTACGAGTTTGGTCTTCATTTGAAACAATGCGGAATAGTTTCGCCACTCACGCCACTCGGAACACCACAGCGTAATGATGTGTCCGAACGTCGTAACCGCACTTTATTAGATATGGTGCGATCTATGATGTCTCTCACTGATTTACTGCTATCATTTTGGGGTTATGCTTTAGAGACAGCTGCATTCACGTTAAATAGGGCACCATCTAAATCCGTTGAGACGACACCTTATGAACTGTGGTTTGGCAAGAAACCCAAGTTGTCGTTTCTTAAAGTTTGGGGCTGCAGTGCTTATGTGAAAAAGCTTCAACCTGATATGCTCGAACCCAGATCGGAGAAATGTGTCTTCATAGGATACCCAAAAGAGACTGTTGGGTACACCTTCTATCACAGATCCGAAGGCAAGATATTCGTTGCTAAGAATGGATCCTTTCTAGAGAAGGAGTTTCTCTCGAAAGAAGTGAGTGGGAGGAAAGTAGAACTTGATGAGATAACTGTACCTGCTCCCTTATTGGAAAGTAGTTCATCACAGAAATCAGTTCCTGTGACTCCTACACCAGTTAGTGAGGAAGCTAGTGATGATGATCATGTAACTTCAGATCAAGTTACTACCGAACCTCGTAGGTCAACCAGAGTAAGGTCCGCACCAGAGTGGTACGGTAATCCTGTTCTGGAGGTCATGTTACTTGACCATGACGAACCTACGAACTATGAGGAAGCGATGATGAGCCAAGATTCCGCGAAATTGCTTGAAGCCATGCAATCTGAGATGGGATCCATGTATGAGAACAAAGTGTGGACTTTGATTGACTTGCCCGATGATTGGCGAGCCATTGAGATTAAATGGATCTTCAAGAGGAAGCGCTGATACTAGTATTACTATCTACAAAGCTCGAATTGTCGCAAAAAGGTTTTCGACAAGTTCAAGGTGTTGACTACGATGAGAGTTTATCACTCGTAGCGATGCTTAAGTCTGTCCGAATCATGCTAGCAATTGCCGCATTTTATGATTATGAAATTTGGCCAATAGATATCAAAACTACATTCCTTAATGGATATCTTAAAGAAGAGTTGTATATGATGCAACCAGAGGGTTTTGTCAATCCTAAAGGTGCTAACAAAGTGTGCAAGCTCCAATGATCCATTTATGGACTGGTGCAAGCATCTCGGAGTTGGAATATACGCTTTGATGAGTTGATCAAAGCATATAGTTTTATACAGACTTGCGGTGAAGCCTGTATTTACAAGAAAGTGAGTGGGAGCACTACAACTTTTCTGATAAGTACATGTGAATGATATATTGTTGATCGGAAATGATGTAGAATTTTCTGGAAAGCATAAAGGAGTGTTTGAAAGGAGTTTTTCAAAGAAAGACCTCGGTGAAGCTGCTTACATATTGAGCATCTAGATCCATAGAGATAGATCAAGACGCTTCAAACAAAGTCATTCCCTATGCCTCAGCCATAGGTTCTATAAAGCCATGTTGTGTACCAGACCTATTGTATACCCTGCCCTGAGTTTGGCAAGGGAGTACAATAGTGATCTAGGAGTAGATCACTGGACATTGGTCAAAATTATCCTTAGACGACTAAGAGAATATTTCTCGGTTATGGAGGTGATAAAGAGTTCGTCACAAAGAGTTACCTCGATGCAAGCTTTGACACCGATCTGGATGACTCTGAGTCTCAATCCGGATACATATTGAAAGTGGGAGCATTTAGCTAGAGTAGCTCCGTGTAGAGCCTTGTAGACATAGAAATTTGCAAGATACATACGGATCTGAATGTGGCAGACCCATTGACTTAACCTCTCTCACAAGCAAAACATGATCACACCTTAGTACTCTTTGGGTGTTAATCACATGGCGATGTGAAATAGATTATTGACTCTAGTAAACCCTTTGGGTATTGGTCACATGGCGATGTGAACTATAGAGTGTTAAATCACATGACGATGTGAACTATTGGTGTTAAATCACATGGCGATGTGAACTAGATTATTGACTCTAGTGCAAGTGGGAGACGGAAGGAAATATGCCCTAGAGGCAATAATAAAGTTGTTATTTATATTTCCTTATATCATGATAAATGTTTATTATTCATGCTAGAAACCGCAAACTTGATACATGCGTGAATACATAGACAAAACAGAGTGTCCCTAGTATGTCTCTACTTGATTAGCTCGTTAATCAAAGATGGTTAAGTTTCCTAGCCATAGACATGTGTTGTCATTTGATGAACGGGATCACATCATTAGAGAATGATGTGATGGACAAGACCCATCCGTTAGCTTAGCATAATGATCGTTAAGTTTTATTGCTATTGCTTTCTTCATGACTCATACATGTTCCTCTAACTATGAGATTATGCAACTCCCGAATACCGGAGGAACACTTAGTGTGCTATCAAACGTCACAACGTAACTGGGTGATTATAAAGATGCTCTACAGGTGTCTCCGATGGTGTTTGTTGGGTTGGCATAGATCGAGATTAGGATTTTGTCACTCCGTGTTTCGGAGAGGTATCTCTGGGCCCTCTCGGTAATGCACATCACTATAAGCCTTGCAAGCAATGTGACTAATGAGTTAGTTGCGGGATGATGCATTACAGAACGAGTAAAGAGACTTGCCAGTAACGAGATTGAACTAGGTATTGAGATACCGATGATCGAATCTCGGGCAAGTAACATACCGATGACAAAGGGAACAACGTATGTTGTTATGCGGTTTGACCGATAAAGATCTTCATAGAATATGTAGGAGACAATATGAGCATCGAGGTTTTACTATTGGTTATTGACCGGAGATGAGTCTCGGTGATGTCTACATAGTTCTCGAACTCGTAGGGTCCGCACGCTTAACGTTCGATGACGATCGGTATTATGAGTTTATGTTTTTGATGTACCGAAGGTTGTTCGGAGTCCCGAATGTGATCACGGACATGACAAGGAGTCTCGAAATGGTCGAGACATAAAGATCGATATATTGGAAGGCTATGTTTGGACACCGGAATGGTTCCGGATGAGTTCGGACATTTTTCGGAGTACCGGGAGGTTACCGAAACCCCCCAGGGAGTCAATGGGCCTTATTGGGCCTTAGTGGAAGAGAGGAGGAGGCAGCCAGGTGGAGGGCGCCCCCAAAGCCCAATCCGAATTGGGGTGGGGGGCCGACCCCCCTTTACTTCTCTCCTTCTCCCTCTTCCTTCTTCTCCTACTCCAACTAGGGAAAGGGGGGGAAACCTACTCCTACTAGGAG
This sequence comes from Triticum aestivum, assembly GCF_018294505.1. Lineage (NCBI taxonomy): Eukaryota > Viridiplantae > Streptophyta > Magnoliopsida > Poales > Poaceae > Triticum > Triticum aestivum. The sequence goes on from NC_057802.1 coordinate 506,043,515, forward strand.
TAGGAATCCCCCTTGGGGCGCGCCATAGAGAGGGTCGGCCCTCCCCTCCTCCACTCCTTTATATACGGGGAGGGGGCACCCCATGGACACACAAGTCTTAGCCGTGTGCGGTGCCCCCTCCACAGATATCCACCTCGGTCATATCATTGTAGTGCTTAGGTGAAGCCCTGCATCGGTAACTTCATCAACACTGTCATCACGCCTTCGTGCTGACGAAACTCTCCCTCGACCTCAGCTGGATCTAGAGTTCGTGGGACGTCACCGAGCTGAACGTGTGCAGATCGCGGAGGTGCCGTACGTTTGGTGCTAGGATCGGTCGGATCGTGAAGATGTACGACTACATCAACCGCGTTGTCATAACGCTTCCGCTTTCAGTCTACGAGGGTACGTAGACAACACTCCCCCCTCTCGTTGCTATGCATCACCTAGATAGATCTTCCATGTTCGTAGGATTTTTTTTTTGAAATTACTGCGTTCCCCAACAGATCTATCTAGGTGATGCATAGCAACGAGCGGGGAGAGTGTGTCCACGTACCCTCGTAGACCGAAAGCGGAAGCGTTTTATCAACGAGGTTGATGTAGTCGTACGTCTTCACGATCCGACCGATCCTAGCACCGAACGTACGACACCTCCGTGTTCAGCACACGTTCAGCTCGGTGACATCCCTCGAACTCTTGATCCAGCTGAGGCCGAGGGAGAGTTTCGTCAGCACGACGGCGTGGTGACGGTGATGATGAAGTTACCGGCGCAGGGCTTCGCCTAAGCACTACGACGATATGACCGAGGTGTAAAACTGTGGAGGGGGGCACCGCACACGGCTAAGAGATTGTCTGTTGTGCTTTGGGGTGCCCCCTGGCCACGCATATAAAGGAGGGAGGAGGAGGAGGCCGGCCTAGGAGGGGCGCATATAGGGGGAGTCCAACTAGGATTCCCAATCCTAGTTGGAGTCCCCTTCCTTTTTCCAAGAGGGGAGAGAGAGGGAAGGAGTAGGAGAGGGGGAAGGAAAGAGAGGGGGGCGTCGCCCCCTCCCTAGTCCAATTCGGACCTGCCATGGGGGGGCGGCGGCCACCCCTTGAGGCCCTTCTCTCCTTTCCCGTATGGCCCATTAAGGCCCACTACTTCCCCCGGCGAAATCCCGTAACTCTCCGGTACTCCAAAAAATACCCGAATCACTTGGAACCTTTCCGATGTCCGAATATAGCATTCCAATATATCAATCGTTATGTCTTGACCATTTCGAGACTCCTCGTCATGTCCGTGATCTCATCCGGGACTCCGAACAACCTTCGGTATATCAAATCACATAACTCATAATACAAATCGTCATCGAACGTTAAGCGTGCGGACCCTACGAGTTCGAGAACTATGTAGACATGACCGAGACACATCTCCGGTCAATAACCAATACCGGAACCTGGATGCTCATATTGGCTCCTACATATTCTACGAAGATCTTTATCGGTCAAACCGCATAACAACATACGTTGTTCCCTTTGTCATTGGTATGTTACTTGCCCGAGATTCGATCGTCGGTATCATCATACCTAGTTCAATCTCGTTACCGGCAAGTCTCTTTACTCGTTCCGTAATGCATCATCCCGTAACTAACTCGTTAGTCACATTGCTTGCAAGGCTTATAGTGATGTGCATTACCGAGAGGGCCCAGAGATACCTCTCCGATACTCGGAGTGACAAATCCTAATCTCGATCTATGCCAACTCAAAAAACACCATGGGAGACACCTGTAGAGCATCTTTATAATCACCCAATTACGTTGTGACGTTTGATAGCACACAAGGTGTTCCTCCGGTATTCGGGAGTTGCATAATCTCATAGTCTGAGGAACATGTATAAGTCATGAAGAAAGCAGTGGCAATGAAACTGAAACGATCATAATGCTAAGCTAACGAATGGGTCTTGTCCATCACATCATTCTCTAATGATGTGATCCCGTTCATCAAATGACAACACATGTCTATAGCTAGGAAACTTAACCATCTTTGATTAACGAGCTAGTCAAGTAGAGGCATACTAGGGACACTCTGTTTGTCTATCTATTCACACATGTACTAAGTTTCCGGTTAATACAATTCTAGCATGAATAATAAACATTTATCATGAAATAAGGAAATAAATAATAACTTTATTATTGCCTCTAGGACATATTTCCTTCAGATGTGCCCTATCATGTGGATGCTGCGGCATGCCTCGGCGTCGTTCCCGTGGCCCTTACCTGTAGGCGGAACCTAGCTGTGTTGTTGTGGATGGTGGCTCTATCTTGAGCCGTGGCGCCCCCACTCGCGCACGCCAGATCCGGTCTGGAGCATCCTTGGGTGCTACCCTCCGGCTGTAGTGCCTCCTCTGCTGGTCCGGTGCGGTTGCTCGGCCTCGACTACTCCTCTCGGATGCTTCCCGCCCCTCCCCCCGTAGGTGCATCTCTCTCCTCTGCTGTTGCTAGTTGGGAGCGCTCGAGACCCATAGGGAGTGGCGGGGGGAACGCAACTCTGAGCTACCGGGGGCGGAGCCGCCAGAGTGTCCGCGAACCGAAGGCCGAAGAGGACGCAGCAATCGGAGCGCCAAAATCGGCACCTCACCGGCAGAGAATGCCGTAAATCGCGGACACTGGAGAACGCAGGTGCATGGCTACCGGGAACAGGGCAATGTCGGCAAAGATCCGCCGCGAGCTCACCATGCCTCAACCGCCTGCCAAAAACACCATGCCCACACAAAATTGCAAAAGCTCGCATCGCAACTCTGATGAGGCATCGTTGGCGGCTTGGAACAACATGCAGTGAAGCCAAACGAAGACCCGGCTAGCCATGCACCTGCATTCCCCTTCTGGTTCCTGGCTTGCCGATGGTGTCGATCGCCATCCAGCACTCCGCGTCGGCTCTCTCTCCCCCGTTGCCTTCCCATCCACCTACTTGCCATGTCCGGCCCAAAGCTCGCGTTTTTTGGGCAGTGCTCGGTGCCACCCTCCGACTGCCTATCCCCAACAAAAGTAGTTGTAGGTCCCAGAAAAAGTTGCCACCGGCCGCAACACCACCACATGTCGATCCTAGCAAAAAATAGTTGTCAGCCCCCAACAAATCCATCACCAGTCGTAGCAAAACCTTCGCTGCCCGCAACAAAAGCCGTAGCTCAATGACTTGTGCTTTTCCATATAGCCAACACGAAGCATCCCACATGTTGCAATGCAACCGGCCCTTGCAGCTCGCATGACGGGTGACCCGAGGCGAGCGGTGGTGAATGCTACAACATTGGTGCCCCCCTCCCCGCGCCCGCAACGCATGTGTTGACATCTCTCGCCCTTGGGAAGGGGAGGCAAAGGAGAAGGAGCTAGATGTCACTTGGGCAAGGGGTGGGGAGGGGGGGGGGGGTTGCTTCAGCCCCACCCGACATTGAGGACCAAGGAGGTGCATGTGGGCGGAGGCGCGCGAGTGACTCAAGGAGCACAATAGAGATAGTCTTGGAGTTGGAGCTTTGGGATGGGCTAGACGAGTGAGAGGGATTAGAGGTTAGGGAGTGGTGGAAAAATAACGACGTGTGGCCACATACTCGCTGGAGAAGAAGATAAGGTGGGGAGGAGGCACGGTGTACACGGGACCCACTGCCGTGTGGGGACATCGGTGCGACCGGCCGTTTTGAATTATTTGGCTTGTTTTCTTCTTCTTATTATTAAGATGACGATTTCAGGAATTAGGAGGTTGAAGTTTAATTTCGAGGAGCCGTATAAACTCTAGGTTTAAAACCGACTTCCCCGTTGCTTTAAAAAAAAACGACTTTCCACGGAAGAAAGCAAAAGAGAAATCGCCGTCGAGTCGGTCTGCCAGCGCACGAGACCGCGACGCCAACCCGAACCACTTGTCCCGAACCGCGTCTCCTCCTTCGCCCGCTCTCTACACATCTCTTTCCCCCGAGACTAGGGTTCCGGCCCGCCACTCCCGCCGCCGGCGCCGCCATCCCCTCCCGCCACCCGTCTGACTCATCTCCTCCCCTCTTCAAGCCATACCGTCCTCGTCATCTCCTCCGCACGGTCCCGTGATCGACCTTCGCCGCGGCTCTCTGCCACGACTCCGGCCGTGGTCCACCACGACTTCTGGCGGCTGCTCCCGCCAGCTCGCGCGCGATCTCGCACACGGCTGCCGGTCCGCACGCTCGAGCTCGCCTCCGCCTACCTGTTCGCAAGGTATTTTCTAATCAATTATTGCAGTATTTGTTGTACAATCGAGTCTTATATGCTGTTGATTGGGGAAGTATGGAGAAATATATGCCGTGCACGGGTGCTCAGATCAGATGTTTCCGGTGAGCAATTTGTGTTTGCGCATGGTGTTCCGATTTTGATGTGGATGTATGGTGTGACAGTGAGTAATCTGTAGTTATTTAAGCCATGGCTGCGAGAAAATTATCTTTGATTTTATACCCTTGTTCTGATCTAATATGGCAGTCAAACCATGCACTAGGAGAAGAAATCTAATGCCACTAGGAGAAGAAATCTAATGCCACTAGGAGAAGAAATCTAATGCATAGACTTAAGTAAATAGGCCAAGCTATATAGGTATATCCAGTATCTGAAGGCAAATGGTTGATGCTCTAAAATTTTCTCATCAACAGTTAGTTTTTCAGCACTTGCATGTCAGGAAACCGGTTGGATTGGCATATTAGGAAACTGCACATTTAAAAACAGTACGATGGACTTATTTATTGAAGCCTACGAATTAGTATTCTTCTACTTTGTATGCTTTAAAGGGTTTGTCTGTGATATTAGGTCAGAACACAGGGAGTTAAAACTGATCTAATATCTGCGGTCTGTTTTGCTATTTGTGTTTTTAATTTGAAGAATGATTTTTTAATCATTCCTCTATTATTGTCCCATGGGAAAAAACCATAAGCTGGTGGGTGCAATTATTCTTATAAACTAATCCCCTCCCTGGTAAGTTCATCTCACTGAAGTGGAGCTTGCCATTGATGTACTCATGCTGCATTTTGTATTTTTCTCCTCCTATGCATTGGCCCTATTCGGAATGTAGGAACCTACAAAACATGGACACGGCAGAAGTTGCTGAATCCCCGTGCTGACACGGCTGGACACGGGGACACACTCGGACAAGCGGGGATACGCGTATCCCGCCATATTTCCCGAATTAAGAATTAAAAGAAAGAAAGAAAAGGAAGGACACGGCTGGGACACGGAAGGGACACGAGGCAACGCTGGATCTGGAGCACCCTCCCGCCGCCGTGCTGCTGCTGCTGCGCCCTCGCCGCCGTGCTGCTGCTGCTGCGCCCTCGCCGCCGTGCTGCTGCTCTGCCCTCACCGCCGTGCTGCTGCGCCCTTGCCACCGTGGTGCTGCTGCGCCCGCGACGCCGCCGTTGCTACTGCTGCATCCCCCGCTGCAGCGCTGGCCGCCGCCGCCGCCGCTGCTGCGGCAAGAGGAGCACGCTGGGAAGAGGGCGGTGGCGAGAGCTGCTGCGGGTAGATGAGAGATCTATCGCTGGCAGGAGAGTGGCGGCTTGGTGGCAGAGAGAGATAGGGTTGGAGTTTTGATGGTGCAGATTAATCTGTAGCATCCAGTTGCTCTTGAAATGGCACTAGCTGGGCCGGCCCAACTACTAATGGATCATCTCCTTTGTGGCCCAGTTACTGCTGAATGGGGGCGATCTCTTTCTCGTTATTTTTTCGTCTTTAACTCTATATTACATGGTATATTTTTATTTATTTTTATATATACTTGCCGTGTCCCCGATGGGCTGTTTTTGAAAAATGCCGTATCCCGTGTCCCCGTGTGCGTGTCGCCGTGCCTGTGTCCCCGTATCTGTGCTTTTTAGGTAGGAACCAATCAGAATTCTGGACAAATTGTTTTGTTCTATGCACAGTTCCTGCATTCCAGACATGCCTCTGGTATAATTACCACAAAATGTAGTGCCACAGTATGATAAGAAGTAAGTTGAGGAATGGGCATATCTAGCAGCAACAAATACTCATGGATTGATTAACACTTGAATTTCAGATGATTTATTTCTGTTCCGGTGCAGAAGTTCCAGTGTGATGTAGTGATATGATGGATATGATGCTTAACTTTATGGTGTCATGTTTTTTTACAGGATACACCAAAAATATCTACGCCCCAAAATTTGGAAGATCACCAAGAATTAGCAGGATAACACGAGTGCTGAATTCTGGAAATGGATCGTGGGCGATATGCTCCACAGCATGGATGGGAGAACAACAGTGTAATTGCAGCCTTTTTCTTTATTAACTACCAAGGATGCTGAAGATAGCAGATCTAGTGGCATGTGATTGCCTTCCGTGTAACAAGCTTATGTTGTAAATAAATTCAAGAAGCGGCCGTTGCTTAAGTGGAATGGATTTACCTGCCTGTTCTGTAGACTTTGCTGCTGACTCAACTTACTCTGTTGAATCTACAGGCACCTGATGGGTATGGCGCCATTAATGAGCCAGACTTTAGGTGAGTCAAGTATTTCCTTTTAAAATATGCATATAAACACCAAGTGCTTTTAATCTATACTTAAGATTGGTACCTTGTATTCTTAAAGTAGATGTAATTTCTGTCCATTTGTATTTGACATGCATTTTCGCTTTGAAGTGCTTTGTCATATTACCATATTCCTAGTGCTAAGTGCTAACTCAATTTGCAGGGCTGGTGAATCCTACATTGGTAGGAGATATGTGGATGAAGGCTTTCCTAGTGATCGAAGGGGTGGATTTGGTCCAGATATACATGATAGAAATATGTATCCACCACCACCCTCTGCTGGCACCATGTGGTCTCAGCCTCGAAGAAATTTCGATGAAGAATTTGCAACTACAAAAGATTACAGAAGGTACACCTCTGATTTTTGCAATGATGGGAATATCATGAATTTGATTCCTATAGAGGGGTTGAAAGACTGATAATTATCATGTTACCGAGAATGACTGTTAATCTGGTTGTTGTGAATTTTCTTTTCATAGGAACAAAAGGATTGGAAGTAGAGATCGGGGGGAGTTCGGTGCTGAGTTTGAAGACCGCTACCAAGGTGGAGAGGACAACTATGAGAGAGATCATCAATACGGACGCTACAGCTGTGATTCGGACTATGAGAGGAGCAGGAGAGATAGTAGTCGGAGAAGACTTGACTCGTTTGAGCATGAACGTGAAAGAAAAGGGTTAAGCCATGAAAGAGACGAAAGCCCATATGTCCGCCATAGCCGTTCTCGCTCACGTGGGCGTGATAACCGATCAAGATCTCGGTCAAGGTCATGGTCTCCACGTGGCAAAAGTCGTAATTGGGGCCAAAGGGATGGCTTCTATGATGATACTCGCTTTGAGAGAAGAGGAGAACAGGACTGGGATGAAAGAAGGCATGATGATTTGGTGGTGAGGACCGAGGACATACTTATATTTTTCTTTCGTGCTTTAACATATAAAGCTAATTACATTTGCATTATTACTTGCAGGCGCCATCTGCGACTGTTGTTCTCAAGGGTCTCTCCCAGAAGACCAATGAAGATGACCTATATCAGATTCTTGTACAAGTTCCTCGTCATAAACTGTTAAAAGTGGTTGGAAGTGTATTGTCTCGTTCATTTTAATCATTTGGGTCTGGTCTCTTTTAGGCTGAGTATGGCCCTCTTCGTAGTGTGCGTGTGATCAAGGATCGACCCTCCGGCGTGTCTCGAGGATTTGCTTTTATTGACTTCCCTACTGTGGTACTAACCTTACAAGTGCTCAGAGCTGTTAATTACTGATTTGGACTGCCAATTGCTGTTATGCTCACTAAGATTTTTGTGCTCCAACAGGAAGCTGCCCGCAAAATGAAGGAAGCTACTGGAGACAATGGCCTTCTAATTGATGGTAGGCAGATATTTTCCGAGTACAGGTCTGTGTCCTTACCTTCAAGATGGGGTGCAAATTATTCATGTGATGCAGTTGTTGATTATGTAACTTCAGAATTGCCTTTAAGCTAATGTCTTTCTGAATTTTTTAGTACAATAGCTTTATAATTGTACACTGCTCGAATCAATTACTATGGACACCATACTTGGTTACTGTAGTGCCATAAGAATCTATGATTGTGGAACCACTGGTTCTCTTTTGTCCCACAATCATCATGTTAGTAATTCTCACCGGAGCTTGCATTGATATGCCAAACTGTCAGATGACTCTCTCTTGGTGTACTTTTTCATTTTTACTACCGTTTGAACAAATTCTGTCTGCCCATTAGCAATCCAAGCTAATTGCCAACTGCCATCCACTGATCCAAATTGCATATGATGTATCTGAAATCAAACGAAACAATAATTTATAGTTTATTTGCTGGCATTAAAGATTGAAAAAATAGATTTTGTTTTGTTACTTTGTCATCTTTGAATGCTATTCTTGTATTGCATGTCATTTATTTGTACATGTGGTCGCTATTGCAGAAAGGGACATACTGAGGAGATTAAATAGAACATTGACTTTAAATTGTACATAAACGACTTTTTGAGTTGTTATATTCTCTCTTCTAAAGATTTTTGCTCTTATATACACATAAATTTAAATTCTGTCTGTCCTTTTGTGCTCATAGTTATATTCCTTGTCTATTATGTTTGTGCTGTAACAATTTCTGCTGACTCTCATCATCCCTGCAGTAGTAAACCAACTGGTGGGATGAGTGGTGATTCTTTTGGACAAGAACATATTACGAGGTCTACCTACGGGCGCAGGACCGTATCCACACCATGTGATTGGATATGTACTATATGTGGCTGTATGAATTTTGCCCGCAGAACCTCCTGTTTTCAGGTATATTGTGGTCTCATGTAACGCAAACTTCTGTTGTAGCAATTCTTTATTAGGAAGTTAAGTTATGCTTTACATACAGAAAATGGAAATATTGGTATTTAAGAAAGAAAATTGCATTACTCCGAAATCTAGTTTGCTTCATTTCCCCCAGTCAATGGTGTGATCTACATTTAATTCCTTCCAAATGCAATGTGTTTTCCACTTGGCCTGATTTAATCGCTGAGGGCACCTTTCTTTGTTTTCCCATTTAATCGCAATATATCTCTCGACTCTGGTTAACAATGAGTTGCAAAACCTAGTCCGGAAAAGTGGGTGTCTTGCAGCAGTTCAATTATCTGTGATTTCTTGAACCTATGTATTCACAATATCTCCATCTGAAGAGTTAGTTACGAGTCTCCATATGTTTTCACTTCCGGATACAATTATTAATTACATCACCCAGATGTTGGATGGATTGGACTGGACTTCATATCTATGTGAAGTATCTATATGGGCTGTTTGGTTGGTGACTATCTTTGCCACATGTTGCCATATTATTTTTGCCACACTTGCCTAACTTGAGGTGCTTAAATTTTTAGACACACTTTGGCTTGCCTCAGGGAATTTTGCCACACTTTTTGTGTGTATGCCATGTGGCGCTTATTGCTCATTAAATAATTCTTGCCTGAGGTGTGGCTAGAACCGAACACCGACCTACTTGGTCAAACTTGCCTAACTTGAGGTGTGGCAAGGTGTGGCTAGGAATCAAACAGACGCTATATCCTTGCAACTGCAATGTTATCTGTTGTCCACTCCAACTAAAATTGTCTTAAAACCAAATTCAGTTGGACCATCCAATTGTCCAAATCTTAACAACAGTTATATAATTTACATATTTTTCACTGCTTGCATTTTTGAGGGTGTTGCCATAATTGGTTCTAAAAATAAAAATAGAACGAAGAAAAGAATAAAGTCAAAACCTTGATCATCGATAGATCATGGACATGTCTACACTCTGGTAACAAAGGACCCTGCTCCTCCATGTCCACAAATTATTTGCTTGCAGGATGTTCTGAACATCAAATCCTGGAAAAACATATCTTTCAAAATGTGTCACCTCTTTTTGGCTCTGCCGGACCAGGTTCTGTATTTTGAAATCTGGCAATAGCACCGATGAGATAGTCAAACTTGTGTTCAATTTAGTAAGATCTGAGAATAACTCATGTCCCGTGCTGCCTTAGTTACATGGTAACGGGCTAAAGGCTGACAAATAACAACTGTTGGATAATTACTTGTCTACTTGTAAGTTCGTTGTTGCTCTTGCTTTCTGTTTCCAGCTAATTGCATGTTTACCTGTATTCTCACAGTGCAACGAGCCACGAACTGACGATGCTCCACCAGCTGATGCAGCATCTTCCATTCAACCGTTTGGCAAACGGGGATCTGAAATAGGCAAGTTTGTGTCTTGTTTTTAGAATTATATGAAATATGTAGTACATTGCCTAATTATATACTGTCATTGCAGGTCCAACTCATGTGTTAGTTGTTCGTGGTCTGGATGAAAATGCTGACGAGGAAATGCTTCGATATGAATTTGCTAAACATGCACCAATAAAGGTAGGCAGAAGCTATTAACTCTTCTAACTATAATTGTTTCTTTTTCTGTAGAGTTACATGTCAAATTCTCTGCAGGATATCCGGCTTGTTCGAGACAAATTTACTCATGTGTCTAGAGGTTTTGCATTTGTCCATTTTCATTCGGTAAGTACTAGTGGATCACTAGGAGTAGGTTTTATCTGATGTAAATTTTTGACAGTCACTATACATCCATCTGTGTTAGGTTGAAGATGCCACGAAAGCTCTTGAAGCTACAAATGGGATTAGACATGAGAAAAATGGCCAGGTGTTACGTGTAGCCTATGCTAAAAGCACGCTTGGACCTGCATCGGTGGCTTCACAGTCAAACAGCCTTGCCGCAGCAGCCATCGAGGCTGCATCATTTGCCCAGCAGGTCTGTTATAGTAATACATTTTTTGGGTCAAATTGATAAGCCATACCACCTTACATTTTTTAGGTAGTTAATTAAGACTTTGTCATGCTTTCATGTTACTATCTCCATTTCAAATATAGGCATTATCTTGGTCACTGACATGATCTAAGATACAGACACTTAGCTGTTAAATTTTGCGTACACAAATTTAAAACGTATTCTACACATTCTAGAACTGCATCTATTTGTTTAGGGGTATACAGTTTTTGCCGATTTTATACATAGTCTCGTTATTTACTCTTATTTACCTTTTTGATCAGTATGATGCTGTGGGTTGGGCCCCAAAAGAGTACAATGCTGAGGACAATGTAGATGGTAATTCAGAATCTCAGAAAGATGTTTCTGCTCCACAGTCCGGATTTGTTTGGGATGAGAAGTCGGGCTATTACTTCGATTCTTCTTCTGGATTCTATTATGATGGAAATACTGGTAAGTACGCAAGTATACTGTTGCTATCTGAAACCTTATCCGTGCAGCTGAAACAGTCGTGCTACACATCCCTTGCCTTTGGAGATGTTTATGACTGAATTTATTAAATTGTTCTTATTTCAGGCCTTTACTACGACAGTAATGTTGGAGTTTGGTATTCGTATGATCAGAAAACTCAACAGTATCTTCCATGTAACGAAAGCAACAACACTAAGGCAACCGGGGACATGGCCAACGAAAGTCAAAGTAATGGCGGTAAGAAAGTAGTGATTTCCGCACCTGCAGCCACGGTTAAACAAAGTGAGAAAACTTCATTGCCTGAAGCTGTTCAAGCTGCGGCAAATGCAGCGTTGGCTGCTGAAAAGAAAGAAAAAGAGAAAGCAAAGGAGATAAAGTTGGCCTCGAAAACTAATCTCTTAGCCAATAAGAAGAAGATGAATAATGTCCTAGCAATGTGGAAGCAAAGGAATAAAGAAGGCCAGGCTGCACATGTTGCCCTTGATGATAAGGAACCATCCAGATCCGTTGTTGACAAATTAAACAATTCACCCAGTGCGATTGGATTCTCATTGAAGGCCAAACCAAAGTCTGATTTTGGAAATTCTAAGGACATGAACTTGGTTGCTGGATATAATTCTCTTGGCCGAGAAACTGGAGGCTCTCAAATACTGGATTCTGACATAAAGCCTAGACCTGTCAGTAATAGCTTAGGAACTACTGTTATGGGTGTCATAAGAGGTTCTGGCAGGGGAGCAGTCAACACATTTCATGCATCATCTGATGCTGGTGGCAGTATTTCTTCTGATATAACCGCAAGCACAAGTGGGTTAATGACAAACACCGAGACACACACTGCTTCCACACCCTTCAAAACAGATTTATCCTCTCTAGGATCATATGCTTCACCTGCAGTTTCTGGGAGTGCTAAGCGACGTTTCTCCGAGGCACCAGGGCAATCACAGTACAGAGATCGGGCTGCAGAAAGACGAAGTCTATACGGATCATCTTCATCGCTTCCCAATGATGGACTGGATACAAGTAAGAATACACTTCCTTTACTTCTCACCATGACACATTGTACTGTTGTTTTTTCTTTCCTAGACTCATTTCTAGAGCACAGTATGTCACGAACAAAATAATGCCCTTACTCTGTTACATTTTGCAACTCTTATTTCTCTGTTCTGCTGAGTGCTGACAGTATATCCAGCCTTGTATTATTAGGCCAAACTTGGTGTGGATGGACTCTGTTTCTTGAGCCTATGCAATTATGCATTATAGGACCGATGTTTTCCGTCTTGCTTGTTCAAGATCTGTATTAATATTCTGGAAATTCCTTGTTAAGCTGGTGAATATTCGTCTCGAAAGGGTTCAAGTGAGATGGGATCAATGCCATTTCCTCCAGGGGTGGGTGAACGTTCTGTTGGTGAAAGTGACAACACTGAAAATTATGAGGTGATCACTGCTGACAGAGCAATAGACGAAAACAATGTGGGCAATCGAATTCTGCGCAACATGGGCTGGCAAGAAGGACTGGTATGTTTACCTATTTCTCAGCTTTTAGCCTCTTGGATGCTGCATTGTATCACACAAGTTTTTAGTGCCTCCATAATTTTTTTGCTTTTGCTGTTTCTATATTTTTGAAAACCATTCTGCTGTTGTTGTTTTAATAAAATCAATTGTGCATGACCTCTTATCTTAATATGTTGAATGTTTTTTTCTATCCCTTTGTAACTTGGCTCACCTTATCTTTTAATAATTGCGTTTGCCACATCATTTGTTTAATTGGAAAATTGCTAAAGTTACTGTCGGTAATTATTATAAACTATAATTGATTTTTTAGCTTAAAAACATTTATTGGGCATAAATTGTTAGGCACACAAAGTTAATCCGACTGCAGATGGATCAGTTTGCCAATATTTCCTACAGAATGGAAGCTGGGTGTCTTGAACATTCCTTCTGACGTGAGCATGTATTGGTATTTTTTCCCTTGCAACTATTTTGCAAAATATCCAGGGCCTTGGAAAGGATGGCAGTGGCATCAAGGAGCCGGTGCAGGCCAAGCCTGGTGACGTGAGAGCCGGGCTTGGTAGTCAGCAGAAGAGAGCTGCTGACCCATCACTGGAGGCCCGAGCCGGCGATAGCTATAAAACCATAATCCAGAAGAAGGCCATTGCGAGATTCAGGGAGATGTCCTAAGTGCTTTCTTTATTTCATCATCTTGTATAATTAGTTCGGATACTCGTTTTTATTGGTGTTAATGTTAAAACCCCCAAGGCTGTGCACTTATACTGTTAAATTTCTCTTTTCTGTGTCTGGCTCCATAAATCTTAATTTAAGCACCGAGTACCAGATTTAATTTGTGTACTCACATTGTTCTGAAACTAGCTCTGTACCTGTTTTTCTTCTCTTGCCTGCTTGAATTCAATGGTGTGATACTGAAAACTCTTGTGATTTTCTGAATGGAGTTAAAATCTGGTATCGAAATTTACCTGTTAGTGGAAATCGTCGCTTGCGCACTAGAAGAAAGTATGTTGCACGTTTTTTTGGACATGATGTTGCACGTTTGGCATGGTGCACAGCTAGTCTACTGTTGTGTTCTGTTTTCCCTGAAAAGTTATGTCAAGCAATTTTTTGTTTTGTTTTTGAGAATGTCAAGCAAAAATTTAGAACGAGAAACTCACGGGAATGAAAGTAACACGAGACAAAAATAAAAACCAAAAGGATTCTCTTGGCAACCACATTTTTATAGTTGCAAGGAAGAGTTAGGTTTACTGTAGCTACCCTAACATCCCTTGATAAGTCAGGATCTCGTTCCATTTTTATAGTGGTTGTCTAGCGCAGTTTGTCTCGGTCGGACGGCCAAGATCGTGGAAACTTGCAGAGGATTTGGTCGTATAGAGAGAATTTTTTTTTGGATAAAATGGCACGTATTTCCTGGGATTTTGATCTGGTCACACTTTGGTTTTTTCCTTGGTAAGATGACAACATGTTTTGACTGACTGTTGGACAAAATGGCACAGAATGAAGATTTTCTATATTTCCATGTGTGGGCCCACCCGTCATATACTTTGGGCGAGTCTGCCCTCCATTGTTTTTTCCTCTGGTTCGATCGACTCCTCGGTACAGAAGTGCCCGATCCAAATCACAGGCACCCACTGAGAGTGCAGTAGAGAGAGAGAGAGAGGGAGCAGCGCGGCCGCATGGCGACGCTGCCACAGCGGTTCAAGCTGCTGGCGACGCGGTGCGCGGCGGGGGCGCCCAGCCCCTCGCGCAGCCCCGCGCCGTCCTACGCCACCAGCCCAGGGTACCGCCTCCGGCGCCGCCGCGGGTCGCGCCTGCGCCGCTTCCTCTGCCGCCGCGTCGGCGGCGGGCTGCCGGAGCCCGCGGGCCGCCGGGAGGAGGACAAGAAGCCGCTGGTGGGCCGCGGGAGCCGCACGCTGAGGGATCTGTTCGTCGCGTCGCCGGAGGCGGGGCGCACCCGACGCGGGTGCGGCTGCGACGCCGACAGCGACGACGACGACGAGGAGGAGGCAGGGCGCGCCGGCTCCGGCGGCGCGTCGGGGGCGGCCGGCGGAGGAGGCGGGAGGAGGTTCCGGCCCGCCGGCGGGGGCCTGCGGAGCCTCCTGATGCGGCGGAGCTGGCGGCCGGTGCTGGTGGCGATCCCGGAGAGCGAGGGCAAGATCGAGCTCGGCGCCATCGAGGAGTAATCAGCGACATGACAAGAATTGCATTCCCCCCGGCCGGCCGGCACGGATCGGAGCCGGGAATCTCGCGTCGCTTTCCGCCGTCCGTCCTCCTTTTCTTTCTTGATGATTGTTTGTCTCTTTTTTCCACCTTTCGTAGGCGTCTGTCCGTCCCTGTGAATACGGAAATAGTCCCAGATTACTGCCACACTGTTATCCTGAACTGCGAGTGCACAAGAACAAAGGCAGTGTGTGTCTGGTGATCTTGTCAGTAATAGGAGCACTGCAGTTCGTTAGACAAAGCCAGGTGCAGCAATGCATGATGAGTACTCCAGAGTAGAGTAGTAGCTCCGGTGATCTTGTCAGCAATGGGAGCACTGCACTTAGACAAAGCCAGATGCAGCAATGTGCTCCAGTAGAGTGGTACTGATGTGTACCTGCCGAAGTGCAACACAGGTTATCCGAGAAATGCTTACTGGCAGGATAAACTTGAACCAGCGTAGTCGTACGTACAGCGGTAGAGCTTTATTTATCTCTGCCACAGTGTCGTACTGTGGCACAGCTTCATCTGTGACCACACACAATCAATGAATCTGGAGTTGGATGTGCCCGGGCCTGCATGCGTTATGATCGGTTTATTAGTTTAACCGACCAACGGGCCCGCGTGTCCAGGTACAATCAACTGATGATCAGCTCAGCTCGGACAGATATTATACTCCCTCGGTCCATAATATAATATGTTTTTACAAGCTAAAACAGTTTGTAAAAACATCTTATATTATGGGACGGAGGGAGTATTTTGCAACTGAGCGAGACATGTGAGTTTTTGCACGCTGAAAAAGTAGCACCAACACACGTTCAGCTGTTCAAAGGATATGAAGATAAGCAAAATCGTGATGCAATCGAATTACCGAAGATGAATACCGTTTTACATGGTTCGTTGCTTGTTGAAAAAAAAGAACTGTTTCTTGCCGGGCTCGCTGGCTCTTGGTCTTGTATCACATCATACGGGCTGCCACTGGGGGTGGGGACGACGAGTGAGGAGATGGATCAGCCGGCGCCGTCGTGAGGGCAACCGGACGGCACCCGTTTGTCCGGATGGTCGGAGGTTCGGGTCGGGTACCAACACTGGGAGCGACAATGCACAAGATATCTCAATCTTATCTTTGGTAGTACAGTGCATCCCAAAGGCGTCCGACCATGTCTAAATTGATGGTGGTATCAATCACCTAGGAGTGGAATCACTGGTACGTTGTGATGTTCATGAATAAACAACTAGTACAGTACAGATGAAAATAGAACGAAAGGTTACTTCAAATGAAAGAAGTCCCCGAAGCTGACCTTCACTTTTTTTGTGATCGTAGACCTTCTAAAATGGTTATTCGATTCTTTCTTTTAATGAAGGCAATAGACTTGTCAGTTTCATTGGTTCAGAAGAAGGTTTAGACATAAGCTGCGAGGCAGCAAAATAAAAAGGTCTACCCTTGCAACATAACAATACTCAGCTCCCCTCTATTCCTTCCCAACACCCTGCCTGCTTGGTCTTGTGCTGTTTGTGGTCGCAATGCTGCTAGAGATCTCGCTGAGCCCAAAAACACTCTCATGTTTGCGGCCAAGGTTTGAGAAAAACAACACCTTTTTATTCCCACTTTTGACAATGATTGCAAGTTTCTGGCTAACCTGTTTAATTTCCTAGAGGAATTTTTGTCTCCTGTCTACAGATGAGGCGGCCCTGAGAGACGATGCCTGTCTCCATCTTGCCGCCTTTGTGAAACTGCAAGGGGTGTTTGGAGGCAGCGGGGCAAGTGTCGGGCGGTGCGTGACAATGATAAGAATATCAATTTCTTCCACGCATAGGCCTCCCAGCGCCGGCGATCGAACGCGATCCGTGCCCTGAACGTTGACGGCAAGATAGTTTTTGGCTACGCGGCTAAGGCCGGTGCCCTCCTTTGCTTCTACTCTGAGCTCCTGGGCCAGCAGAGGGAGCCCACGTGGCGCTTCGACCTCGATGCATTGTATGCACAGTCCTGCCGCATTGATGGCCCGACGCTTGTTGCCCAATTCAAGCCGGACGAAGTGGAGGCATCAGTCTTTTTCTTTGAGGATCAAGTGGAGGCATCAGTCGGTTTGCTGGACCGCACCAACGCTCCCGAGCCAGATGGGCCTGGGCCTGCTTTCTACAAAGCGGCCTGGGGTGCATGTGTCGGCGATGTGCAACGCCTTTTCAGAGAGCTGTGTGCAGGCGGCGCCTCGCTCGACGCCATCAACCGGGCATTCATCATCCTCATGCCCAAGGGGACGGTGTGCCTACCCTTGGCGCCTTCCGCCCCATGTCACAGTAGAACGCAGACGTCAAGATTCTCTACAGAGGGCTGACCTCCTGGTTGCGGAAACAAATATGTTGCGTCATCAACGAAGATCAATCAGGGTTCATCCATGGCCGAAGCATATATGAAAACTTAGTATATGCCCCTGAGATGATTCAGTGCTGCCACCAGTGTAAGGCTTGATATCTCGCACACAAGGCTAAACTTAACATGATATCCGGTCTAGATGCACAAAGCTAAAGCAAAGAACCAATCATAGAATGATATACTCCCTCCATCCATATATATAGGGCCTAATGCGTTTTTCAAAACTGTCTTTGACTATTGATAAAATTAATAGTATATGAGATGTATAATGTGAAAATTATATCATGGGAAGCTCCTTTCACGTACGAATTTGACGGTATGCTTTATGTAACTTGCATGTCATATATTATTGCTTTAACTTGTGGTTCAAATTAGTTTCGAAACATGCATTAGGCCTATATATATGGATAGAGTGAGTATCATGGAATTGAAAGGTTTACCGTTAGTGTCTTTATCAAGATGCCCCGTAGTTGGCATAGGTCTCTTGGTTAACTTGGCATTGGTCATTTCAAACTTCTTGAGAATGTCCTTGGTATACTTGGCTTGATAGAGAGAGAGAGAGAGAGAGAGAGAGAGAGAGAGAGAGAGAGATCCCTTTAATGAATTGTTGAATTCGAAATCCGAGGCAAGAACTTCAACTCTCCGTTGAGTGACATCTCGAAATTCTTGGTCATCGAGGCCGCAAACTTGTTACAAAGATCAAGGTTAGGTGAACCAAAATTATGTCGTCTACATAGACTTGGCATATGATAAAATCACCTTTATCTCTCTTAGTAAAAAGATTTGCATTAATCCACAAAACCATCATTGAGTAAAAAACTTCTGAAGATGGCCATACCAAGCCCGTAGGGCTTGTTTGAGACCATATAGTGCCTATAAAGTTTATACACATAGTCTTTGCGGTGGAGATCAATGAACCCAGGTGGTTGTGCAACATATACCTCCTTCTGTAGAGGACCGTTAAGAAAATCACTTTTCACATCCATTTGATATAACGTGAAACTATTGAAAGCGGCATACGCAAGCAAGATGCGAATAGATTCAAGATGGGCAACAGTCTCATCCAAGTCCAAACCTTCAACTTGTGAGTACCCTTGTGCCACTTACCTTGCCTTTTTTCAATGATGGTCTCGTTTTCATCTTGCTTGTTCTTGAAGACGCACTTGGTTCCAATAACGTTATGATCTTGATCAGTTGGCATCTTTACCAAAAACAACACCTTGGTGCGTTCAAAGTTGTTCAACTCTTCTTGCATGGCAATAAGCCAATCTGCATCCTCCAATGCTTGTTGTACCTTAAGTGGATCAACACTATACACAAATGAGAAGTGAGCACAAAAGTCATTAATTTTTGACGAGTGACCACATCTTGTGACAATCCTGTTAGTATCTTGTCAACATCTACTCACCCGACCACATTAGGCACGATGGAGGTAATAGTTTGTCAATTTTAAACTTCATTTCCACCCTCTTCATATTCATCAACTTGATTCTCCAAAGATGGAGCATGATCTTCTACAATAACTTCCTATTCTTGAGGATCTTGCACATTTGCTTGTGGAGGGTCTTGTTCTTGGATAATGGGCTCATCTTGAGCAACGTGATCTTGTGGCGTTGTAGAGGATGAAGTTTCTTGGACAAGGATAGTACTCGAGTCTCCTTCAATATATTCACGAGGCACTTGTTCGATAGGAAGGAGAGCACCAACACCCATGGCCATGATATCTTGCGAAGGATCTTCATCACCTACATCATTTATATCAACTTGCTCCTCATGAGAGCTATTACATTCATGAAACACCACGCCACAAGTTTCTACAACACATCCGTTTGATTTTTTGTAGACCCTATAGGCGTGAGAGTTTGATCCATAACCAACAAATATACCGTCAATTTTTTGGATTGAAATTTTGCTAACTGATCATTCTTTTTGAGAAAGAAACACTTACAGCTGAACACTTGGAAGTATTTGACATTTGGCTTGTTCCCAGTTAGGATCTCATATGGGGTCTTATGCAAGATCTTGTGAAGGTAGAGCCGGTTGGATGCATGACATGCAGTGTTGATGGCTTCGTCCCAAAAGCTATATGGTGATTTTCACTCATCCAACATGGACCTTGCCATCTCGACAAGTGTTCGGTTCTTCCTCTCGGCTACACCATGTTGAGGGGCGTATATGAACGGTTCGGAGTATTGATGATCAATCCCCTCATCACTAAGGATGATGTGAACTGGGGCCCGATCTTTCGATGAGAGAGAGAGAGAGAGATAACTACAATTTGGGTGGGACTTCACCCTCACGATCCGACCATCAATCGTACAGGGAGAACCGTACACGACCGATATCCACGACAATCGCTGAACCAACTCCACGGCTTTATCGACCGAGCCAACGACACGATCAACCTATCCACGAAGGATTTTTCCTGCAAGCAAATAGAAGAACATGCAAGAAAATAATAGCCAAGCAATCTCAAAATTGCGAATATGCTAGATGAAATAAATCTCATAAGATGGGGTTCCGATAGGATGTCTTGACGGTCGCACTAGCCGCTACGAGCGAAGACAAGTAAAAGTAGCTAAAGCTAAACTTCTAGCCGCCGCCTCCTCCTCCTCCACAAAAAGCTAGGGTTTTTGCCTCCCGCCGGCGCCGCCGCAGGTCCGCCTCCTCTCCGGTGGCCCTAGGGCCATGGGGGCACAGTGGATCTCGGCAAGGGCCGGCGGGAGGGCTCCACTTTTAGTCGTTTCTTTCAATTTTGCTAGGGTTTGTGTCCTGCTCAGGAAGACAAGACGGTGGCGGCTCCCTGAAGATGGGACAAAGGTCTCCCCGTCTAGCCCCCGTTTCGGCGGTGCGTCTAGCACCGTTGGTGGGCGTGTGGAGGTGTGTCTCCGGCGGATCTATCTTTGGTGGATTTGCTCGGATCTCGTCGTTGTTTGTCTACGTTCGTGTGTCTTCGGATTGAATCCTTATGATCTATGTTATTCTTCATCTGCGGCGGTTGCTGTTCTGGTGCACTGGTCCTACGCGGCCTTAGTACGACGACTTCCCGACTGTCTACTACAACAAGTTGTGCCCGACCCTGGTGATGGAGGGGCGATGACGGTGGCGTGCCTTCGGCTCGCTTCAGTGCTTGTAGTCGTCGCTAGGTGGTCTACGGATCTGGATGTAATTTCTATTATTTCTGGTATTCGTTGTACTGCCATGATTGAAAATGAATAGATCGGAAATTTTCTCGAAAAAAGCTAAACTTTTCTAAACAAAACCGAGTCTAATCCCTAGTTTTAGTTAGCTATTTATTAAGATGACCGGAGCAGCCGCCGCTTGATTCTGGCGTCGGTGGATCAAACTCTATTGTCGTACGGCATGAGGCCTTCTGAAGCCCATCTGGTTTGCACTAAATTGCATGCATGTGTCATGTTGGTCCGGGGCCCACCCCCTTGCATGCACGTTGCATCTCTTGCATGGCCCATCAGAATATATACTTTCTTTTTCTTGTATGCAAACAATGTTGTTGCTGATTGTTTCAAAAGGCTGGTGATCTCTTTCTTCATCTTGACACATGGCTTGTAGAGTTCTCTATTAATTCTATACAAAATAAAATTCGGTGGCGTAATTCTGTCTTGGGCAACAAAATAATATATGGTGTAATTGTTAATTGAGATCACCTGGAAAATATGTCCACATGTAATGATCATGATTTTATCCGAGGTAACCATGTGTACATCATCCTCCCTTCTTTGAAAACAAAGTCGTCCTCGACTTTTGTGTACCTGAAACTCATCACAGGGAAAAGCAAAAATAGATGCAACATGTATATTCTCTTTCGAATGTGTTAGCTTATGAGGATGTGAGAAATTTGGAATAGCATCATTATGAATAACATGATAAAATTTACCCCACACAGAGTCTATATATGAATTATGGGGACGGAACTAAACTAGCTGAGCGTGCGGTTTGTCCAGATCAGAAGTTGGGGCACTCAACGGAAAATTTTCAGAATTGATAGCAAGCATACTATGCGTAATACGATCTGTTGATTTAGTTTTGTCCTCATTTATTATTTTATCGGGGGTCATGGGAAGCAAGTTAGTGGTTTTTTCTTCAAACATGAGAGTATATGAATTTGTTCTACCATGATGGATAACACTATTATCATATTGCCAAGGTCGACCTAACAATAAAGAACAAGCTTGCATAGGAACGACATCGCAGTCAACATAATCATGATATGAACCAAGTGTAAAATGGACCCTCACACGACTTGTTACCTTCAACTTACCACAGTCGTTGAACCATTGGATGTAATATGGATGGGGATGTCTTGTAGTGGCGAGGCAAAGTTTCTTGACCATCTTCATACTCGCCAAATTATTGCAGCTTCCACCATCAATGATCACACGAACGAAATGCTCTTTGACAACAAACTTAGTTTGAAAAATATTATGGCGTTGATGCAACTCATCATGCCCCACCTGGGCACTAAGTACTCAGATGGTTATAAGGCTTGGGTATTTATCCATCATGTCAGCATTAATATGTATCTCCTCTGTGTCATGATCCATAGTGTCACCTGCATTATTAAGGGCAAGCATAGCACATGTATCTTCATCCAAATCACTAGCAGAGGAGTGCTCACCATCTTCCCGCACAATGAAAGTACGTTTATTTGGGCAGTCCTTCGCCAAGTGCCCGCCACCTTTGCATATATGACACTTCATGTCCCTTGTGCGCCCAGACAAAGTGGAGGGTGCTTGAGAAATTGCTTTCGAAGTCGCAGAGGATTGTGGAGCTGATTTTGAACTTGTCGGGAGTGCACCATTGTTCAAGACATGCGGTGTTGCCTCGGTAGTGGTTGGGACAGTTGGAAAGTGTGTCCATGATGAGTGACGACCTGCAGAAAAGTTACCTCGTCCCTTGTTGTGTCGTCCCTCTACTTCCCTAATTTTAATTCTGTACAAAATAAAATTTGGTGTTGTAATTCTGTCTTGGGCAACAAAATAATATATGGTGTAATTGTTAATTGAGATCACCTGGAAAATATGTCCACATGTAACAATCATGATTTTATCCGAGGTAACCATGTGTACATCAAAGGAACTCTTACAAGGTGTAGTTCTTGTACTCGGATCCATTGTTGCTTCTTATTGCCAAGATTTCTTTGTTGAACTTGCTTTTAGCTAGTTTGGCAAAATCAATGAATGTAATCTTCATTTCGTCCTTGGACTTGAGAAAGAACACCCACGTATATCTTGAATAATCTTCAACAATGACAATACCATATGTCTTCCCACCAAGACTATCCCATGATGGAGGCCCAAAGAGATCCACATGCAGGAGCTCCAAAGGCTTTGAACTTGACACAACATTCTTGGGTGGATGCTTTGCTTGATGTTGCCTCCTGGCTATGCAGGCACCATACACACGATTTTTCTCAAAAGAAACATCCGTTAGTCCAAGGATGCGTTCACCCTTCAGGAGATCTTTAAGATTTCTCATGTTGACATGGGATAGCCGGCGATGCCATAGCCACCCCTTGTCGGCCTTGGCCATTATAAAACTTGCATTGTAAGTGCTCCCTTTCATGAAATCAACCGTGTAAAGGTTGCTATCCAACTCTCCAACAAAGGCCACTTCAATATAGTTCCACACTTGTTATATCAAATAGTGTATCATAACCTATGGAAGCCAATCGATGAACAGAAAGCAAATGCTATTGAAGGGATTGGACAAGCATGACATTTACAAGAGACATGCCATTATTAATAGCCATCTTGCCCAACCCAAGTAACTTTCCCTTTGATCCTCCTCCAAAGACTATGATCATGTATGGTTTTATAGCTTCCATGAAGCCCGTGAGCAATATGCTATCTTCGGTCATACGATTGGAGCATCCACTATCGATCAACCATTTTGCTCAACCGGGAAAGCACCCTACACACAATTGAAGTCTTTGTTAGAGGCACCCATTTTGCAATGGGACCTCTAAAGTTAGCAACAAGGGTCTTTGGAACCGAAATAGAGTAATAGAAAAAGCATTGCAAGGACAAATAAATTTACCATAAACATCTCCACCCTTTGCCTTACGGAGCACATAAGATGGAGGTACCACTTATTTTGCCTTGTTGGGAGTGGGCTTGCTCACTTGCAACCACATTATCAACCTATTGTCTTTTCCCTTCTACTTGTGCCCTTCACGTACAAATAGAACCTTTTGAGGGGTTGTATTCTTTTGAGGAGAGGCGTCCTCTTCTTGCTAGAGCTTGGGTGAAAGTGCAATTGTCACTCAATTACGAAGTGATTGATCACAATACGATTTGCGAGGACTAATGTCGGTTGTCGAGTTTATCTTAGGACATTGGCTTACCTATTGTGTCTACAGACGTCGGTAGCCCCATCGATACAAAAGGGGAAAAGACGGTGTTCATCAGCGACTTGAAAAGTTTTTTGGATTTCTCTTTGAGTCCTAGGAACATCTGTACTACTAAGAGGGTTCCTGTGTTTCCAGAGTTGGGGAACTCAAAACTTTTCCATACATTTTTCTCCATATCTGTGTTAGGTTTCGTCAGAAGAAAGACACCATGAAAGATCGAGAAGAGGGGTCTAGAGGGGGGGGGGGTGATTAGACCCTTAACAAGTAAAAGTGATATTTTTTAAAACACTTCAAGTTAAGGTTGAGTTTAGCACATGTTAATAGGCACACAATACATTTTACACAAGCATAGCAAAAGTATGGGCAGTGGAAAGAGTAAAGCATGCAAGTGCAAGAATGTAAAGGGATGGGAATTGGAGAGTGCAAACGCAATGGAGACGTGGAGATTTTTGGTGTGGTTCCGATAGGTGGTGCTATCGTACGTCCACATTGATGGAGACTTCAATCCACGAAGGGTAACGGCTGCGCGAGTCCACGGAGGGCTCCACCCACGAAGGGTCCACGAAGAAGCAACCTTGTCTATCCCACCATGGCCATCGTCCACGAAGGACTTGCCTCACTCGGGTAGATCTTCACGAAGTAGGTGATCTCCTTGCCCTTACAAACTTCTTGGTTCAACTGCACACCATGTCGGAGGCTCCCAAGCGACACCTAACCAATCTAGGAGACACCACTCTCCAAAAGGTAATAGACGGTGTGATGATGATGAACTCCTTGCTCTTGTGCTTGAAATGACAGTCTTCCCAACACTCAACTCTCTCTCGCAAATTTGGCTATGGTGGAAGAAGGATTTGAGTAGAAAGCAACTTGGGGAAGGATAGAAATCAAGGTTCAAATGGTAGGAATGGAATCTCTTGATCTCAACACATGAGTAGGTGGTTATCTCTCAGAAAATGAGTACTGAGTAAGAGGAGGTGGAGGGGTATATATAGTCTCCACACGAAATCCAACCTTTACAAACTTTTGACTCAACTTGGTGGCACCGATGAGAAATCTCGGTGGCACCGACCTGTGTAAAAGATATGAATGTTGGAGGTCTCGGTGGGACCGATTGGAAACAACTTGGATGGATCAATGTGCAATGGTTAGGGCAAACCTCATTTCGGTGGCACCGATTGCATCAACTCGGTAGGACCGAAGTGAAGCAATAAGGCAACAAAAAGTTGGCAAGCCATCTCGGTGGCACTGATCGCAAAACTCGGTAGGACTGAAATAATTGCAACAGCTTCTAGAGAGTTGGCAAGGCCATCTCGGTGGGACCGAGATCCATATCGGTGGATCCGATTTGTTAGGGTTTGGCTATAGTAGTGTCCAGATGAACTCGGTGTGTCCGAATAGGGAAGTTTCAGTGGGACCGAGTTGGAATGTTGGGTTTAGGGCAGATTTGGATAGAGAAAGTGGTTGAGGGTTTTGGAGCAATATCACTAAGCACTTGAGCAAATAGATCATAATCAAAACCTCATCCCCTTTTAATAGTATTGGCTTTCCTATGGACTCAATGTGATCTTGGATCACTTAACCAAAAATGTTGAGTCTTGAGCTTTTGCCAATCCACGTCCTTAGCATTTTGAAGGGGGTCCACATCCTCCTGTCCCTTCCATGCCACTGTTGAACTTGTCTGAAATATACTAGATAGAACCGTTAGTCCAACAAAAGATATGTTGACATTAATTATGAAAACCACCAAGGGACCACTTGTGCTTTCAATCTCCCCATTTTTGGTAATTTATTACAGCATACATCAAAGCTTCAAGTAATAATATTATGAGTAATATATTTAAAGCTTTGGAGAAACATGTAACTTGCGTAAGCTCCCCCTACATGTGTGCAGTCATGTATATGATAGAATTCGAAGACATGTGAGTGCACAACATGACATAGTGAGTAATGAGTTACATGTATCTTGGCTATATGCATCAGAGCAAAAAGAATGATGAAAGATGTACCTTCATGTTTATGATTCCCTCTTGCAAACAATATGTGAAAAATGCAAGAGATCATCATGCACATGAGTGAGATGCATATACTTACCTTGTGGTCCTTGATGACCCACAAGTATAGGGCATCAATTGTATCTCTTTTCGATAAGTAAGAGTATCGAACCCAATGAGGAGCAGAAGGAAATAACAAGTGGTTTTCAGCAAGGTAATGTCTGCAAGTGCTGAAATTGTAAGTAGCGGAGTAGTTTGATAGCAAGATAATTTATAACGACCAAGTAACGATAGTAGTAACAAAAGTGCAGCAAGGTAGCCCAATCCTTTTGAGGCAAAGGACATGCCAAAACGGTCTCTTATGATAAGCAAAGCGTTCTTGAGGGTACACGGGAATTTCATCTAGTCACTTTCATCATGTTGGTTCGATTTGTGTTTGGTACTTTGATAATTTGATATGTGGGTGGACCGGTGCTTAGGTGCTGTTCTTACTTGAACAAACCTCCTACTTATGATTAACCCTCCCGCAAGCATCCGCAACTATGAGAAAAGTATTAAGAATAAATTCTAACCATAGCATTAAACTTCTGGATCCAATCGGTCCCTTACGGAATATCGCATAAACTGGGGTTTAAGCTTCTGTCACTCTCGCAACCCATCATCTAATTGCTACTCAACAATGCATTCCCTTAGGCCCAAATATGGTGAAGTGTCATGTAGTCGATGTTCACATGACACCACTAAGGGAGTCACAACATACATACTATCAAAATATCGAACACGTATCAAGTTCACATGATTACTTGCAACATGATTTCTCCCGTGACCTCAAGAACAAAAGTAACTACTCACAAATGATAAACATGCTCATGATCAGAGGAGTATTAAATAGCATATTGGATTTGAACATATAATCTTCCACCAAATAAACCATATAGTAATCAACTACAAGATGTAATCAACACTACTAGTCACCCACAAGCACCAATCTATAGTTCCGGTAACAAGATTGAACGCAAGAGATGAACTAGGGTTTGGGATGAGATGGTGCTGTTGAAGATGTTGATGGAGATTGCCCTCCCCAAGATGGGAGAGTTGTTGGTGATGATGATGACGATGATTTCCCCCTCCGGGAGGGAAGTTCCCCTGACAGAATCGCTCTGCCGGAGGGCAAAAGTGCTCCTGCCCAAGTTCCGCCTCGAGGTCCCGGCGCTCCGTCCCGAAAGTCCTCCCCTTATTTTTTCTAGGTCAAAATGACCTATATACCAGAAGATGGGCACCGTAGGTGGGCCTGGGTGAGCACAACCCACCAGGGCGCGCCTAGGCTCCCTGGCGCGCCCAGGTGGGTTGTGCCCACCTGGTGGGCCACCTCTGGTACTTATTTGCTCCAATATTCTTCATATATTCCATAAAAATTCTCCGTGAAGTTTCAGCTCATGTAGAGTTGTGCAGAATAGGTAGCCTGACGTAGCTTTTTCAGGTCCAGATTTCTAGCTGCCGGAATTCTCCCTCTTTGTGTATACCTTGCATATTATGAGAGAAAAGGCATTAGAATTACTCCAAAAAGCATTATTATGGATAAAAACATTATAAATAACAGTAAGAAAACATGATGCAAAATGGACGTATCAACTCGCCCAAGCTTAGACCTCGCTTGTCCTCAAGCGAAAACCGAAATCTGAAAACATGTCCACATGCTTTGAGAGAGAGGTGTCGATAAAAACAGACATAGAAGCATCATGTTGATTATTATAACAGCAACAAATTAAACATAATACTTTTATCAAAGAACTTTTATCATATACTTCTCATGAATAAGTAACAATTCGTCACACAATCGAAGTATAAAGCAAAAACTCTATTAAAAACCAACAAACTATGTTCTCAGTCAACTTTGCAACTACAATTCATCATCTTTTCAGGAAGAGTCACGTATCGGAGCCTTTAGGCAAGTCCACATACTCAACCATCATATAGTCTTCTATGATTGCTAACACTCACAGCGTACACATGAGCAAAACGTTTCAACTGGACACATAGAAAGATAGTGGCTTATAGTTTCGCCTCCCAACGTATTCACCTCAAGGGTGATGTCAACAATAATAACTTATGCTATTTATATTCAACTGGACATATGTGCCTAGATCTTTGCTCACCACATGATGCTTGCCAAAGGAGAAAAATAAAAAGGAATAGAAGGAAAACTTTGAATCTTTGCATAAAAGTAAATACATAAAAGTAAAAGATAGACCCTTCGCAGAGGGAAGCAAAGGTTGCCATGCGCTTATTTGTTTGTATGCTCAACCTCTTAGTGCAAAAGAACGTCACATTACATTGCCCCTTGTGATAGCGATCTTTATTATGCAGTCTGTCGCTTTTATTCTTCACCATCACAAGTTCGTGCAACGCTCAATTTTCTCTTACACTAAATGATCTCACACATTTAGAAGCAATTTTTATTGCCTTTTTGCACCGATGACAACTTACTTGAGGGATCTTGCTCAATCCCTAGGTAGGTATGGTGGACACTTGAAAATAAGATTTGGGTTTAAGGGTTTTTGGATGCACAAGTAGTATCTCTACTTAGTGCGGAATTTTTGGCTAGCAAAGATAGGGGGCAAGCACCACATGTTGAAGGATCTATGACAATATGACTTCTATGTGAATATAAACAAACATAAACCATTAAGTTGTCTTCATTGTCCAACGTCAACAATTTTGGCATATAATATTTTGATGAGGGCTCACAATCACAAAAGATTTCTAGGATAGTATATTTATATGTGATCTTCTCTTCCCTTATTAATCCTTTCATGAGTTGCATCATTGACTAATGCTATGTTTGTCAATCTCTAATAAAATTTTCTACTTATACTTTTCCTTATGTGGTATCATCACCTACCATAGGATTAGTATATGACCTTCTTGACTTATTTCCTTTCTTTTTTTCTTTCTTATTTCTTTTCTTTAATTGCAACATGAAAGTAAAGAAAGCAAAAACTCAAACTAAACTTTATTATATAACTTGCACACGATTACAAGGATAGATCACTAAGCAAACTCTCAAAGAAGAAAGGATCAAACTAAACTTTTATTCTACTAAAGCAGAAGATCAAACTAAAATAAGTAAAAGCAAAAAGATAGTGGGATGATACGATACCGGGGAACCTCCCCCAAGCTTGGTGGAAGCCAAGGGGAGTGCCCATACCCGATACTCAGTTCTCTTTTGGTGGTGAAGAGGATGGTGGTGGTGATGAAGTAGAGATCCTGTCCTTAAGGATCAAGAGATTCTCCAATCGACAGATGACGCTCCGGAGATGGATGATATGCTCTTGATGCAGAATATTTTCGCGAGTGAGATACTTATTTTGTATGCGAACTATTTCAATGACGCGAAAAGCCTGAATCTCAGCAGGAGTAAGGTGAGTAAGGTAGGGCTTAAGGATATCTTCTTCCTCCTCCTCGGCCAGCAGTGCTTGTGCTGCCACCGGGGATGGATCTACGGTAGCTTCCTTGCCCTTGTCTCCCTTGACGGCGTCCATAGGCTCCGCCCTCTTCATCTCGATCTTCATCAACCAAGCATCTTCTTCCATGTTGTTGGAGGAGCAGGAAGACATGATGCCTGGCTTGATAAATCTGACCGAAAACAGCTAGAAAAGAGAACAGAGGATTTCTTCGTGATATGGTGGTCAACAAGTTCGGGAAGTATATATAGATTTTTTTATCTTGGAGGACAAGCAAGCTGTAGAAAAACGGAGTCCGGAAGGTGTCCCAGGTGGGCACAACCCACCTAGGCGCGCCAGACAAGCCTGGCGCACCCTGGTGTCTTGTGCCCACCAGGGTAGGCTTCCTGGAAGTTTCTTTATTTCCTAATTTTTTAAAATATTCCCAAACTGATAAAAAATAATTTTGCGGATTTTTCGGAGTCCGTTTATTTACCGTATCACGTACCTCCTTATTTTCACGATTCTGGAGTGTTCCGGAGGACTCTTTTATGTGTTCTTCCAGTGTCAAAGTTTGGATAATATTACTTTCAACATTAATGGGCGTACCTGAGATATAATGTTTTATTAGTTGCCCATTGACAACCTTCGGGTTAGTACCTTCAGAATTATTTATTTTGATGGCTCCTAACCGATAAACCTCCTCGATGACATATGGGCCTTCCCATTTTGAGAGATTTTTCCTGCAAAGAATCTGAAACGAGAGTTGTACAAAAGAACATATTCTCCAACTTTAAACTCACGCTTTTGGATTCTTTTGTTATGCCATCTTTTAAATTTTTCTTTGAATAATTTTGCATTTTCATAAGCTTGGGTTCTCCATTCATCTAGTGAGCTAATATCAAATAACCTCTTTTCACCAGCAAGTTTGAAATCATAGTTGAGCTCTTTGACGGCCCAATATGCTTTATGTTCTAACTCAAGAGGCAAATGACAAGATTTTCCATAAAACATTTTATAAGGAGACATACCCATAGGATTTTTATATGCTGTTCTATAAGCCCAAAGTGCATCATCTAATTTCTTAGACCAATTCTTCCTAGACCTATTGACAGTCTTTTGCAAAATTAATTTTATTTCTCTATTGCTAAGTTCAACTTGACCACTAGACTAAGGATGATAAGGTGATGCAATTCTATGGTTAACATCATACTTGGCAAGCATTTTACGGAAAGCACCATGAATAAAGTGTGAACCACCATCAGTCATTAAATATCTAGGGACTCCAAACCTTGGGAAAATAACTTCCTTAAGCATTTTAATAGAGGTGCTGTGATCAGCACTACTGGTTGGAATAGCTTCTACCCATTTAGGTGAAAATGAACAAAACTGGCCCTTATCTGAAACTTCAACACAAAATGACCCCAATCTGAAAATATTTCACGAAATGGCCCTCTTTTGCATGACGCCCGCGACTAGGGCGCCATGCTAAAGAGCATGATGCCCCAGGCTAGGGCGCCATGGTAGCGACATGTGGCATGACGCCCCGGCCTAGGGCGCCATGCCAAATAGCATGACGCCCTTGCCCGGGGCGTCATGCTATCTAGCATGGCGCCCTAGCCCCGGGCGTCATGCAAAAGGGGCCATTTCGTGAAATATTTTTAGATTGGGGCCATTTTGTGTTGAAGTTTCAGATAAAGGCTAGTTTTGTCCATTTTCACCCCATTTAGTAACATAATCAACAGCAACCAAAATATGTGTATACCCATTAGAGGAAGGAAAAGGTCCCATGTAATCAAATCCCCAAACATCAAATGGTTCAACAGCAAGTGAATAATTCATAGGAATTTCTTGACGCTTACCAATATTACCTATCCTTTGACATTCATCACAAGATAAGACGAACTTACGGGCATCCTTGAAGAGAGTAGGCCAATAAAATCCAGATTGCAATACCTTGTGAGCAGTTCTATCTCCAGCATGATGCCCTCCATAAGCTTCGAAGTGACATTTACGTAGGATTTGTCCCTGTTCATGCTCAGGTACACAACGTCTAATAATACCATCTACTCCTCCTTTATAAAGATGTGGGTCATCCCAAAAGTAGTGTCTTAAATCATAGAAGAATTTTTTCTTTTGTTGGTGTGTAAAGCTAGGTGGTAAATATTTAGCAACAATGTAATTAGCATAATCAGCATACCAAGGAGTAGTGTGAGCAACATTTATTGCAGCTAACTGCTCATCAGGGAAACTATCATCAACAGGTAGTGGGTCATCAAACACATTTTCAAGCCTAGATAAATTATCAGCTACTGGGTTCTCAGCTCCTTTTCTATCAATGATATGTAAATCAAATTCTTGTAACAAGAGAACCCATCGAATAAGTCTAGGCTTAGCATCTTTCTTTTCCATAAGATATTTAATAGCAGCATGGTCTATGTGAACAGTTACTTTGGAATCAACAATATAAGGTCTAAATTTATCACAAGCAAACACAACTGCTAAGAATTCTTTTTCAGTAGTAGCATAATTTCTTTGAGCACTGTCTAGAGTTTTACTAGCATAATGAACTACATTAAGTTTCTTATCAACTCTTTGTCCTAGAATAGCGTCAACAGCATAATCACTAGCATCACACATAATTTCAAAAGGCAAGTTCCAATCAGGTGGTTGAACAATAGGTGCAGAAATTAAGGCTTTCTTGAGTGTTTCAAAGGCTTCTAGACAATCATCATCAAAAACAAAAGGAATATCCTTTTGCAAGAGACTAGTAAGAGGCCTAGAAATTTTTGAAAAGTCTTTTATAAATCTCCTATAGAAACCAGCATGACCTAAGAAACTACGAATACCTTTTATATCTTTAGGACATGGCATTTTCTCAATTGCATCAACCTTAGCTTGGTCCACTTCAATACCTCTTTCAGAAATTTTATGACCCAAGACAACAATGCCTTCATTAACCATAAAGTGGCACTTCTCCCAATTCAAGACAAGATTTGTTTGTTCACATCTCTGCAAAACTCGCTCAAGATTGCTTAAACAATCATCAAAAGACTTCCCATAAACAGAAAAGTCATCCATGAAAACTTCAACAATCTTTTGACAAAAGTCAGAGAATATAGCAGTCATACATCTTTGAAAGGTAGCAGGTGCATTACATAAACCAAAAGGCATACGTCTATAAGCATAAGTTCCCAAAGGGACAAGTAAAAGTGGTCTTTTCTTGATCAGGTTGAGAAATAGGTATTTGTGAAAAACCAGAGTATCCATCAAGGAAGCAAAAATGTGTGTGCCTAGATAATATTTCAGGCATTTGATCAATAAAAGGCAAAGGGTAATGATCTTTTCTAGTTGCTTTGTTTAATTTTCTAAAATCAATTACCATTCTAGCCTGTAACAATTCTTTGTGGAATAAGTTCGTTCTTATCATTAGGAACAACGGTAATACCTCCTTTCTTAGGGACACAATGAACAGTACTTACCCATCTACTATTAGCTATAGGATAGATTATGCCTGCGTCCAGAAGTTTTAATATCTCCGTTCTTATGACTTCTTTCATCTTCGGGTTTAACCGACGTTGGTGATCAACAACGGGTTTAGCATCAGGTTCCATATTAATTTTGTGCTGACATAGAGTGGGACTAATGCCCTTTAAATCATCAAAAGTATATCCAATAGCAGCTCGGTGCTTCCTTAGAACTTTCAATAATCTTTCTTCTTCATGTTCTGAAAGGTTAGCACTGATAATAACAGGATATATCTTCTTTTCATCAAGATAAGCATATTTCAAATTGTCTGGCAATTGGTTTAATTCAAACACAGGATCACCTTTAGGTGGAGGAGGACCTCCTAGAGTTTCAATAGGCAAATTGTGTTTAAGCAGAGGACGTTGTTCAAAGAATTTTTTATCTATTTCATTTCTTTCATGCATATGTAAATCATTTTCATGGTCTAGCAAATATTGTTCTAAAGGATCAGTAGGCGGTACAACAATAGAAGCAAGAGCAATTAATTCATCCTTACTAGGCAATTCTTTTTCATGAAGCTTTCTACTAAACTTGGAAAAGTTAAATTCATGAGACTCATCACCAAAACTAACACCGACAATTTTCTTCTCACAATCTATTCTAGTATTAACGGTGTTCAAGAAAGGTCTACGAAAGATAATGGGACAAAATTCATCTTGTGGGGAACCAAGAACAAGAAGATCAGTAGGGTATTTTATTTTCCCACACAAAACTTCAACATCTCTAACAATCCCAATCGGTGATATTGTGTCTCTATTAGCAAGTTTAATAGTAACATCTATGTCTTCTATTTCTGCGGGTGCTATGTCATACATAATTTCTTGATATAAGGTGTAAGGAATAGCACTCAGACTAGCACCTATGTCACATAAACCATGATAACAATGATCTCCTATTTTAACTGAGATGACAGGCATGCCAACAACAGGTCTATGTTTATATTTGTCGGATGTGGGGCTCCGGCAAAACCCTTAAGGTTCGAACTCTGGGGTGTGCGCGAAGTCTCTCCCTCCTACCGATCTACGCCCTAGCTCACTAAGATCTCGCGGACGAACTCGACAAACTCGCAACACAGAAAGACACGAGATTTATACTGGTTCGGGCCACCGTTGTGGTGTAATACCCTACTCCAGTGTGTGGTGGTGGATTGCCTCTTGGGCTGATGAAGAACAGTACAAAGGGAAGAACGGCCTCCTATGGTTGAGGTGTTCTTGTGCTCTGTGGACTTGTGGATGAGAACTCGCTCCGTCCCCCTACTATGGTGGCTAGCTCTACTTATATAGGCCCTTGTTCTCTCCCCAAATATTGAGTGGGAAGGGAGCCAACAACGGCGGGCGAATTTGAAAGGGGACAGCTAGTACAAGCTATCCTGACAAAAGCGGTCTCTGCCTGCAAAAGGCTCTGGTGGTGACGCCCTCTGTCTTGCCGTCCTGCTGGTCTTGGTCTTGTTGCACCGATATGGAAACCTTTGCCTGATGCCTCGGTACTCCGCACCTGCACCTGCCTCCTTAGCACCAAAGAGGAAACAAGGACGCTGCGCGCGCTGGCGCCCGCCTGGTGCCGATCGTCATGGCTCACGTCACGTGAACCTCGTGAGGTTTGCTCCAGCTTGATATCTCTGCTCTTCGCGAGGCAGCCTAGTGAGGCCGCTCCCGAGGAGGTCTTGCGCCGTGCGCCTTGCGAGGCTTGGCCCCTCGCGAGGGTCTTGAATGCTTTGTTGATGAAGATGGGCCGTATAGGCCCACTAGCATAGCCACGCCGTGGGCCGCAGGCAGGCAAGTCTGGGGACCCCCGTTCCCAGAACTTATCACTACTGCAGGATGCTGCTAACGCGACACTACGATCAGAGACCCTTTGACGAAACTGTGTGCGATGCATTAATCACAAACGATGATATAAAAAAACCATCAAAAAGATGCAAAACATTTGCGAGGAAGGATACATCAAACACGGTTCATATTTTAGTTGCGTTTGCGATGCGGGGAATACGGTTCAGTTCAATTAACTATTTGCGATGAGGCAGAACAAAAGAAACGGGCAGCTAGATGAAGGCGTGTGCGATATACGACATACAGTTCACTCGGATAAACTATTTGTGATGAGGCGGAACAACAGAAACGGGCAGCCAGATGAAGGTGTGTGTGATATACGGCATACAGTTCAGTCGGATGAACTATCTGTTTGTGATTAGGCAACACAAAAGAAACGGTCAGCCAGATCAAGGTGTGTGCGATATACGGCATACGGTTCACTCAGATGAACTGTTTTCGATTAGGCAACGCAACAGAAATGGTTCAGCCAGATCAAGGTGTGTGCAATGGTGGGCATACAGTTCATTCCAGTAAACTGTTTGTGTTGAGCCAAGAGAACAGAAACGTTTCACATAAGCAAGACGTGTGTAATACGCGGCAAACATCCAATTACATAGGTGGCTAGTACACACATGACATTTCCACACACCAAAGTAAACTATTACATGCATAATTAACTAGGATAAACGATCATCTGATCATCATCTACTTCTTGTGCTAGCTCGATGTTCCTTCTATGCTAAGTTTCCATTAATTGATGGCGTTTTACGAACATGTCACCGTTTCCCGCCATTTCCTCACCGGTTTCCCGCCACCCAGCGATATTGCGCATAAACCTAGGCAGTGCGCGACGCACGGAGGTAACAAGCGCAGCCTATAGCACATCCACCTTTTCCAAGCATGACAACCCACCAAAGCACCGCCTCTGCCATCAACCTCGTCGATGTGGAAAACGAGAAGGCACCACAGCCCGTCGAGGCCGAGGCGCTCCCCGGCAACGCGATGGATGACGCCGTGATGCGCCTCATTGCCAGGATTGAGCAGACCCTTGGTGCATGGCGCTTCAGCGCCGCGGATCAAGATAAGCATGTCAGTGCCGAGAGGCTGCAACTCACCGCACAACATGATCGATTGCGTGCCACAGAGCAAGCTAGATGCGTCCGCATCGATAGGCTGCGGCTCGCCGCACGACGAGACCGTTGGAGCGCCGCAGAGCGAGAGGCGCGGTGCACCACACAGCAAGAGCGGATCTATCGAAGGTTGCCTGCTGTCGACTAGGCGTCGCAGATGGGTACATGTCTCGTCAGTACCCCCATTCCTCGCTAGGAGTAGGTAGAGGTCCTCTGCGCCGTACTTGCACCAGAGGTCGGCCGCGCCGTACTTGCATCGGACGCCCGCCGCCCGTTCGCATGGGTCGCACCGTTTGCCTTGTCCACGGCCCGCTCGATGGCAACGCGCTGGCGCTAGGCTCGACCGCCTCCTTGGCCCAGGTGTCCACCTGGGCGCAGTAGAGGAACATGGCCCTTGCATCCTCGAGCTGGTGATCTCCGATGAAATAGCCAACTTGGAGCTCGAGATCGCACTCTAGATGTACCGCGAGCGTGTCGACCGCTTGGACGAACGCCTGCACGAGTTCTGGCAGAGCCAAGAGCTACTGTAGGCAAGGGCTGCTGGTCATGGTCTCATGGATGCGTTTTATTTTGTTGAGTCGTTTCAACGTGGATCGCTATGTATTCACAACAATCATAATATTGCTCTATTTATTGCTCTGTTTCATGTGTGTACTATGTTTTCCGTTCTTATATGTTTTGTTTCAATGTGTGTATATATGCTTTCCATTCTGTATATGTGGATGATAACAGCTAGATACAAATTAGTATACAAAAACAGATAGGAAATGGAATTCATAATATATATATATTAATTGTTCATTAGTTCATCACATAATATATATAATATCATCACATATACATGATGATACTTAACTACTAGGTACAATGCATAAAATTGAAAACGAACAATACTAAAACTAATAATCCCTCTTGGGGGCAGTATTCCAGCAACCCCTCGCCAGCAGCTCCCTGGTGCGCGACGTCTTTCCAGCGCGGAGGCAGTACTCCGCCTCCTCCGTCTCACAGCGCTTGACGTACCGATCTGCCTCTTGTTGGCGGACGAGCGCGAACGATCTTGCCATTTCGTTGGGCACCCACCGGAGCTGCTCGTCGGTGGCACACTGGAGCTTATCGGCCCACCTCCACACTGCGATGAGGCACCTTGTTCCTTTGACCTTCCTCGCGAAGTACCCGTCTTCGTACACCTCCTCCGCACGACGACGCGCCCGCCCCCAAAGCTCCACCGCCTCCTTTTTCCAGGCGGCATCATGGGCTTCACAGGCCGCCTGGTACCTGGCTTCGTCATCCGCCATCTCCTTCTCGAATGCCACTTGCTTGGCTTTCTCAGCCGGCGGCAGCGACTTCCACATACAAAGATTGTACTGGCCCCAAAACCAATCCAAAGTTGGGGGGTCCGGTGCAACCTCGTCCGGCGGCGCGTAGGGGTCCTCCTCATCGCTGCTCTTCGACTGAGCGTCCTCGGGGGGCGGCGACTCCTCTTCGGTGCGTGGGCAGATCGGCGGCGCCATGGCAGAGATTTGAGAGAGAGAGAGGGCGAGCGAGGGGATGATGTAGTGAGAATGCAGGCGGGACGACGTGAGCAAGGTAGTATTTATTGGCGGCCGGAATCTAGATCGACGGGAACAACACACACATCGGTCGCCGGAATTTACGAGTACTGTAGTTTGAGTTACACACGATTCCCGTAGCAAAATCCGTGTGTGAACTTAATAGGTGACGGTTTCCAATACGGAACCATGTCTGATTAATAACCCGCGCCACTCACCTTCCAAACCTCGAGGCGCAAAATAGAGTGCCAATCGTGTGGGGGCGGTTGTCTTGCCAGATCTTTACATTTTCTTTTTTGAACACCAGATATTTACATTGTCTGATGATTTTTTAATTTTTTGGAATTAAAATGCCATGGCACTCCATGCATGTGTCCATGCCGTGACACCAATATGTTTGAAAATTCCTTCTAATTTACTACACATGGAATTAACTCGCACACAAGTACACAAATATGATTTTTCAAACTGTTATGGTTAGCTGTTGCATTTAGATGTGGTTCAAATTTGAATTACGGTCATTAAATGGATAGAAAATCACTTAAATGTCTTTAAAAGGTCAAATGACCCCTAGAATTTTCCAAATTTTCACATGACCGTTGTATTAGTGCATGTTAAATGTAGAAAACATTTGAAGGCCGTAAGAGGAAGCTATCTCCCATTCGTTATCAAACATGCATTGTTCCCTCTCGAAACCACGAGCCTTCTAGTGAGTTGCTCCAGTTTGTGAGGGGTGTGTGTCCGAACTTTTGTCAAACATGCCAATTTTTTTTACCACATCATCTTGGTGGCATGACATTACATCAAGCAAGGTTTCATGTTTTTCAGATCATTTTTTAAAATTTTGGAATTAAAATGCCATGGTACTCCATGCATGTGTCCACGCCGTGACACCAATATGTTTGAAAATTCCTTCTAATTTACTACACATGGAATTAACTCGCACACAAGTACACAAATATGATGCTTCAAACCGTTATGGTTAGTTGTTGCATGTAGATGTAGTTCAAATTTGTATTACGATCACTAAATAGCTAGAAAATCACTTAAATATCTTTAAAAGGTCAAATGACCCCTAGAATTTTCTAGATTTTCACATGACAGTTGTATCAGTGCACGTTAAATGTATAAAAAATTTGAAGGCTGTAAGAGGAAGCTATCTCCCGTTCGTCATCAAACATGCATTATTCCCTCTCGGAACCCACGAGCCTTCTAGTGAGTTGCTCCGGTTTGTGAGGGGTGTGTGTCTAAACTTTCGTCAAACAGGCCAATTTTTTTACCACATCATCTTGGTGGCATGACATTACATCAAGCAAGGTTTCATGTTTTTCTGATCATTTTTTAATTTTTTGGAATTAAAATGCCATGGCACTCCATGCATGTGTCCATGCCGTGACACCAATATGTTTGAAAATTCCTTCTAATTTACTGCACATGGAATTAACTCGCACACAAGTACACAAATATGATTTTTCAAACCGTTATGGTTAGCTATTGCATGTAGATGTAGTTCAAATTTGAATTACGGTCATTAAATGGCTAGAAAATCACTTAAATGTCTTTAAAAGGTCAAATGACCCCTAGAATTTTCCAAATTTTCACATGACAGTTGTATTAGTGCACATTGAATGTAGAAAAAATTTGAAGGCCGTAAGAGGAAGCTATCCCCCATTCGTCATCAAACATGCATTGTTCCCTCTCGGAACCACGAGCCTTCTAGTGAGTTGCTCCGGTTTGTGAGTGGTGTGTGTCCAAACTTTCGTCAAACATGCCAAATTTTTTACCACATCATCTTGGTGCCATGACATTACATCAAGCAATGTTTCATGTGTTTCTGATATTTTTTATTTTTTGGAATTTAAATGCCATGGCACTTCATGCTTAATTGTGTCATAGCCGTGAGACCAATATGTTTGAAAATTCCTTCCAATTTACTGCACATGGAATTAACTCGCACACGAGTACACAAAATATGAGTTTTCAAACCGTTATGGTTAGCTGTTGCATGTACATGTAGTTCAAATTTGAATTACGGTCATTAAATGGCTAGAAAATCATTTAAATGTCTTAAAAGGTCAAATGACCCCTGAAATTTTCCAAAATTTCACATGACAGTTGTATTAGTACTACAAATTTTCTCGTACATTTAAAACACCATCCGTTGCCACTTTACTCCAAATTCGTCTTTCACAGATAATAAAAAATATCAACAACATCACACACAGTTTATTGTAGGAACAATTTGCGATGAAAATTCGTGGGTCTATTTAAGTCTTCCTCCTTAAGCTTCGCCAGCTCGTCTGCTCCAGTGTCGACAACCCCCGAATCTCGATCCCCATTCCCGCAACCCCTTCTCGCAAAGATGACGTCGTGGAAACGCTTCGTGAAGGCCCGTACGATGGCCGCGTCCTCGCCGAGCGCCGCCGCCTGCGCCGAGAGCGTGGCCACCTACGCCGAGAGTGCCGCCGCATCCGCATTGAGCGCGGCCGCATCTGCCGAGAGGGCGTCTGCGGCAGCAGCTGCTGTGACGGTGACTGCAAACGCTGAGAGCGCTCGAGCTGCCGTCCATACCGCCGATGTCGCCCTGGCCCAGGTCGAGGCTAAGCCAAGATCGAGGGTGCACACGCCAAGATATTCCAGGCCACCTCAGAATCCAGCATGCAACCCACATCCGAAAAGGCGGCGGTGGCCATGGAGCACCTGATTCCTCATGATATCGCCGAGCGGGAGCTGGAGATGCAGGAGGCGGCGGAGATTGAGGAGCGCTGGGAGGAGGAGTTTCATGTGGCCGAGGTCGAGGTAGAGAAGAGTCTGTCTGTCGTGGAATCGGCGATGGAGTACCAACGTGAGCTCTGGCGCAGCCACTACTACAAGTACTACAACCTTGAGGGCAGCATCGAGGACAAGGACGAGGACGAGGATGCGGCCGACTTTAGCAGGGGGACGCAGAGTCCACCAATGGTGGCATGTCACCAGGACAAGTCATCGACATCTCATCTCACACTGGCGATGCATAGGTCGGCACGGCGGCGACTTTGTTAAAATTATGCGTACTTAGGCTTTGTTTTTAATGCTGGTCTTTTGTTAGAGCAATGTTTAGGTCAACTGGCTCTGTTTAATTACTAAAATTGCTCGATTCAGTAAGTGTGGTCTGTGTGCTGTACGCTCTTTTGTGTGCCCAAATTAGCAAGCGATGTTAAATTATGCAATGACGTGGATGAGGACAGTACCCAGGGAAATTTCCACCAAAATTTGAATTATCAAAATCATCCCATTTGCATAAAGCAGAAGAATCTTTTGCAATGCACACAATCGTTCAAAGTGAATGGTGTCCGGCGGGACCGCGCGCAAAGTTTCCCTCCACATTTCGAAATTTTTGGCCTACCGCCGAAATATCTACCCGCCCCCCTTTTCCCCACTCCCTTTTCTCCCCGACCACAAGTCACATTTCCCCTGTTTCCTACTTCCTTCCTTCCTTCCTAAGCTATAGCCGCTTCCTCGCTTGCTTCCTCGCTCTCGCCGTCTCGCATCCTACCGCCGGGGTTGCCATGGTCTTCTTCAATGACCTCTCCAACGGTTCCTCCTTTGACGACGACTCCTTCACCACCTGGGTATGCCTCTCTTATCTCTCTCGGGCTATGACTTGGAATGAAGGATTTTAACCCGGCGGTCGATTTGAGTCATTTCTTCCTCTTGTAGCTCCCTAGGACCATCAGTTGCAAGGAATGGAGCAGGGTGGCTGAAGATCAGTCTACTCGTTGTCACCATCAATCTCCATGCGTGAAGCTAGTTGCGTTTGAATCTGTGGACAGTGGGAGGAAGTTTCTGGCATGTGCAGAGAAGGTTAGCCCCACTTACGTTATTACAAATCATTTGTTAGATGTGATTCAGACACTTTCACGGTCCCAACCCATTCATACCACACCTTCAACCAAACGCATCCTAAGACAGTGTCATAGTTTGTACCTAGTATCTAAAAATGTTGCCATCTCATCAGCGGTGCCATTATAAAATTATTTGGCCGCTTCAGCAGTTTGTGCAGCCAACTTTGGTCCACACATCCGAGCAACCAAGCAGTAAAATACTAAATCTTTATGGCATGAAGGAACTTGGCATCGGAGCAACTGGGTGCTCTGGAGTCCGAGTCCCTGATTTTTTTCCGCTGCATCGGCTCGCCAGTGCAGGGCACCAGTGTGGAATGTAGCAACAGTTGTCTTTACACCGGTTTTGGCATACTTAGTGGACGGCCTTAGTGCTATTAGTTCTATGTTACTAAATTTGTGCATGCACACACCTGTTAGTATCAATTTGCTGTCATCCAAACACTGTCGCTAAGCTGTTGCAGTTATATTTAGCTTCCCCATAAAATGTTCAATTTGTTATTTATAGTACATCAGTAAGAACTTGTAGTGTTGTTGTAGTTAATTATAGCTTCTGATCTTTCAGAATTTGGTTGTTGTCTCAGTAGCAATTAATTCATTTGCACATTGATCTTTTTGAGAAGATATGTCATAATTAACCCGTTTCTTCAGTTTTTCAAAATAAGTATTGGTGATTTTCTATGTTGCTATAAACCCATTTCCCCTACAATTGTTACTGATCTAGTTTTAAATATTATAGGATGAACGGAAGTGTTCTTACCTGGAGTGGGTTGATCAAGAGTGGCCACAGTCTTTGAAGATGTGCCTAGCAAAGCTCTGGAGCATGTATGAGGAAGAGAACAAAGGTAGGCTTAGAGAAAAAAAAGTGTTGTCAACGCTGAAGAATATTTGAAGATGCGGGATAAAAAGAGGAAGGTGGAGAATGAGCTCAGGTTTTTTAAATCAGTCTTTGCTAAGTTGGTTTTGGCGAAGGAGGAGGCACTTTCCCAGTTGGCCAGTGCAAAACAGGTACTTACTGAACTGAAAGCAGAGGTGGATAAGACGAGCCTGGATGATCTCGATTAGGGAAACGAATATATTGTTCTAATATTGTTCTTATGAAGCTGAACTAGCTATATGCTGTACTGTGCTGTTTTCAGGTAGCTATCGTACTATGATGTTAAAATATATTTATGTGCGTGATATGAAATTGGCAAACAGCTGTTCGATATGAAATGTGAATTTGCGTAATACTGGAATTATTAATTGTTAAACTAATAAACCTGCTAAATGGGTCATGGAACTTTGCAAACGGTTCTAGCAGTAAAAGCGCTTGTGATGGATAGCCCAATGCCACACAGTTTTCTTCATCAAATCATGTGTGATGTAGTTGAATAAAAGCAAACGGTTAACCGAGGCAGAGCTTGTGTGATAGTTACACCTATCACACACGAGCCTATACATAAAACTGTGTGGGATGTACATGCGAACGGAAACTTTTTCCCTGGATTTGGCTGTGT
The DNA here is from genome assembly GCF_018294505.1 of Triticum aestivum. Taxonomy (NCBI): domain Eukaryota; kingdom Viridiplantae; phylum Streptophyta; class Magnoliopsida; order Poales; family Poaceae; genus Triticum; species Triticum aestivum. Next base: position 506,086,063 of record NC_057802.1, read on the forward strand.
GGGATGTACATACGAACGGAAACGTTTTCCCTGGATTGACTGTGTGGGATGTACATAAGAACGGAAACGTATTCCTTGGATTGACTGTGTGGAATGTACATAACAAATGGAAACGTTTGTTTGGGCCTGACTATGTGGGATGTACTTACGATCGGAACCGATTGAGCCTATATAATCGTATTTGATTGCTCGCCCGTCGCACACGACCTCATTTTGCCGAGCGTGTGTGCCAGGAGAGCCTATCCCCGATGGTTTTTGGGTCATGTGGGAAGGACCCCCCTATCGCAGTCACTCACTAGGCAACGGTTCAGAACGCCGTCGCGGAAAGGGGTTAAAAACCGTTTGTATAGCATCTCGATGTACCAGTGTATGGTGGATGCTCATATGTATTGAGTTGGGAGCATCTCTTTTGTATTTGAAGCTCATCTTCCTACATGGGTTAGTCTTGCAAGGAATAACACTTATGTATCCAAGTGGACAAGAGTGAATTACATCATATGAATATTGTTAAAGGATATGTAGAGTGTAGACTTGTTACTTGATCACAACAACCAAAGCATGGATACTTGGTCATGACAAGATTGCTCAAGATATGAGTGATTTGTAATCTTATGGAATGAGGCTCATCCAAGCACCTACAAGGCTTAGATACCATATACAAGGGTGCGAATGTATGCAAGATAAATGATCATCATCATAAGAGAAATATCAAGGATTAGTTGCATAGGCTCATGATGACTCACAAGTATAGGGGATCAATCGTAGTCCTTTCGATAAGTAAGAGTGTCAAACCCAACGAGGATCAGAAGGAAATGGCAAGCGGGTTTCAGCAAGGTAATTTTTGCAAGCACTGAAATTGTCGGTAACAGGTAGTTTGATAGTAAGATAATTTGTAACGAGCAAGTAACGGTAAATAAAGTGCAGCAAGGTAGCCCAATCCTTTTTGTAGCAAAGGACAGGCTGGAACGGTCTCTTACAATAGGCAAAGCATTCTTGAGGGCACACGGGAATTTCATCTAGTCACTTTCATCATGTTGGTTTGATTCGCATTCACTACTTTGATAATTTGATATGTGGGTGGACCGGTGCTTGGGTGCTGTTCTTACTTGAACAAGCCTCCCACTTATGGTTAACCCCCTCGCAAGCATCCGCAACTACGAAAGAAGAATTAAGATAACAATCTAACCATAACACTGAACATATGGATCCAAATCAGTCCCTTACGAAATAGCGCATAAACTAGGGTTTAAGCTTCTGTCACTCTAGCAGCCCACCATCTAATAACTACTCCACAATGCATCCCCTTAGGCCCAAAGATGGTGAAGTGTCATGTAGTCGACGTTCACATAACACCACTAAGGGAATCACAACATACATATCATCAAAAATATCGTATGAATATCAAATTCACATGATTACTTGCAACATGACTTCTCCCGTGGCCTCAAGAACAAGAACAACTACTCACAAATAATATTCATGCTCATGATCAGAGGGATATTAAATAGCATAATGGATCTGAACATATAATCTTCCACCAAATAAACCATCTAGCATAAACTACAAGATGCAATCGACATTACTAGTCACCCACAGGTACCAATCTGAGGTTCCGGTACAAGGATTGAACACAAGAGATGAACTAGGGTTTTGAGATGAGATGGTGCTGTTGAAGATGTTGATGAAGATTGTCCTCCCAAAGATGAGGGGGTTGTTGGTGATGACGATGGCTTCAATTTCCCCCTCCGGGAGGGAAGTTCCCTCGGCGGAATCGCTCCGCCGGAGGGCAAAAGTGCTCCTGCCCAAGTTCCGCCTCGAGATGGCGGTGCTCCGTCCCGAAAGTCCTCTCCTTATTTTTTCTAGGTCAAAAGATCTTATATACCAGAAGATGGGCACCAGAGGTGGGCCAGGGTGCCCACTACCCACCAGGGCGCGCCTGGAGGTCTGGCGCGCCCTGGTGTCTTCTGGCCAGCTGGCTGCCCCCCTCTGGTAGTTCTTCTGTCCAATATTTATTATGTATTCCAAAATAATTTTCCATAAAATTTTAGCTCATTTAGATATGTGCAGAATAGGTATCTCTGGCATAGCTTTTTCAGGTCCAGAATTCCAGCTGCCGGCATTCTCCCTGTTTGTGTAAACCTTGCATATTATGATAGAAAAGGCATTATAATTACTCCATAGAGTGTTATAAACCATAAAAACAATATAAATAACAGTAGGAGAACATGATGCAAAATGGACTTATCAGCTCATACCTTGCATGTATCCAAAAGGAGTCTCTACTCCAAATTTGAGGCATCAATGATGTTCAACTCACTCCTCAATCGACAAAATATCTTCTCATCAAGAGGTTCAGTGAAGATATCCGCCAATTGCTTGTCGGTACGAACATGCTTAAGATTAATGTCACCTTTAGCAACATGATCACGAATGAAATGGTGACAAACTTCAATATGCTTAGTTCGAGAATGTTGCATGGGATTGTGTGCAATCTTAATAGCACTCTCATTGTCACAAAGCAATGGAACATGTCACACATGTATTCCATAATCGTTGGGCCATCCAAAGTAATTGAGCACAACATGATCCCTCAGCGATGTATTCCGCTTCGACGGTGGATAATGATGCCAAATTTTGTTTCTTTTAGGACCAAGAGACAAGGGATCTGCCAAAAAATTGACATGTACCCGAAGTAGATTTTCTATCAACCTTGTCACCAGCATAGTCCGAGTTGGAATAGCCAACAAGATCAAAAGATGACCTCTTAGGGTACCAAATGCCAAATTTTGGTGTATGAATCAAATATCTCACTATCCTTTTCACAGCCTTAAGATGACATTCTTTTGGAGCAGCTTGATACCATGCACATATGCACACGCTTAGCATAATCTCGGGGCAGGAGGCACAAAGATACAATAATGAACCAATCATAGATCGGTAAACCTTTTGGTCAACCGGGTTTCCATCCTTAGTCAAGTCAAGATGTCCACTAATAGGCATGGGCGTTTTCATACCTTTGCTTTCTTGCATGTTGAACTTCCTGAATAGATCCTTGGTAAACTTTGTTTGTGAGACAAAGGTACCTTCCTTAGTTTGCTTGATTTGCAAGCCAAGGAAAACTTGAGTTCACACATCATAGACATCTCAAACTTCTCCGACATCAACCTTCCAAACTTCTCACTAAAATGAGGGTTAGTAGAACCAAATATGATATCGTCAACATAGATTTGGCATACAAATAATTCTCCATCCACCCTTTTAGTGAAGAGAATTGAATCAATTTTCCCAATTTAAAAACCTTTCTCAATAAGAAACTTAGTTAAGCATTTCTGCCAAGCTCTAGGGGCTTGTGTAAGACCATAAAGAGCTTTGTGAAGTTTATAAACATGATCAATTTTTTTGGGATTAACAAAGCCGGGAGGTTGTTTAACATAAACTTCCTCCTCAATTTCACCATTTAGGAAAGCACTTTAATATCCATTTGGTATAAAGTGATATCATGGTGAATGTCATAAGCAAGTTGGATGCGAATGGACTCAAGTCTAGCAACGGGGGCATTTGTCTCACCATAGTCCATACCTTCGACTTGTGTGTAGCCTTGAGCAACGAGACGAGCCTTGTTGCGTACCACTTGTCCATCCTCATCTTTCTTATTTCGAAACACCCATTTTGTTCCAATGATGTTTTGATCATCCTTGGGCTTCTCAACCAATGTCCACACTTGGTTTCTCTCAAAGTTGTGTAGCTCTTCGTGCATAACAATTTATCCAATCCGGGTCTTCAAGGGCTTCACAAAAATTATCCAAACGAGTTTTAGAGCGAGTGATTCTCCCAGTATTAATGTCGTCGAGGATTTGTTCAATGAGATGATTCTTTGAGACTCTTGCTCTAACTCATGAGAGCTTTTGTTTGGGTTCTGGCGGAATATCCTCATCATCATCTTCTTCTTATTCGTTGTTGGGCGTCGTTGTTTGAGGTCAGAAGGAGGTTGAGGTGGATCATCTTGTTGTACTTCCTCATTTCCTTCGTCTTGACGTGTTCCACTTGTGGATGCCTCCATATAAACTTGTGGTTCACCTTGATGTGAAGTAGAGGCTTCCACTTGAATGGACGAAGTGCTCTCCTCCACCTCCATTGGACGTATCTTGCCGATAGACAAATCCTGAATTGCTTCCGAGGGATCTTTATCTCCTACATCAATTGGCAGTTGATCTACTTGCGAGCCGCTACAACCATCAAACTTCACATCTACCGTCTCTTCAACCTTTCTGGTGGAATTGTTGTAGACACGGTAAATGTGAGAGTTTGAGCCATAACCGAGTAGAAAACCTTCATGAGATTTAGGAGCAAATTTCGAACGACGATGCTTATCAAGAATGTAACACTTTGAATAAAATACTCGAAAGTATCCAACTTAGGGTTTGTTACCGGTGATTAGCTCGTATGCCGTTTTACCAAGAAGGTTGTGAAGTATAGTCGATTTGTAGCATGACAAGCAGTCTCAACCGCTTCTGCCCAAAAGTGTCTTGGTGTCTTGTATTCATCTAGCATCATTCTCGCCATCTCAATAAGAGTCCAGTTCTTCCTCTCAACAACTCCATTTTGTTGAGGTGTGTACGTAGCCAAGTACTCATGTGAGATGCCTTCTACATCAAGAAAGGTATCCACACTGGCGTTCTTGTACTCCGTTCCATTATCGCTCCAAACCTTCTTGATCTCCACTTCAAACTGATTTTGGGCCTTCCTAGCAAAGTTCTTGAAGATCTTTTGAACCCGCGACTTGTCATCAAGAAAGAACACCCACGTAAACCTGGAAAAATCATCAACAATGACCAAATCGAAAGAGTTGCCACCAAGGCTCTTGTAAGCATTGGGACCAAAGAGATCCATATGAAGTAGCTCAAGTGGTCTTCTCATGGTCATGATGTTCTTCACGGGATGACTTCCTCCAACTTATTTTCCTACTTGGAAAGCACTACAAAGTCTATCCTTGTCAAATATAACATCTTTAACACCAAGGATATGATCATCTTTAATAAGTTTAACAAGATTTTGCATGCCAACATGTCCTAATCTTCTATGCCATAACCAACTTTTAGAAGATTTTGCAATTAAACAAGTACGAGGGGGCTCTTTTAGTGAAATCAACAATGTATAGATCACCTCTATGAATACCAGTAAAGACCATATTATGATTATGTCAACAAAACACTTGGCAATCTACTTCGGTAAATAGAACATTGAAACCAAAATCGGCTAGTCTAGATACGGAAAGAAGATTGTAACCAAGAGATTCAATGAGCATAACATTTTGAATAGAGCTATCATTGGATATGGCGACCTTACTATGGCCAAGTAGCTTACCCTTGGAGTTATCTCCAAAAGTCACATACTTGCGTAGACCATCATTTTTAGCAAGCTCACAGAACATGTCTTTATCTCTCCACTATCAAGAATCGACTCTTTTCCCCCGGATATGTAATTTCGAAGATTTGCCATAAGACCAAGATTCCTCATAGTCTTCTCACATTCGATGTCGAATTCTTTGTCCTCATCATAATAGCCATGCACAATATCATCATCATCATCATGCATATGATCGTCACCTACTTCAAGTGATTTGTCAGATTTATGACCATGACAACGTGCAAGTTTATGAATTCTAATGGTTTCCGTGATAGTGTTGCTAATGCTTCCAACATCACCCTTAGAGTGCATAAGATCACGGAGCTCAAACAGACATTCATCAAACTTAGGATCACTAGGCTTCACCTTATGAAAGGCAATGGACTTATGAAGAATTTCATTGAGATTTTTCAAGGAATAATTTGGAAAGCGTCCCTCAAGATAATTCCATATAGTGTATGCGCATTCAAAGTTTTGCAAGCAAACAAGCACATTTCTAGGTAATCCTCTAATGATAAGATTAAAAGTTCTAAGATTGAGAACCATGTCAAGATACTTATCGGGGGTAGGATGCAAAGTATCAATGGGAGGCACATATGGGCTAAGAATATACTTGTTCAAATTATATTCATTGAAGATCTCAAGCATTTAAGTTTTCCAAGAACCATAAAACTCCCCATCAAGAATAGGCACTCTATGTCTAATACTCCCGAACATACACTCATTCATCTTCCTCCAATGGTGTTTAAACCAAAGCAATGGAGACCAAAGCTCTGATACCAATTGAAAGATCGAGAAGAGGGGTCTAGAGGGGGTGTGATTACACCCTTAACAAGTAAAAGTGATATTTTTGTATAATTCTTCAAGTTAAGGTTGAGTTTAGCACATGTTAATAGGCACATAATACATTTTACACAAGCATAGCAAGAGTATGGGCAGATGTCGTGGATTTTTCACGGCAGGTGTCCTAGTGTGAGGACTTAGTCGTGAGGTCAACGCATCTATGTGGTAGCTTGAGAGGGGTTGATCGGGATGAGAGACGCGAGGCGGGTTAACACACAAGACAAGGGTTTAGACAGCTCCGGGCCCCGGAAAACATCATCCGGTAATAACCCTACATGCTGTTTGTGGCTAGGTCTCATTATGCTCATCAGGGAGTCGCTGCATAAACCGGCTCTCCTCTAGTTGTGTCTAGCCTTCAAGATTATTCAACCTCTCCATCTTAGGGTGCCTTGCCCCTCCTTATATAAGTTGAAGGGGCGGGTTACATGACTAGTCCTAGTAGGATTAGGATTACTCTATTACAAGTGGAGTCTTAGTCTTGCTTCCTTTGTAAGGGAATATTCCTTATACTTTCTCTTAAGCCGGCACATCATAACATGAGCCGGCCGTCTGGGCCTTGGGCCTTGTCGTCCGTCTGACCCGCCCGCCGGGTCACCAGTGAGTCGCAACATTAGGCGGGTTGTCCGTAAATCGCCAGGTCCGGGCGGGTCGCCAGTGAGTCGCCATGCTCCAGCCGGGTCTCTGGTGAGACGCCAAGTCCGGCCGGGTCATATTTCCGGCCGGGTCATACCGCGGGGTATATCCCCGACATTAGCCCCAGTTTAATTTGGATTTATCCATGTTAAACTGATCTGCAACACAAATACAAGAACAAATTTGACAGGTTGTGCTCCGGGTTAAATATTCTTTGTAAGCCGGCACCTGATCATCCTTAAGTCCTTGTCATTTTCTTCTTGATACGTGTCCATGATCTCATAGCAAATCTCCTTTGCGGATATGTTCAAACTTTACCAATGCAAAAAATTCGGGCACTTCTTCTGAAAATTCCGGGTCAACATACCAGCTTCATAGTCAATTTGCTGACATTGGCTTCTTGCAGAAAAATATTATAAAGTATAATCCATTTGACTCGGCTTCCAATGCTCTAGCTTGACAAAAATATTGGTCTTGAAATACTCATCTGATTTTCATCCGGCTTAAAGATGTAGAGCTTGCTGAGTTATGATTGCCAAAACTGTCGACTTGTAAATATTGACAGCACCGGGTCATAACTGTTGCTAACACCAAGCTTGAAAGTGTACCTCCCTTATATGCGTATCACTTGTAGCCCCCAAGTCTTAAGAAGGGAGCGCAGTAACAACTTAAGACTTGCTTCAATATAAATGTCACAATCTTGAAGAAATCTGGGTTGTTCATCTCAGTCAGTAGTCATAAACTGAATATTCCACATATGTAGCCCCTAAGTGCAGGGTTGTCATGCTTGCAGCAACTTGGGACTTGTAATTGCCTTATACTCATAAAAACTTCAACTAGTGTAGCCCCCAAGGGCCGGGTCATTATGCAATAATGAGCAGGGACTTTGTAAATATGATCCTGTAGACTTGAGCAGCAACGAATAGCCCCCAAGGCTCGTCTCAGTAAGATCATACTGAGCTGGGACTTTATATATACTTCATTGAAAATAACATCATATGATGTAACCCCCACCATGGGGTTTGAACCCACATCCACGAGGTTAAGAGCCTTGTGCTCTACCAACTGAGCAATGGACCCTTCAATATAATGGATTAAGGCTTGTGTACTTTGAATTTTTGAGAGGAGCAATTGGTAGCCCCAAAGGGCCGGCTCATTACAATGTGATGAGTCGGGTCTTCAATAAGGCAAGTAAAAAATGACCTTGCATTAGCCCCCAAGTGTCATGGTGCTGTTGGAAATATGCCCTAGAGGCAATAATAAAATGGTTATTATTATATTTCTTTGTTCATGATAATTGTCTATTGTTCATGCTATAATTGTGTTATCCGGAAATCGTAATACATGTGTGAATACATAGACCACAACATGTCCCTAGTGAGCCTCTAGTTGACTAGCTCGTTGATCAACAGATAGTCATGGTTTCCTGACTATGGACATTGGATGTCATTGATAACGGGATCACATCATTAGGAGAATGATGTGATGGACAAGACCCAATCCTAAGCATAGCGCAAAGATCGTGTAGTTCGTTTGCTAGAGTTTTTCCAATGTCAAGTATCTTTTCCTTAGACCATGAGATCATGTAACTCCCGGATGCCGTAGGAGTGCTTTGGGTGTACCAAACGTCACAACGTAACTGGGTGACTAAAGGTACACTACAGGTATCTCTGAAAGTGTCTGTTGGGTTGACACGGATCGAGACTGGGATTTGTCACTCCGTATGACGGAGAGGTATCTCTAGGCCCACTCGGTAATGCATCATCATAATGAGCTCAATGTGACTAAGGAGTTAGCCACGGGATCATGCATTACTGTACGAGTAAAGAGACTTGCCGATAACGAGATTGAACAAGGTATTGGGATACCGACGATCGAACCTCGGGCAAGTAACATACCGATTGACAAAGGGAATTGTATACGGGATTGATTGAATCCTCGACATCGTGGTTCATCCGATGAGATCATCGTGGAACATGTGGGAGCCAACATGGGTATCCAGATCCCGTTGTTGGTTATTGACCGGAGAGTCGTCTCGGTCATGTCTGCATGTCTCCCGAACCCGTAGGGTCTACACACTTAAGGATTGGTGACGCTAGGGTTGTAGAGATATTAGTATGCGGAAACCCGAAAGTTGTTCGGAGTCCCAGATGAGATCCCGGACGTCACGAGGAGTTCTGGAATGGTCCGGAGGTGAAGAATTATATATAGGAAGTCCAGTTTCGGCCACCGGGAAAGTTTCGGGGGTTATCGGTATTGTACCGGGACCACCGGAAGGGTCCCGGGGGTCCACCGGGTGGGGCCACCTATCCCGGAGGGCCCCATGGGCTGAAGTGGGAGGGGAACCAGCCCCTGGTGGGCTGGTGCACCCCCCATGGGTCTCCCCCTGCGCCTAGGGTTGGAAACCCTGGGGGTGGGGGGCGCCCCACCTGGCTTGGGGGGCAAGTTTCCCCCCTTGGCCGCTGCCCCCCATGTAGATGGGATCCCCAGGGCCGGCGCCCCCCAGGGGGCCTATATATAATGGGGGGGGGGAGGGAGGGCAGCAGTACCCTAGCCCCTGGCGCCTCTCTCTCCCTCCCGTTTGCGCTTGGCGAAGCCTTGCCAGGATCCCCGCTACTTCCACCGCCACGCCGTCGTGCTGCTGGATCTCCATCAACCTCTCCTTCCCCCTTGCTGGATCAAGAAGGAGGAGACGTCGCTGCTCCGTACCTGTGTTGAACGCGGAGGTGCCGTCCGTTCGGCGCTCGGTCATCGGTGATTTGGATCACGACGAGTACGACTCCATCAACCCCGTTCACTTGAACGCTTCCACTCGCGATCTACAAGGGTATGTGGATGCACTCCTTCCCTCTCGTTGCTAGTAAACTCCATAGATGGATCTTGGTGATACATAGAAAATTTTAAATTTCTGCTACGATCCCTAACAGTGGTATCAGAGCCAGGCCTATGCGTAGTTTCTATGCACGAGTAGAACACAAACTTGTTGTGGGCGTAGATGTTGTCAATTTTTCTTGCCACTACTAGTCTTATCTTGTTTCGGCGGCATCATGGGATGAAGCGGCCTGGACCGACCTTACACGTACGCTTACGTGAGACAGGTTCCACCGACTGACATGCACTAGTTGCATAAGGTGGCTAGCGGGTGTCTGTCTCTCCCACTTTAGTCGGAACGGATTCGATGAAAAGGGTCCTGATGAAGGGTAAATAGAAATTGGCATATCACGTTGTGGTTTTACGTAGGTAAGAAATGTTCTTGCTAGAAACCAATAGAAGCCACGTAAAAACTTGCAACAACAATTAGAGGACGTCTAACTTGTTTTTGCAGCATATGCCTTGTGATGTGATATGGCCAAAAGGATGTGATGAATGAGATATATGTGATGTATGAGATTGATCATGTTCTTGTAATAGGAATCACGACTTGCATGTCGATGAGTATGACAACCGGCAGGAGCCATAGGAGTTGTCTTTATTTTTTGTATGACCTGCGTGTCATTGAATAACGCCATGTAAATTACTTTACTTTATTGCTAAACACGTTAGCCATAGAAGTAGAAGTAATCGTTGGCATGACAACTTCATGAAGACACGATGATGGAGATCATGGTGTCATGCCGGTGACGAAGATGATCATGGCGCCCCGTAGATGGAGATCAAAGGAGCAAAATGATATTGGCCATATCATGTCACTATTTGATTGCATGTGATGTTTATCATGTTTTACATCTTATTTGCTTAGAACGACGGTAGTAAGTAAGATGATCCCTTATAATAATTTCAAGAAAGTGTTCCCCCTAACTGACCGTTGCGAAGGTTCGTTGTTTCGAAGCACCACGTGATGATCGGGTGTGATAGATTCTAACGTTCGCATACAACGGGTGTTGACGAGCCTAGCATGTACAGACATGGCCTCGGAACACACGCAATACACTTAGGTTGACTTGACGAGCCTAGCATGTACAGACATGGCCTCGGAACACGGAAGACCGAAAGGTCGAGCATGAGTCGTATAGAAGATACGATCAACATGAAGATGTTCACCGATGTTGACTAGTCCGTCTCACGTGATGATTGGACACGGCCTAGTTAACTCGGGTCATGTTTCACTTAGATGACTAGAGGGATGTCTATCTGAGTGGGAGTTCATTGAATAATTTGATTAGATGAACTTAATTATCATGAACTTAGTCTAAAATCTTTACAATATGTCTTGTAGATCAAATGGCCCACGTTGCCCTCAACTTCAATGCGTTCCTAGAGAAAACCAAGCTGAAAGATGATGGCAGCAACTATACGGACTGGGTCCGGAACCTGAGGATCATCCTCATAGCTGCCAAGAAAGATTATGTCCTAGAAGCACCGCTAGGTGAAGCACCCATCCCAGAGAACCAAGACGTTATGAATGCTTGACAGTCACGTGCTGATGATTACTCCCTCGTTCAGTGCGGCATGCTTTACAGCTTAGAACCGGGGCTCCAAAAGCGTTTTGAGAAACACGGAGCATATGAGATGTTCGAAGAGCTGAAAATGGTTTTCCAAGCTCATGCCCGAGTCGAGAGATATGAAGTCTCCGACAAGTTCTTCAGTTGTAAAATGGAGGAAAATAGTTCTGTCAGTGAGCACATACTCAAAATGTCTGGGTTACACAACTGCTTGTCTCAGCTGGGAGTTAATCTCCCGGATGACGCGGTCATTGACAGAATCCTTCAGTCGCTTCCACCGAGCTACAAGAGCTTTGTGATGAACTTCAATATGCAGGGGATGGAAACGACCATTCCTGAGGTATATTCAATGCTGAAATCAGCAGAGGAGGAGATCAAAAAGGAACATCAAGTGTTGATGGTGAATAAAACCACTAAGTTCATGAAAGGCAAGGGTAAGAAGAACTTCAAGAAAGACGGCAAGGGAGTTGCCGCGCCCGGTAAGCCAGTTGCCGGGAAGAAGCCAAGGAATGGACCCAAGCCTGAGACTGAGTGCTTTTATTGCAAGGGAAGTGGTCACTGGAAGCGGAACTGCCCCAAATACTTAGCGGACAAGAAGGCCGGCAACACCAAAGGTATATGTGATATACATGTAATTGATGTGTACCTTACCAGTACTCGTAGTAGCTCCTGGGTATTTGATACCGGTGCGGTTGCTCATATTTGTAACTCAAAACAGGAGCTGCGGAATAAACGGAGACTGGCGAAGGACGAGGTGACGATGCGCGTCGGGAATGGTTCCAAGGTCGATGTGGTCGCTGTCGGCACGCTACCTCTGCATTTACCTACGGGATTAGTTTTAAACCTCAATAATTGTTATTTAGTGCCAGCTTTGAGCATGAACATTGTATCAGGATCTCGTTTAATTCGAGATGGCTACTCATTTAAATCCGAGAATAATGGTTGTTCTATTTATATGAGAGATATGTTTTATGGTCATGCCCCGCTGGTCAATGGTTTATTCTTAATGAATCTCGAACGTGATGTTACACATATTGATAGTGTGAATACCAAAAGATGTAAAGTTGATAACGATAGTCCCACATACTTGTGGCACTGCCGCCTTGGTCACATTGGTGTCAAGCGCATGAAGAAGCTCCATGCAGATGGACTTTTGGAGTCTCTTGATTACGAATCATTTGACACGTGTGAACCATGCCTCATGGGTAAGATGACCAAGACTCCGTTCTCCGGAACAATGGAACGAGCAACCAACTTATTGGAAATCATACATACTGATGTGTGCGGTCCAATGAGTGTTGAGGCTCGCGGTGGCTATCATTATGTTCTCACTCTCACTGATGACTTGAGTAGATATGGGTATGTCTACCTAATGAAACACAAGTCCGAGACCTTTGAAAAGTTCAAGGAATTTCAGAGTGAGGTTGAGAATCAACGTGACAGAAAAATAAAGTTCTTACGATCAGATTGTGGAGGGGAATATTTAAGTCATGAATTTGGTACGCACTTAAGGAAATGTGGAATCGTTTCACAACTCACGCCGCCTGGAACACCTCAGCGAAATGGTGTGTCCGGATGTCGTAATCGCACTCTATTGGATATGGTGCGATCTATGATGTCTCTTACCAATCTACCGCTCTCATTTTGGGGCTATGCTTTAGAGACTGCCGCATTCACTTTAAACAGGGCTCCGTCGAAATCCGTTGAGACGACACCGTATGAATTATGGTTTGGGAAGAAACCTAAGCTGTCGTTTCTAAAAGTTTGGGGATGCGATGCTTATGTCAAGAAACTTCAACCTGAAAAGCTCGAACCCAAGTCGGAAAAATGCGTCTTCATAGGATACCCCAAGGAAACCATTGGGTATACCTTCTACCTCAGATCCGAAGGCAAGATCTTTGTTGCCAAGAACGGGTCCTTTCTGGAGAAAGAGTTTCTCTCGAAAGAAATAAGTGGGAGGAAAGTGGAACTTGATGAGGTGATAGTCACCCCTTCCGAACCAGAAAGTAGCGCAGCGCGGGAAGATGTTCCTGTGGTGCCTACACCGACTGGGGAGGAAGTTAATGATGATGATCATGAATCTTCGGATCAAGTTACTGTTGAACTTCGTAGGTCCACAAGGACACGTTCCGCACCAGAATGGTACGACAACCCTGTCCTAGAAATCATGTTGTTAGACAACGGTAAACCTTCGAACTATGAAGAAGCAATGGCGGGCCCAGATTCCGACAAATGGCTAGAAGCCATGAAATCCGAGATAGGATCCATGTATGAAAACGAAGTATGGACTTTGACTGACTTGCCCGATGATCGGCGAGCCATAGAAAACAAATGGATCTTTAAGAAGAAGACAGACGCGGATGGTAATGTGACCATCTATAAGGCTCGACTTGTCGCTAAGGGTTATCGACAAGTTCAAGGGGTTGACTACGATGAGACTTTCTCACCCGTAGCGAAGCTGAAGTCCGTCCGAATCATGTTAGCAATTGCCGCATTCTATGATTATGAGATATGGCAAATGGACGTCAAAACGGCATTCCTTAACGGCTTTCTTAAGGAAGAATTGTATATGATGCAGCCGGAAGGTTTTGTCGATCCTAAGAATGCTAACAAGGTATGCAAGCTCCAGGGCTCCATCTATGGGCTGGTGCAAGCATCACGGAGTTGGAACATTCGATTTGATGAGATGATCAAAGCGTTTGGGTTTACACAGACTTATGGAGAAGCCTGTGTTTACAAGAAAGTGAGTGGGAGCTCTGTAGCATTTCTCATATTATATGTGGATGACATACTATTGATGGGAAATGATATAGAATTCTTGGAAAGAATAAAGGCCTATTTGAATAAGTGTTTTTCAATGAAGGACCTTGGAGAAGCTGCTTATATATTAGGCATCAAGATCTATAGAGATAGATCAAGACGCCTCATTGGTCTTTCACAGAGTACGTACCTTGACAGGATATTGAAGAAGTTCAATATGGATCAGTCCGAGAAGGGGTTCTTGCCTGTATTGCAAGGTGTGCAATTGAGCACGGCTCAATGCCCGACCACGGCAGAAGATAGAGCAAAGATGAGTGTCATCCCCTATGCCTCGGCCATAGGGTCTATTATGTATGCCATGCTGTGTACCAGACCTGATGTAAACCTTGCCGTAAGTTTGGTAGGAAGGTACCAAAGTAATCCCGGCATGGAACACTGGACAGCGGTCAAGAACATCCTGAAGTACCTGAAAAGGACTAAGGATATGTTTCTCATTCATGGAGGTGACGAAGAGCTCGTCGTAAAGGGTTACGTTGATGCTAGCTTCGACACCGATCTGGATGACTCTAAGTCACAAACCGGATACGTGTATATTTTGAATGGTGGGGCGGTCAGCTGGTGCAGTTGCAAGCAAAGCGTGGTGGCGGGATCTACATGTGAAGCGGAATACATGGCGGCCTCAGAGGCAGCACAAGAAGAAATCTGGATAAAGGAGTTCATTACCGACCTAGGGGTGATTCCCAATGCGTCGGACCCGATGACTCTCTTCTGTGACAACACTAGAGCTATTGCCCTTGCCAAGGAGCCCAGGTTTCACAGGAAGACCAGGCATATCAAGCGTCGCTTCAACTCCATTCGTGAAAGTGTTCAAAATGGAGACATAGATATTTGTAAAGTACATACGGACCTGAATGTAGCAGATCCGTTGACTAAACCTCTCCCTAGAGCAAAACATGATCAACACCAGAACTCTATGGGTGTTCGATTCATCACAATGTAACTAGATTATTGACTCTAGTGCAAGTGGGAGACTGTTGGAAATATGCCCTAGAGGCAATAATAAAATGGTTATTATTATATTTCTTTGTTCATGATAATTGTCTATTGTTCATGCTATAATTGTGTTATCCGGAAATCGTAATACATGTGTGAATACATAGACCACAACATGTCCCTAGTGAGCCTCTAGTTGACTAGCTCGTTGATCAACAGATAGTCATGGTTTCCTGACTATGGACATTGGATGTCATTGATAACGGGATCACATCATTAGGAGAATGATGTGATGGACAAGACCCAATCCTAAGCATAGCGCAAAGATCGTGTAGTTCGTTTGCTAGAGTTTTTCCAATGTCAAGTATCTTTTCCTTAGACCATGAGATCGTGTAACTCCCGGATGCCGTAGGAGTGCTTTGGGTGTACCAAACGTCACAACGTAACTGGGTGACTATAAAGGTACACTACAGGTATCTCTGAAAGTGTCTATTGGGTTGACACGGATCGAGGCTGGGATTTGTCACTCCGTATGACGGAGAGGTATCTCTGGGCCCACTCGGTAATGCATCATCATAATGAGCTCAATGTGACTAAGGAGTTAGCCACGGGATCATGCATTACGGTACGAGTAAAGAGACTTGCCGGTAACGAGATTGAACAAGGTATTGGGATACCGACGATCGAATCTCGGGCAAGTAACATACCGATTGACAAAGGGAATTGTATACGGGATTGATTGAATCCTCGACATCGTGGTTCATCTGATGAGATCATTGTGGAACATGTGGGAGCCAACATGGGTATCCAGATCCCGCTGTTGGTTATTGACCGGAGAGTCGTCTCGGTCATGTCTGCATGTCTCCCGAACCCGTAGGGTCTACACACTTAAGGTTCGGTGACGCTAGGGTTGTAGAGATATTAGTATGCGGAAACCCGAAAGTTGTTCGGAGTCCCGGATGAGATCCCGGACGTCACGAGGAGTTCCGGAATGGTCCGGAGGTGAAGAATTATATATAGGAAGTCCAGTTTCGGCCACCGGGAAAGTTGCGGGGGTTATCGGTATTGTACCGGGACCACCGGAAGGGTCCCGGGGTCCACCGGGTGGGGCCACCTATCCCGGAGGGCCCCATGGGCTGAAGTGGGAGGGGAACCAGCCCCTGGTGGGCTGGTGCGCCCCCCATGGGCCTCCCCCTGCGCCTAGGGTTGGAAACCCTGGGGGTGGGGGGCGCCCCACCTGGCTTGGGGGGCAAGTTTCCCCCCTTGGCCGCCGCCCCCCATGTAGATGGGATCCCCAGGGCCGGCGCCCCCCAGGGGGCCTATATATAGTGGGGGGGGAGGGAGGGCAGCAGTACCCTAGCCCCTGGCGCCTCCCTCTCCCTCCCGTGACACCTCTCCCTCCCGTTTGCGCTTGGCGAAGCCCTGCCGGGATCCCCGCTACTTCCACCACCACGCCGCCGTGCTGCTGGATCTCCATCAACCTCTCCTTCCCCCTTGCTGGATCAAGAAGGAGGAGACGTCGCTGCTCTGTACGTGTGTTGAACGCGGAGGTGCCGTCCGTTCGGCGCTCGGTCATCGGTGATTTGGATCACGACGAGTACGACTCCATCAACCCCGTTCACTTGAACGCTTCCGCTCGCGATCTACAAGGGTATGTAGATGCACTCCATCCCTCTCGTTGCTAGTAAACTCCATAGATGGATCTTGGTGATACGTAGAAAATTTTAAGTTTCTGCTACGATCCCCAACAGGTGCATGCTTGCAGCGACATGGGACTTCCATATTTGATATAATCATGAGTTGAATAATGTAGCCCCCAAGTGCCGGGTCGTAAGCCTACAACGACTCGGGACTATTCCTTCCATTGTAGAATAAATCATATCCATTGATAAAGAAATAATAGCCATTGCGCTAAAGTGACTTTGAAAACCTCAATCATAATTCTGGTTATTGATAACCATAACAAAAATCCAGCCATGTTGGCTATTCAATATTTGAATAATATAATCTGGTATGAAAACCTCAATCATTCCATACCATAATGAAAATCCAGCCCAGTCTGGCTATTAAAGATTTGAATACCTTATCTGTTGATAAGTAAATCCGGAGTTCAATACCCGGCGGCTCTTGGCCATGGCGACTTAATGCGCATTCATTGTAAGCCAGAATTTTGTAACCCGACGGCTTGAACTGATAACCCCATCCATGGAGGCTCATAGTCATGCATGTCCAGTTTTTAACAAGATCACTTTAGCGGCTCATGGCCTCAATAAACTCAATATTGAACAATATAACCCGGATCTGGATAACCCGGCAATATATTCAGATGGCCAGATGATGGGTTTTAAACTCAATGATTCATATGAGCAATAGCAGTATTCTTATGTGTAAAGCTCTGCATGTTCTACACAAAGTTTAAAACAACATATGCCCTGGCGACTTAACGTCAAAAGCCAGGGCGGGTAACAACCCAAACATAATATAGTCTTATGCAAATATGGAAAAGACTAGCATTAAGGCCATTCAAGCCTAAACATACTGGCAACTTAAAGTTTAAAACCAGGGCCGTTTATCAAATCTCGCATATTCATATAACCAGGAAAACATACCTGTAAGATTGATTTATACCGCTAGCTTACATCGCCATACCCAATGAGGGCAGTAATCCAATGATTTATAAGCGCATGATTCCAATGGCGCAATCCAAAATATACTGGTGACTTAAAGTCCATAGCGAGGGCCAGTTTAGAAAAACCTCATATAATTATAACAAAATAAATATCATACCTGTGATATTTGTTAACACCGCCGACTCATCATATGTCGTGCAGTAAGGGTTACAACCCAAATATTGAGAGCACAACACCCTATTCAGTTTGTTTATAACGCCGACTTATAAAGCCAAAGGTAGTAAGGGGTAACATCCCAAAACTTAGAGCCAGAACTCCAAGCACATAATCATCAGACACCGGCGACTTAACTTCCAAAGCCAGGCCGGGTTAATAAACTCCGGATAGATTCATATATGAACCATAAGGCAACATAGCCCTCATCAGTTTTCAACCATGTATTAACATATCACAAGAGATGAACCTCAAAAAAAAGTTCAAATCAAATAGAAATTTAAAAAGCAAAAAACAAGGCTTTCACAGGCTGCCAAACCTTCAAGTCAAGTGCTTTCAAATGGGCCGCACAGCCGCTGAGTTAAACCTTCATGCAACCTTATAAGCCGGGCCTCACATGACCAATCGTCGTTTTAACTTTGACAAGTTCAGGGTCTGTATAAGATTGACTGTCAAAAGTACGGTGAGTCATTCCAGTCAATCTGGGCGGAGTGGCAGACTTAAAAAGGCAGGATAACCCGGGTTTTTAAGTGAATACACCTAGCTTCCAAGCCTGGCTACCAAGCCTATTACAAGGGTCACAAAAACTCTTGTCCGTTGGACAAAGAGCCCCCAAGTAATATTTTATTCCAGGCGTACAAACTGGATTAATAGGGTAATCATAGCTATGCTCAATGAGCAGGAAGCCCCCATGTATTTTGCAATCATGGCGTACAAGCCGGATCAAGAGGGTAGTCATAGCTATGCTCAATGAGCAGGAAGCCCCCATGTTATTTGTAATCAAGGCGTACAAGCCGGATCAAGAGGGTAGTCATAGCTATGCTCAATGAGCAGGAAGCCCCCAAGTGACCATAATAAAATGAGCCCATAAGGCAGGATACCCATATTTGAACCATGCATCATGGCAGCAAGTTCTCTTTGGCAACCTTTAATTTTTCTGAGAACTCGAACTTGCGAGAGATGAATTCTTTTTGAACCGGAATTTGAGAGCTTCAAAGCTTTGTGAAAAACAGATTTCCCTTGAGTCGGATTTTATACCGGAGTTCTTCATTTTGAGCCGGAATTTTCTGACGGCCTTTAAACTTTCATCAATGTAGCAGTAGTCTCCGGGGCCGGGTTATTTTTCCCTCCAATGACCCGGAGATCTTGAATTCACTGAAACCGACCAATTCTGCCGAGTCATGTCATTGTGGCCCCCCGAGTCTTAAGACGACTCAAGGAGTTGTCATGAGATTCTTCATATTTAACCGTGATATAAACTGGTATGAATCATTCAACAGCTCAGTGATATAATAGTTCCTTTTGCAGTAGACAACTTGTCCTGCATTGGAGAAACTTGCAAGCCAGAGTAATTGCTCTTTTAAAGAAAGCAGTATATAATATAAAAATATACTTGATGGATTTCACCTGATATGTCAGGCCAAAAATTATCCACCGCGGAGTTGATGATCACCAGGTGAAGCTGAAATCAATCACGACCAAGTCGGCTGCGAGAGCAGATAGATGTGCCAGTGGCGGCGTTGTAAGCTAGCAGGGACGGGCGAGTCAATCACAGGCGCGGTAAGCCATGCGGACGGGCGAGTAATCGCAGGCGCAGTAAGCCGCACGGATGGGCGAGTTGATGTAGACCGGGCCACAGGGGCAGCGACTTGCGCACGTCCGTTCATCGGGTAGTGTGGCTCGGACGAAAACGTCGTGGCAGAACGTTGCCAGTGCATGCTCCATATCCGCAGTATAACGCCTCATTTGTAATGAACAATTTTCCAGCGAAACAATACCATAGACCAGAGTAATTGTTCTCAAATAAAATGTGCTGATAAAATTCATAAGGAGGATAGCACATGATGTTTCTATGGATTGTCGAGCCAGTCATTGGACAAGGCATAATTAACTGGCAACAACAGTAGATCAGCTGCTGTTGCGAATCGGCCATGATAGCAGAACGGCTGATCATATAGCTTGAGCCACCTCTGTTCCTTTTCGCAACTTCAGGTCTCATACAGATTCGTGGTTTTTACTCCTCACGTAGAATGACCAATAGGCAGCAATTTGGCGGTAGCAGAGGCGGCTTGTCGTCGCAGACGAGGTTGCGGCAATGGCGAGTCAGAGGTGCTCCACGGCGGTTTAATAGGGCGGCGTGACAGGCGGTTTCAGGCAGGCGCGAGGGCGCACCCGCAGCTCGACAACGGCGCGAGGCACAAACCGGTGCGGCTCGCGGCAGCAGCAACCCGTCGGAGCGACTTGGGGCACGGCCCAGCGGGGCGGCTCCAGATGAAGCACTGCAAGGGGCGCCTGGCCAGGGCGGCTCAGCGGGCAGAGACCGGCCGGCCAGCGACGGAGTCTGAGGCGAACGGCGGCTCAACGCGGGGCAGAGAGCGGCCGGCCGGCAACGAAGTGTGAGGCGAACGGCGACTCGCCGAGGAGCAGCACAGGGGTGGTGCTTGAGGTGGCACGAGGCTGCGTCGGTTTGACGGTGAGGCCGCGGCGGCGGCCTGGAGCCGGGCGGCGGAGGTAGGCCGCGGTGTGGAGGACGGCGACGACTCGGAAGCCGCCGGGGCGTACGCCAGGCAGCAAAGGCGGGCGCCTCGAAACTAGGTCGCGGGCGCAGGAGGAATCTGGATCGTGGCCGGCTCCGTTTCCGGGTCGTGGCCATATTTTTTCTTTTTCTTTTTAAACTTCGCTAATCCCTGGTGTTTTGCCTTTTGATCTCGTGACAGTCTTCTTGATGTATATTTCCTATATGAATTTACCAAAGCAGATCCCATCTGGTCGCGTCCCCATGTAACAGTTTTGGCCAATAATTTTTTTGGAGTTGTAGATCAACTTGGCCATCACATAGCAGAATACTAATGAAGTAGTACCATTGGGCCGAAATCACTATTATGACCTTTTCAGTAATCTTTGTCACAAAGTGAACTCAACATGAAAGTATTTCACGATCTGACCCTTTTAGCAACGCCATAGCACATGGCGTTTCTTCTCCATATAGAAACGCCGAGATAGCTCGCGTTTCAGCTCCACATTCAAACGCCGAGCTAGCTCGCGTTTTTGCTACACGTGTGAACGCCATGATAGCTGGCATTGCTGCCCAGGCAGAAACGCCATGAGCTTTGGCGTTTCTAGCTGTGCATGCAAATAGTACTCTTCTAATAGTACTCTAATCATTAGTTGGCTTTCTTTGCATGCTAGCTTAAGAGACCGTGGAGTACTACATTTATTTTAAGTGCTCACGGAGCCTTACATGCATGCATCGAAGCATGGCATGCATACATCATACATCTTGTCTACTCGTTGCGTCAGTGTAGACTGCAGTACTAGCTCATGGTTAGCTGCATTTTCTTTAACCACAGGCCGGCTAGCTCTTGTACTACACTGTACTACTAGTACGTATGTACCATATAAGACAGTAGATATTCTTGCATGAGGTGAGTTAGCTTTGCTGAGCTGCACGGGCTACGATCCTAGTTCTTGGATAGGAGCAGGTAGGTGTCATTTATTGGGGATAGAAACGTATGCATGCATAGGACACAGTAAACTCAGCAAGCTACCAGCTAGAAACGCCAAAGCTCATGGCGTTTCCGCTTGGGCAGCAACGCCAGTTATCATGGCGTTTACATGTGGAGCAAAAACGCGAGCTAGCTCGGTGTTTGAATGTGGAGCTGAAACGCGAGCTATCTCGGCGTTTCTATATGGAGAAGAAATGCCACAGACTGTGGCGTTACTAAAAGGGTCAGATCATGAAATACTTTCATGCCGAGTTCACTTTGTGGCAAAGATTGCTGAAAAGGTTAGAACAGTGATTTTGGCCGTACCATTGCTACTGTGGGCCCCTCCCATTGTTTTGCAAGCTTTCACATGGTAGCTGGTCTGATCCCTTGTATGTACGCATGCCCAACTTGGTCGATTGGAGGAAAACAGGGACTATGATGACTTAGACCACAATGCAAGTCTGCTTTATGTCAGCCTCGACGTATACGCCGTGTAATCCGGGAAGGAAAAATTGCATAAGAAAGTTTAATCTTGATCTCCGTGATTTTTTCGAACGGCAGCGGAGGAGCGGACGCAACCCTAGCTCTCTCTCGATCGTAATCTTGTATATGCTCTTCCGACTGTTCGTCGTTGACGCAGATCCTTTCTTCATCCAAAAAATTGCGAATTCCTCGATTCCTGAAAAAGATCCCTCCAAGACAACACCACTGTGCGTAGGCCCCTTGGTGGGCGCCAACTGTCGTGGATTTGTCACGGCAGATGTCCTAGTGTGAGGACTTAGTCGTGAGGCCAATGCATCTATGTGGTAGATTGAGAGGGATTGATCGGGATGAGAGACGCGAGGCGGGTTAACACACAAGACAAGGGTTTAGACAGCTTCGGGCCCCGGGAAACATCATCCGGTAATAACCATACATGCTGTTTATGGCTAGGTCTCATTATGCTCATCAGGGAGTCGCCGCATAAACCGGCTCTCCTCTAGTTGTGTCTAGCCTTCAAGATTATTCAACCTCTCCATCTTGGGGTGCCCTGCCCCTCCTTATATAAGTTGAAGGGGCGGGTTACATGACTAGTCCTAGTAGGATTAGGATTACTCTATTACAAGTGGAGTCCTAGTCTTGCTTCCTTTGTAAGGGAATATTCCTTATACTTTCTTTTAAGCCGGCCCACCATAACATGAGCCGGCCGTCTGGGCCTTGGGCCTTGTCGTCCGTCTAACCCACCCGCCGGGTCACCAGTGAGTCGCAATATTAGGCGGGCCGTCCGTAAACCGCCAGGTCCGGGAAGGTCGCCAGTGAGTCGCCAAGCTCCAGCCGGGTCTCTGGTGAGTCGCCAAGTCCGGCCCGATCATATTTCCGGCCGGTTCATACCGCGGGGTATATCCCCGACAGCAGAGGAAAGAGTAAAGCATGCAAGTGCAAGAATGTAAAGGGATGTGTCGTGGGGTAAACACGGCAGATGCCCTAGTGAAAGGACTTAGGTGCGAGGCCATCGCTACAGTGATTAGCTTGAAGGGGTCGAGCGGGACGAAGGACACGAGTTTACCCAGGTTCGGCCCCTCATGGTGGAGGTAAAAGCCTACTCCTGCTCTTGTTGCTATTGCTTGAGTATCGATTACAGGGGAGCGAATTCGCTCTACCTAGCTATCGATTGATTGTAACTTAAGTATACCCGCCGCAGGGACTCGCCTTTATATACACAGGTCGAGGCCCTGGGCTTACAAGAGTCCGGGTCTGATTATACTTCGTAACCGATCCTGGCTCTAAATCGCCTTGCCTTCTTTGGCAAGTCGCCGTCGGGCGGCTTACACCTCCGGGTCACGCACCGTCTTCTGGTCCTGGGCCTCCAAGTGGCCCTCCTCGTAAGCTGCCTCTTGATACGTCTCCAACGTATCTATAATTTTTGATTGTTCCATGCTATTATATTATCTGTTTTGGATGTTTAATGGGCTTTAATATGCTCTTTTATATTATTTTTTGGACTAACCTATTAACCGGAGGCCCAGTGCCAGTTTCTGTTTTTTTTGGTTATTTTAGAGTTTTGCAGAAAAGGAATACCAAACGGAGTCCAAACGGAAGAAACCTTCGCGATGATCTTTCTTTGACCGAAAGCAAACCAGAAGACTTTGAGTTGACGTCTGGAACTCCACGAGGAGGCCACGAGGCAAGAGGGTGCGCCCAGGGGGGGTAGGCGCGCCCCCACCCTCGTGGCCCCCTCGTAGCTCCACCGACGTACTTATTTCACCTATATATATACTCTTATACCCTAGAAACATCAGGGGGAGCCACGAAACCACTTTTCCACCACCGCAACCTTCTGTACCCGTGAGATCCCATCTTGGGGCCTTTTCCGGCGATCTGCCGGAGGGGGAATCGATCATGGAGGGCTTCTACATCAACACCATTGCCTCTCCGATGAAGTGTGAGTAGTTTACCACAGACCTTCGGCTCCATAGTAATTAGCTAGATGGCTTCTTCTCTCTCTTTGATTCTCAATACAAAGTTCTCCTCGATGTTCTTGGATATCTATTCGATGTAATACTCTTTTACGGTGTGTTTGCCGAGATCCGATGAATTGTGAATTTATGGACAAGTTTATCTATGAATATTATTTGGTTCTTCTCTGAATTCTTATATGATTGATTTGATATCTTTGCAAGTCTCTTCGAATTATCAGTTTAGTTTGGCTTACTAGATTGATCTTTCTTGCAATGGGAGAAGTGCTTAGCTTTGGGTTCAATCTTGCGGTGTCCTTTCCCAGTGACAGTAGGGGCAGCAAGGCACATATTGTATTATTGCCATCGAGGATAAAAAGATGGGGTTTATATCATATTGCTTGAGTTTATCCCTCTACATCATGTCATCTTGCTTAATGCATTACTTTGTTCTTATGAACTTAATACTCTAGATGCATGCTGGATAGCGGTCGATGTGTGGAGTAATAGTAGTAGATGCAGAATCGTTTCGGTCTACTTGACACGGACGTGATGCCTATATTCATGATCATTGCCTTAGATATCTTCATAACTATGCGGTTTTCTATCAATCCCACCGTAATACATGCTATCTTGAGAGAAGCCACTAGTGAAACCTATGGCCCCCGGGTCTCTTTCTTATTATATTGCATCTCTTTTTTTTACATCACACATCGTTTACTATTTTCCAATCTTTACTATCTTTATTAGATCTCACTTTTGCGAGTGACCGTGAAGGGATTGACAAACCCTTTATCGCGTTGGTTGCAAGGTTCTTGATTGTTTGTGCAGGTACTAGGCGACTTCTGCATTGTCTCCTACTGGATTGATACCTTGGTTCTAAAAACCGAGGGAAATACTTACGCTACTTTGCTGCATCACCCTTTCCTCTTCAAGGGAAGACCAACGCATGCTCAAGAGGTAGCAAGAAGGATTTCTGGCGCTGTTGCCGGGGAGATCTACGCCAAGTCAAGACATACCAAGTACCCATCATAAACTCTTCTCCCTCGCATTACATTATTTGCCATCCGCCTATCGTTTTCCTCTCCCCACTTCTAAAAGGATTTTCGAAAACCTTTGCCTTTTCTTTGCCCCTCTTCCGTTCTCCTCTTTTTGCTTGCTTCTTGTGTTCTTGTGTCTTGGATTGATTGTTTGTCACGATGGCTCAAGATAATACTAAATTGTGTGACTTTTCCAATACCAACAACAATGATTTTATTAGCACTTCGATTGCTCCTACTACCGATGCTGAATCTTGTGAAATTAATACCGCTTTGTTGAATCTTGTTATGAAATATCAATTTTCTGGCCTTCCTAGCGAAGATGCCACTCCCCATCTAAACAACTTTGTTGATTTGTGTGATATGCAAAAGAAGAAATATGTGGATAATGATATTGCTAAATTGAAGCTATTTCCGTTCTCTTAGAGATCGTGCTAAAACTTGGTTCTCTTCTTTCCCTAAAAATAGTATTGATTCATGGAATAAGTGCAAAGATGCTTTTATCTCTAAGTATTTTCCTCCCGCTAAGATCATCTCTCTTAGGAACGATATTATGAATTTTAAGCAACTTGATCATGAGCATGTTGCACAAGCTTGGGAGAGGATGAAATTAATGATACGTAATTGCCCTACACATGGTTTGAATTTGTGGATGATTATACAAATTTTTTATGCCGGATTGAGTTTTGCTTCTAGAAATCTTTTAGATTCGGCCGCGGGAGGCACTTTTATGGAAATCACTTTAGGAGAAGCTACTAAACTCCTAGACAACATTATGGTTAATTATTCTCAATGGCACACCGAAAGATCCACTAGTAAAAAGGTTCATGCGATTGAAGAGATTAATGTTTTGAGTGGAAAGATGGATGAACTTATCAAATTGTTTGCTAATAAAAGTGTTTCTTCTGATCCTAATGATATGCCTTTTTCCACTTTGATTGAGAATAATAATGAATCTATGGATGTGAATTTTGTTGGTAGGAACAATTTTGGTAACAACGCGTATAGAGGAAACTTTAATTCTAGGCCGTTTACTAGTAATTCCTCTAATAATTATGGTAATTCCTACAACAACTCTTATGGAAATTTTAATAAGATGCCCTCTGATTTTGAGACTAGTGTTAAAGAATTTATGAGTTCGCAAAAGAATTTCAATGCTTTGGTTGAAGAAAAATTGCTTAAGATTGATGAGTTGGCTAGGAACGTGGATAGAATTTCTCTTGATGTTGATTCTTTGAAACTTAGATCTATTCCACCTAAGCATGACATCAATGAGTCTCTCAAAGCCATGAGAATTTCCATTGATGAGTGCAAGGAAATGACCGCTAGGATGCGTGCTAAAACAGATTGCTTTGTGAAAGCGTGTTCTTCTAGTTTTCATGATAATAATGATGATGATCTATAAGTGATTGATGTGACTCCTATTAAATCTTTGTTTTCCAATATGAATCTTGATAAAGATGGGACTGGAGATGAGTCAACTTTAGTTAAAAGGCATCCCAATGATTCGGAGTTTTTAGATCTTGATGCAAAAATTAATAAAAGTGGGATTGAAGAGGTCAAAACTTTACATAGCAATGAACCCACTATTTTGGATTTCAAGGAATTTAATTATGATAATTGCTCTTTGATAGATTGTATTTCCTTGTTGCAATCCGTGTTAAATTCTCCTCATGCTTATAATCAAAATAAAGCTTTTACTAAACATATCGTTGATGTTTTAATGCAATCCTATGAAGAAAAGCTTGAACTAGAAGTTTCTATCCTTGGAAAACTTTATGATGAGTGGGAACCTACTATTAAAATTAATATTGAAGATTATGAATGCTATGCTTTGTGTGATTTGGGTGCTAGTGTTTCCACGATTCCAAAAACCTTGTGTGATGTGCTAGGTTTCTGTGAATTTGATGATTGTTCTTTAAATTTGCATCTTGCGGATTCCACCATTAAGAATCCTAGGGTAAGGATTAATGATGTTCTTATTGTTGCAAATAGGAATTATGTGCCCATAGATTTCATTGTTCTTGACATAGATTGCAATCCTACATGCCCTATTATATTTGGTAGACCTTTCCTTAGAACGATTGGTGCAATTATTGACATGAAAGAAGGAAATATTAGATTCCAGTTTCTGTTAAGGAAAGGCATGGAACACTTTCCTAGGTAGAAAATTAAATTGCCTTATGAATCTATTATGAGAGCCACTTATGGATTGCATACTAAAGATGACAATACCTAGATCTATTCTTGTTTTTATGCCTATCTAGGGGCGTTAAACAATAGCGATTGTTGGGAGGCAACCCAATTTTATTTTTGTTCTTTGCTTTTTGCTCGTATTTAGTAATAAATAATTCATCTAGCCTCTGGTTATATGTGGTTTTATGTTTTAATTAGTGTTTGTGCCAAGTAGAACCTTTGGGAAGACTTGGGTGAAGTCTTTGCGATCTTGTTGTAAAAAACAGAAACTTTTGCACTCACGAGATTAGCTGCCAAGTGATTTTAGGTTGATTCTTTTTTGCAGATGATTAATAGACAAATTCCTCACGTCCACCAATTTATTTCAGAATTTTTGGAGTTACAGAAGTATTCGAATGATACAGATTTCTACAGACTGTTCTTTTTTGACAAATTCTGTTTTTTCGTGTGTTGTTTGCTTATTTTGATGAATCTATGAGTAGTAGCGAGGGGTATGAACCATAGAGAAGTTGTAATATAGTAGGTTTGACACCAATATAAATAAGGAATGAGTTCATTACAGTACCTTAATGTGGTGGTTTATTTTCTTATACTAACGGAGCTCATGAGATTTTCTGTTGAAGTTTTGTGTTGTGAAGTTTTCAAGTTTTTGGGTAAAGATTTGATGGATTTTGGAATAAGGAGTGGAAAGAGCCTAAGCTTGGGGATGCCCAAGGCACCCCAAGGTAAAACTCAAGGACAACGAAAATTCTAAGCTTGGGGATGCCCCGGAAGGCATCCCCTCTTTCGTTTTCGTCTATCGGTAACTTTACTTGAGGCTATATTTTTATTCACCACATGATATGTGTTTTGCTTGGAGCATATCGTATGATTTTAGTCTTTGCTTTTTAGTTTACCACAATCATCCTTGCTGTACACACCTTTTGGGAGAGACATGCATGAATCGGAATTTATTAGAATACTCTATGTGCTTCACTTATATCTTTTGAGCTAGATAATTTTGCTCTAGTGCTTCACTTATATCTTTTTAGAGCACGGCGGTGGTTTTATTTTATAGAAATTATTGATCTTTCATGCTTAACTTATATTATTTTGAGAGTCTTTTAGAACAGCATGGTAATTTGCTTTGGCTATAAAACTAGTCCTAATATGATGGGCATCCAAGATGGGTGTAATAAAAACTTTCATATAAAGTGCATTGAATACTATGAGAAGTTTGATTCTTTATGATTGTTTTGAGATATGAGGATGGTGATATTAGAGTCATGCTAGTTGAGTAGTCGTGAATTTGAGAGATACTTGTGTTAAAGTTTGTGATTCCCGTAGCTTGCACGTATGGTGAACCGTTATGTGATGAAGTCGGAGCATGATTTATTTATTGATTGTCTTCTTTATGGGTGGCGGTCGGGGACGAGCGATGGTCTTTTACTACCAATCTATCCCCCTAGGAGCATGCGCGTAGTACTTTGTTTTAATAACTAATAGATTTTTGCAACAAGTATGTGAGTTCTTTATGACTAATGTTGAGTCCATGGATTATATGCACTCTCACCCTTCCACCATTGCTAGCCTCTCTAATACCGCGCAAATTTTGCCGGTATCATACACCCACCATATACCTTCCTCAAAACAGCCACCATACCTACCTATTATGGCATTTCCATAGCCATTCCGAGATATATTGCCATGCAACTTTTCACCGTTCCATTTATTATGACATGCTTCATCATTATCATATTGCTTTGCATGATCATGTAGTTGACTTCGTATTTGTGGCAAAGCCACCTTCATAATTTTTCATACATGTCACTCTTGATTCATTGCACATCCCGGTACACCGCCGGAGGCATCATATAGAGTCATATTTTGTTCGAAGTATCGAGTTGTAATTCTTGAATTGTAAGTAAATAAAAGTGTGATGGTCATCATTACTAGAGCATTGTCCCATGTGAGGAAAGGATGATTGAGACTATGATTCCCCCACAAGTCGGGATGAGATTCCGGACGGAAAATTAAAAAAAAAAGAGAAAGAAAGAGGCCATAAAAAAGGCCCAAATAAAAAAATAAAAAATTGAGAGAATAAGAGAGAAGGGACAATGTTACTATCCTTTACCACACTTGTGCTTCAAAGTAGCACCATGATCTTCATGATAGAGAGTCTCCTATGATATCATTTTCATATACTAGTGGGAATTTTTCATTATAGAACTTGGCTTGTATATTCCAATGATGGGCTTCCTTAAAATGCCCTAGGTCTTCATGAGCAAGCGAGTTGGATGCACACCCACTTAGTTTCTTTTTGAGCTTTCATACACTTATAACTCTAGTGCATCCGTTGCATAGCAATCCCTAGTCACTCACATTGATATCTATTGATGGGCATCTCCATAGCCTGTTGATACACCTAGTTGATGTGAGACTATCTTCTCCTTTTTGTCTTCCCCATAACCACCATTCTATTCCACCTATAGTGCTATGTCCATGGCTCACACTCATGTATTGCGTGAAGATTGAAAAAGTTTGAGAACATCAAAAGTATGAAACAATTGCTTGGCTTGTCATCGGGGTTGTGCATGATTTAAATATTTTGTGTGATGAAGATAGAGCATAGCCAGACTATATGATTTTGTAGGGATAACTTTCTTTGGCCATGTTATTTTGAGAAGACATGATTGCTTTGTTAGTATGCTTGAAGTATTATTATTTTTATGTCAATATTAAACTTTTGTCTTGAATCTTTCGGATCTGAACATTCATGCCACAATAAAGAAAATTACATTGATAATTACGTTAGGTAGCATTCCACATCAAAAATTCCTTTTTTATCATTTACCTACTCGAGGACGAGCAGGAATTAAGCTTGGGGATGCTTGATACGTCTCCAACGTATCTATAATTTTTGATTGTTCCATGCTATTATATTATCTATTTTGGATGTTTAATGGGCTTTAATATGCTCTTTTATATTATTTTTGGGACTAACTTATTAACCGGAGGCCCAGTGCCAGTTTCTGTTTTTTTGCTTATTTTAGAGTTTTGCAGAAAAGGAATACCAAACGGATTCCAAACGGAATGAAACCTTCGCGATGATCTTTCTTGGACCGAAAGCAAACCAGAAGACTTGGAGTTGAAGTCTGGAACTCCACGAGGAGGCCACGAGGTAGGAGGGCGCGCCCCCACCCTCGTGGGTCCCTCGTAGCTCCACCAACGTACTTTTTTCGCCTATATATACTCTTATACCCTAGAAACATCAGGGGGAGCCACGAAACCACTTTTCCACCACCGCAACCTTCTGTACCCGTAAGATCCCATCTTGGGGCCTTTTCCGGCGATCTGTCGTAGGGGGAATCGATCACGGAGGGCTTCTATATCAACACCATAGCCTCTCTGATGAAGTGTGAGTAGTTTACCACAGACCTTTGGGTCCATAGTTATTAGCTAGGTGGCTTCTTCTCTCTCTTTGATTCTCAATACAAAGTTCTCCTCGATGTTCTTGGAGATCTATTCGATGTAATACTCTTTTACGGTGCGTTTGCCGAGATCCGATGAATTGTGAATTTATGAACAAGTTTATCTATGAATATTATTTGGTTCTTCTCTGAATACTTATATGCATGATTTGATATCTTTGCAAGTCTCTTCGAATTATCGGTTTAGTTTGGTCTACTAGATTGATCTTTCTTGCAATGGGAGAAGTGCTTAGCTTTGGTTTCAATCTTGCGGTGTCCTTTCCCAGTGACAGTAGGGGCAGCAAGGCACCTATTGTATTGTTGCCATTGAGGTTAAAAAGATGGGGTTTAAATCATATTGCTTTAGTTTATCCCTCTACATCATGTCATCTTGCTTAATGCGTTACTCTGTTCTTATGAACTTAATACTCTAGATGCATGCTGGGTAGCGGTCGATGTGTGGAGTAATAGTAGTAGATGCAGAATCATTTCGGTCTACTTGACACGGACGTGATGCCTATATTCATGATCATTGCCTTAGATATCTTCATAACTATGCGCTTTTCTATCAATTGCTCGGCAGTAATTTGTTCACCCACCGTAATACATACTATCTTGAGAGAAGTCACTAGTGAAACCTATGGCCCCCGGGTCTATTTCTTATTATATTGCATCTCTTTTATTTACATCGCATCTCGTTTACTATTTTGCAATCTTTACTTTCCAATCTATACAACAAAAATACCAAAAATATTTACTTTACTATCTTTGTTAGATCTCACTTTTGCGAGTGACTGTGAAGGGATTGATAACCCCTTTATCGCGTTGGTTGCAAGGTTCTTGATTGTTTGTGCAGGTACTAGGCGACTTGTGTGTTGTCTCCTACTGGATTGATACCTTGGTTCTCAAAACTGAGGGAAATACTTACACTACTTTGCTGCATCACCCTTTCCTCTTCAAGGGAGAACCAATGCATGCTCAAGAGGTAGCACCTCCCTGGCTCCACGTCTTGGTTTCTTGGGCCTGTCTACGGCTTCATTGTTAAGTCGCCAGCAGCCTAACCCGGCCCTTTTAGGGAAGGTTACATCGTGGGGTCATAGCCCCAACACTAGGCCCCAGATTGATTTGAACTTGTTCATGTCAATCTTCGATGCCTCTTGTTGGCGAGTCTTCCTTGGTTCTTTTAAATGTTTAAGTTTGAGCAGATCTTCATAACCCGCCATATGAACGGATGATGTCATCTTTATAAATTCAGAAAAATCCTCATGACGTCACAATGGATCTTTTGCATTAATCAACCATTCCGAAAATCGAGGCGCCCTTTTCATTGTAGAAGTTATCATGCCTCCTCGATTCTCGCACACGCCTGTTACTGTGCCCTCTTTTCCTTATAAATAGGAACGGGGGCGGGGGTCTGCCCTTCTCACTTTTCAGCCCATCGCCTCCACTTATTCTTCACCCCCGCGACGCCCATCACGACCGGAGCTCCGCCGCACTCAATGAACTGCACCAGCCTTCTTCAGTCGACGCCGCAACACTGCCCTATTGCCGGCAAGGTCTAGCGGCGCGCCTCCGCCATTCTCCACCGCAAACAAGTACTACTTCTATCCTCTTTCAGATATGCATTAGGTCAATTGAGTTCATAGAGTTAATCGGAGTTCATCCTAGTTCATCACATCTTTTTGAACGGAAGCCATCTTTGTTCCAAGAATAATAGAGAAACATTGCGGTAGCAGTTTTTAGTACCATCTTGAATATGGATGATACGTCTCCAACGTATCTATAATTTATGAAGTATTCATGCTGTTATATTATCATTCTTGGATGTTTTACAATCATTTTATAGCAACTTTATATCATTTTTTGGGACTAACCTATTGACATAGTGCCCAGGGCGAGTTGCTGTTTTTTGCTTGTTTTTTACATCGCAGAAAATCACTATCAAACGGAGTCCAAATGCAGCAAAACTTTTTGTGGACTTTTTATGGACCAGAAGACATCCAGTGGGCCAGAGCAGCACCTGGGGGGGTGCCCCGAGGGGGGCACAACCCACTAGAGCGTGCCTGGGCCCTCAGGTGCACTCCGGTGGGTTGTACCCACCTCTGGCCTCCCGCACACCCTCTTCGCCCTATAAATTCCCAAATATTCCAAAAACCCTCGGGGAGACCCTAGATCATAAGTTCCGCCGCCGCAAGCCTCTATAGACACGAGAAACCAATCTAGAACCCGTTCTGGCACCCTGCCAGATGGGGGAATCATCACCCGTGGCCATCTTCATCATCCTGGCGGCCACCATGATGAGGAGGGAGTAGTCCACCCTCGGGGCTGAGGGTTTGTACAAGTAGCTATGTGTTTAATCTCTCTCCCTCTCCCTCTCTTGTGTTCTTGAGATGGACGATCTTGATGTATCGCGGGCTTTGTTAATATAGTCCGATCATATGGTGTTTTCCCCTCACTATCTTGTTGTGATGAATTGAGTTTTCCCTTTGAGATTTCGTTTTATCGGATTGAATACTTTTATGGATTTGAGAACACTTTATGTATGTATTGCTATGGATACCCGTGGTGACAATGGGGTATCGTATTGATTCACTTGATATATGTTTTGGCACTCAACTCACGGATTCCCGAGGTGACAATGGGGTAATCTATGCATAGGGGTTGATGCACGTTCTTCTCTTTGTTTCTCTGCTAGAAATCTTGGGGCACTCTTTGAGGTTCTTTGTGTTGGATTGAGTATTATGAATCTGAAATTATTTGGTGTTATTTTAGTATGAAATCTTGGATAGATCGATCGGAAAGAATAGCTTCGAGGTGGTTTTGTACCCTACAAACAATTTATTCTTATATTCTCCGCTAGATAGGAACTTTAGAGTGATTCTTCATCACACTTTGAGGGATGGTTATATGATCCAATTATATTAGCACTGTTTGGAGATCACACTAGTGAAAGTACGGACCCTACGCCTCATTCTCAAGGATTGCAATACCGTTTGTGCTCCGTTTTATCAATTGCTACCTTGCTGTATTTATTATTCTTATTACAAAAATCACTATCTACTATCCATATTGCACTTGTATCACCATCTCTTCGCCGAACTAGTGCACCTATACAAATTACCACTATATTTGGTGTGTTGGGGACACAAGAGACTTTTTAGTATTTGGTTGCAGGGTTGTTTGAGATAGGCCATCTTCATCCTACGCCTCCCACGGATTGATAAACCTTAGGTCATCCACTTGAGGGAAAATTGCTACTGTCCTACAAAACTCCGTGCTTGGAGGCCCAACACGTGTCTACAAGAATAAAGTTGCATAGTAGACAACAAGCTCATTTCTGGCGTCGTTGCCGGGGAGGTGAGTGCTTGAAGGTATATATTTAGATCTTGCAATTGAATCTTTTAGTTTCTTGTTTTATCACTAGTTTGGTTCATAAAAGAAAACTACAAAAAATGGAATTGAGGTGGTCTCATATTATTCGTCTTTACCATGTCTTTCTTGAAAATGATGGAAAGGAAAATTGTGCTCAATTGATAGAAGAAGAATTCAATAAAATGTTTGGCATAGAATATTTGAATGATGAGCATGATTGCAATGTTGTTAGTGTGAATTCTTTGAATATCTAAAATGCTAATGATGATTGCACAAGTCATGACAAAAATGTTTCTTATAAGCATGTCAATTTTTGTGGAGTGGAAAGATTTTGTGAAGACGTGCCTTATAGGGAAGATAGATTTTGTAAGAAGCATAAGCATGATAGGACCAATTTTTTGCTCAAAGTGATAGATGAATTTGCTACAAAATTATGTTCTCTTTGTCCTATTACTTGTGAACTTTGCAATAAGGATGGTCATCTTAATTTCCAATGCAAACTTTTTCATGATCGAATCATGGCCATATATTGTAATGACTTGATCACGCTTGAACTTTATAATGAGCTTTGTCTATTTTTGGGGAGTGAAGAATTGACACATAAAATAGTTGGTTTGAAGTATTCATTCTCACAACGACATTGAAACTAAACTAAAAAATATCTATATGTTTTGCATGGTAAATTGCAATGAGAATGCTTATATTGCCAACTATAGAAAGATGGGAAAACCAATAGAATACAAAAGGAATAATAATGAAAGGGTAAAGATTTCCACTTTCACTACTGGAATCAGCTAATTTGCCATCTGCCAGCTCTTTACCGTCTGCTAGCTGACGGC
Organism: Triticum aestivum; assembly: GCF_018294505.1. Taxonomy (NCBI): domain Eukaryota; kingdom Viridiplantae; phylum Streptophyta; class Magnoliopsida; order Poales; family Poaceae; genus Triticum; species Triticum aestivum. Next base: position 506,120,802 of record NC_057802.1, read on the forward strand.
AAAGAAGCTCTTTGCCATCAGCTACCCAAAAGCAGACGGCAAAGAAATGGCAGACGACAAAACAGGCCTTTGCCATCTGCCGGCTCTTTGCCGTCCGCTGGCTGACGGCAAAGAGAGAGGTGGCCCCCACCCCCCGCCCGTTTAGAAAAACTTAACGTCCCACCTCTTTGCCGTTTGCTAGCAGACGGCAAAGAGACATAAAGGCGGACGACAAAGATTGGCAGACGACAAAGAGCAGACTAACTAACGCCCCCACCCCCCGCCCGTTACTCTCTCTTCTCTCCCTCTCTCCTCCCCGACGCGCCCCGCCACCAGATCCCACCCCACCGCCGCCCGCCGCCGCCCCGCCCCCGCCGCCCACCGCCGCCCGTCGCCCCGCCACTCGCCGCCGGCGCCGCCCCGTCGCCCCCTCCGCCCCTTCGCCCCCACCCCTCCGCCCCCACCCCACCCGCCGACGCCCCGTCGCCCCGCCACCCGCCGCCCGGCGCCGCCCCCGGCACCGCCCCCGACGCCCGTCGCCCCGCCACCCGCCGCCCGGCGGCGCCCCGGCACCGCCCTGCCGCCGGCGCCCCCGCCACCGCCCCCGCCGACCGTCCCATTGCTCCGGTGAGGGACTACTTCTTTTTTTCTTCTGTTTTTTCATTTTTTCTGTTTAATTGTTAGTGCTAGATTGTGTTAGTGTTAGAAAAGAATGAGAAGAAGTAGAAGTAGTAGAAGAAGTAGAAGAAGAAGAAAAGAGAAGAAGTAGAAAAGAGATGAAAAAAGAAAAAGAAGAAAAGAAGTAGAAGAAGAAGAAAGGAAGAAAAGAAAAGAAGTACAAAAAAGATGTAAAAAGAAGAAGAAGAAAAGAAGTAGAAGAAGTAGAAGAAGAAGAAAGGAAGAAACGAAAAGAAGTAAAAAAGTAGAAAAAAGATGAAAGAAGAAGAAGAAGAAAGGAAAGAAGAAGAAGAAGAAGAAGAAGAAGAAGAGAAAGAAAGAAGAAGGATAGAAGGAAACACCCCGACCCCTTGACCCCGACACCCCGACCCCCTGACCCCTGACCCCGACACCCCGACCCCGACACCGACACGACACCCCGACCCCGACACGACACCTCGACCCCCTGACCCCGACACCCCGACTCCGACACCACACCCCGACACCCCGACCCCGACACGACACCCCGACACCCGACCCCCCGACCCCCTGACCCCCTGACCCCGACTCCGACACCACACCCCGACACCCCGACACGACACCCCGACACCCGACCCCCTGACCCCCCAACCCCGACACCACACCCCGACACCCGACCCCGACTCCACCCCGACACCCGATCCCCCTGACCCCGACACGACACCCCGACCCCCCGACCCCGAAACAGCACCCCGACCCCGACACGGCACCCCGACACCGACATGACACCCCGACCCCCGACACCTCCCGAAAAGGTGTTCTTTGGCCTTGCAGAGGCCGATGGGGTCATATATTTGTGAATTATTAGTTAGGTCATATATTTTTCGATTTTGTTATGAAAACATCATATATAATTGTGTTGATCGGGTAGATTTAAATGTGCAGTTGTTTCATCGCTGCGAGGTTTGGTGGTCGACGACCTCGCCGTGCGTTTGACGAGCTCTGCCCCTTCGTTCGTGGGTGAGCACAAATGACATGTCCTCCTCCCCCGTTAATTATTTGCTCTGTTCCGGTGTTCGTGCCGATGAAACTTGATAGCTAGCTATATATGTGTCTTGAATCATCAGTATGCGTAACCAATATGTGTCTCCCGTTCGAAAGCGTCATAGTTATAAATATGCATGCATTTGCATATTTATAACCTTGATTCTTTCGAATTGTCCAACGCTATCCATGGACAGCCCGAGTATGTTTAGATTGGGTTCGTTTTCCCATATGCTTTGCTCCGGATCTGACGCATAAGTTTCGTCAGTGCCTCCCCTGTTGTTCTCCGGGTACACATCCTCTCTGTTTATTGCAGAGACGTGTATCAGGAGAACAGCGGGGAGGTGCTGCCGAAATTTTGCGTAGGATCCGGAGCATAGCATGGGAAAATGAACCCAATCTAAACATACTCGGGTGGGATTAGGACCTATCATTACCTATTAGAGTGTAGGTTGCATGGACGTAATAAAATTGACAAAGTAGATCAACTGATGAATATATACATGGTGAATTATATATATATATATATATTTGTTGTGTGTCTAGTAGCTCTGAAAGTCAAGATGAGTGATCGTGCGTGGATGTACACCGGTCACACTGGTCAGAACAAATGGAGCACTGAATGGTTCACAAAAACCAAGGGGTTTGTGCAAGCCGCATTTGCAAATGGCCAGAGGAAAACCTGGTGCCCCTGTTTACGGTGCGGCAATTGGGAAAAGAGGACAGAGGCTGAAATGGGCAAACACCTGCAGAAGAGTGGTTTTACGCCCGATTATACGGTGTGGACATTTCATGGTGAGTCTGCCCAACGTGACCGAGCTGAGGTGGATCGTCGTCGCACCGACGAGCATGGTACCGGGATGGAAAACATGGTGCAAGACTTCGATGATGCTCGGGATTCGGACGAGGAGATGGAGGAATCTGCAAAGGCCTTCAATGAAATGTTGGAGTCTTCAAAACGTCCGCTCCATGAGCACACTGAGCTTTGTCAGTTGGATGCCATCTCACAAGTAATGGCTCTGAAGGCTCAGTTCAACTTGGGCAGAGAATGCTACGATGCAATGATGACAGTATTTGGACGCTTTCTACCCAAAGGCCATGTAATGCCTGCAAACCTGTACCAGTCGGACAAAATCCTCCGTGCACTGAAGATGCCCTATGAGAAGATACATGCCTGTGAGAAAGGATGTGTCTTGTTTAGGCTTGACTATGCGGACTTGAACTATTGTCCCATTTGCAAGTCTTCCAGGTATGTTGTGGTAGACAACGGTATGGGTGAGAAGACACAGACCAAAATCCCCGTTAGTGTTCTTCGGTATATGCCAATCGTACCAAGACTTCAACGTCTTTTCATGGTCGAAGAGACGGCCAGACAGATGACATGGCACAAAACGGGCAAAAGAACCGAACTAGATGCAGATGGGAATCTGATGATCGTACACACATCGGATGGTGTTGCGTGGAAAAAGTTTGATGAATTACATGCTGACAAAGCGGCAGATCCGAGGCATCCTCGAGTCGGCATCAGCACGGATGGGTTCAGTGTGTTTGGTATGACGGCAGCCCAATACAGTTGTTGGCCCGTATTTGTCTTTCCACTCAATCTCCCCCCCGGACAGATTATGCAAAGAAAGAACATTTTCCTGACGTTGATAATTCCAGGGCCCAACTATCCGGGGAAAAATATGAATGTGTACATGCAGCCGCTTAAGGACGAATTGCAAGAAGCCTGGGATAATGGGTTCAAGACATACGACGCCTATAGCAAACGGAACTTCATAATGCGTGTCTGGTACATGTACTCGACGCATGACTTGCCGGCGTATGCGCTATTCGTTGGCTGGTGTGTGCATGGAAGGTTCCCGTGCCCCACATGCAAGGGAGCTCTTGAGTTTCGTTGGCTTCAGGCCGGTCGCAAGTTTTCTTGCTTCGACATGCATAGACAGTTCCTGAATCCTCGCCATAAGTTCAGGAAAGACAAGAAGAACTTCATCAGAGGTAGAGTTGTCAAAAACTCTGCACCACCTGCATTGACAGGCCAACAGACCCTGGATCAGTTAAACGCTCTCGAGCCAGATCCAGAGCGTCCAGGGTACTTCAAGGGGTATAATTCTAAGCACGCCTGGACTCACAAAACATGCTTATGGGATCTGCCTTACTTCAAAGACCTCCTTTGCCCACACAACATCGACGTGATGCACACTGAGAAGAATATCGCCGAGGCACTTTTTGGTACATTGTTCGGCATAGATGGGAAGTCAAAGGATAATACTAAGGCTAGAGTCGATCTGGAGGCGCTATGTGATAGGCCGTTACAAAACATGAAAGAACCGAAAGGAAAGCAGAACTGGACGAAGCCAAAGGCATGGTTCAATCTTGGAAGGCCAGCTATGAGGGAAATTATCTTGTGGGTGAAAATGCAGTTGATGTTCCCCGATGGGTATGCAGCGAATCTAAAGAGGGGAGCCAGTCTTGATAAATTGAAGATATTTGGTCTCAAGAGTCATGATTGGCACATATGGATTGAGCGGGTAATGCCGGTGATGTTGCGTGGCTTCATCCCTGAGGATGAATGGCTAGTACTGGCAGAACTCAGCTATTTCTTCCGTGTTCTTTGTGCGAAAGAACTATCGCCTGGCGTGCTAGAAGAAATGGAAGAGTTGGCGCCGGAGTTGATCTGCAAGTTAGAGAAGATCTTTCCACCGGGCTTCTTTAATCCAATGCAGCATTTGATTTTGCATCTCCCGACCGAGGCAAGATTGGGGGGCCCGTGCAAAATCGTTGGTGCTACCCAACTGAGAGGATGCAGAAGACGCTTCGACAAAAATGTAAAAATAAACGTAGAATTGAAGCATCGATGGCTGAGGCATTCATCACTGAGGAGGCGGCAAACTTCGTGACAGCACACTACGAAGCCAAAAATCGTCATTTGCATAATCCGAAGCCTCGGTACAATGCTGACGACCCTAAAAAGGGTGGATCCAACCTCAGCCTATTCAAAGGGAATCTCGCACCAGCCAGTGTTTCAAATCCAGTATCTTTGGATAACGAAGAATGGCGGACCATTTCGTTGTATATCTTCAACAACCTGATAGAAGTGCGGCCGTACATCGAGTAAGTTCTCGGTACATTGTTTCGCAACTTCTATTTCCTTTGAACTGCTCTTATTCCTGGATATTTCATACAGTCGATACGTCGCCTTATTCTCGTATGGAGCGGTGATCCAAAAGGATTCTGTCGAAGAGTATGAGCTTCTCGCAAAGCAAGGAGGCGGCTATCCCGGTTTCATCTCTTGGTTCAAACAAACGGTAATTTCTATTAGACAATTTCATTTCATTCGCTAATTTGTGCGTAATGCAACAATCCTTTCATATTAAACTTGTAGGCTAATTCAGAGTCTATGGACGCCGAATTGAGACAAGTCGCTAATGGTTTTGACTATAAGGTCCGTTCATTTGACAAATACGACATCAACGGGTATCGCTTTCGTACCTATGGCAAAGAGCTATCTATGGCCGACCGAAAGTCTACAAATTGTTGTGTATCTGCTATCGGCGAAGGAGGTACCGAGTATTATGGGAGAGTTGAAGCAATTTATGAACTTCTATTCTATGGTGAAAACCCACCGAATGTCGTAGTCTTCAAATGTTATTGGTTTCAGCCGAAGGAGACTAGAAGGACTCATGAACATATAGGGCTAGTTGAAATCAACCAAAGCACCCATTTAGATGTTCCTGATGTCTATATTACGGCTCAACAGGCGACCCAAGTATTCTATCTACCGTGGGCCTGCCAAACTAATCCAAATCTGAAAGGTTGGGATGTCGTTTATGAAGTGCCGCCACGTGCTAGACTATCTCCCCCAAAGGAAGAGGATTATGAACCTCACATTAACCCAGACACATATGAAGGAGAATTCTTCCAAGAGACACGTCTTTCCAAAAAGCGTTTCAAGAACCGCTATACTTCACCCCAAAACATTGAAGTAGACAGCGACAGTGAATCCGACATCACCCCAGAGGAGGAACAAGAAGAGCCGGAACAAGAAGAGGTTACTGCTGCGGATGACCTGTCATTGCTTGACCGATTACGTCAAGGTGGCCTTCCACATGTTGATGCCACTGAACCCTATGAGCCCGTCATTGATTATAGTGATGATGATGATTATGCATTTATTGATGATACTGATCGAGATTATTAGTAGTGTCAGGTATTAAATTTTTTTATGTTGTACTTGATGATGATACACTTAAGTGATACACATATTATTATTCATGTCGGTCTTTTTTTATGTTGTACTAATTTCGTTTACTGTTTGTCATGGCAGGTGTTGAAAGATGGTGGGCGCTGGTCGGGAGCGCGCCAAGGCCCCTTCTTCGTCGGCGCGTGGTGTGAGGTCTTCCATTCCACACGCACCTCTCCGCCGAGCGTTGCTGGACAGTATGGCGACACCGCCGGGCCCTTCTTCGTCGACCGCGGTGCCCAGCAGGGGACGAGGTAGGAAGAGAGGAGGTGGGGCACGTGGTCGCGGGAGAGGAGGTAGGGTGACTGCTACGGCGCCTTCCTCGCCGCCACCCCCAGCTGTTTCACCCGAGCACGTGACTGCTAGGGTGGACTCGTCCGAGGAGGAGGCTACACGGACTCCGGTCCACGAGCCTCCGGTCCACGGGTCTTGGGCCCACGAGCCTCGGGTCGACGGGCCTTCGGCCCACGAGAGTTCGGCCCACGAGACCCCGGAGGAGCACACGTCTGGATGGGGTACCTGGCCGGATCAGCCCGAGGAGCCGAGTGGCCATGCTGATGATGGCGGGGAGCCGACTGATATTGAGGAGAGGGGGGCACCGTCTACCAGCGTGGTGCTACACGGCTCCCGTCCGTGCCGGCGACCCGCGAGCAGAGGTGGTTGATTTTCCCTGATGGGGAGAGGTAAGTGCATTTAATATTTTTGTACCTTCTGCATTCACGTTTCTTCAAATAACTAATGCGTTGGCCTTGTCATGCTGCAGGGGTTGGGACCACCATCATAGTGTCCGCCGGCCCAACTCCGTCCTTGGAGTTCTTTGCCGGCAAAACTTCCCGGGGTTTGTCACGTTGCCTGGTGAGGGTCGGCTTCCAGAGCTTGGATTGAGCTGGGAGCACTACTTGGCTGCCCCGGCCCCGCCGGATGAGATTATCGACGGTGTCTTGTGCGACACGAGGGCAGACGTGGTGATCAGAAAGTTCTGGGTAATTTCTCCTTTACACATTTAAAAATCTTCAACTAGCTAGTTATTAATTGTACTAATCAATATTGTCTCATTTGATTGCAGACATTCTACAGGTGTGAGGAGGGATACGAGGAGGACGCGGCACATGTTATCGAGAACGTCTGCAAGCGCCTACTACAGAACTTACGGCACGAGGCTCGGGTGCAGGCTGTTCGAGACTACTACGCCTTGCGTGGTATCAAGAAGACCAAGCCGGCGTGCCGCGATAAGTTCCTGAGTAAGGAGCAGTACATGAAGGTAATTCTTAAGGCCTTCTACTTAAGTTCCTTCATTTAGTAATTCTTAGCCGTAGCGCTCAAGTTTCTATTTGCTAACTTAGGCGCCTCCGAGATGGTGTGCGGATCGGATGGATTGTTGGGAGGTGTTGGTCAATGAGTGGTGCTCAAAAGAATGGCTAGCCCTCCACAACGAGGCCAAGGACAAACGTGCCCAAATGGAAGGTGTGCCACACCATCAAGGCAGCTCCAACTTATATCAGTTCGGGCGGAACTGGGTATGTGGTTTGCTTCATGATTCATGCAATTCATTCATCATGCTAGCTTGAGCCCTTTAATTACTAATTTACATTGTTTCTCTCTTTCAGGCACGCTACAATAAGGTGGATAAGGTGCCAGAGGTGTACGACCTGTATGCCATGGCCCACACTGCCTCTTTCAAGAAAGTCAAGGCATTCTCTCCGTCTGACCTCGATGATGCAAACAACTTCACCAACATCTCCTCCCACAACAAGCTCGTGAGATATAGAGATGAGGGGAAGGCGAGGAAAGGGGAGGACTTTAACCCGAGCCAGGGTCCCATTGATCCAGAGCTGGTGATGATATCTGGTGGCGGGAGGTCCCATGGCTCCATAGCCATTGGAGATGGACTTATCCGTTGTCCTAGCACTCTCCCGGAGATCAAGGCGCGCCAGTCGAGCTCCGCTCCTGAGATAAGGCCTCGTGAACGGCCAGTCCAACTCGCCATCAAGGTTAGTGATACGTACTCAGCTATCTTTCTCCATTACATTGTGTGCGCTTCCATCAATGATTACAAATGGTCATGTGAGTGGTGTTGCAGGCTGCTATACAGAGTGAGAGAGATAGAACGGAGAAACTTCTGGCGGAGGCGGCGGAGAGGCAGCGGGAGTTGGAGGAGAGGACGACAAAGATGTTGGAGGAGGAGAGGGCACGGAATGACATGCAGGCAAGGGCCATGTACGAGCTCCTTGTGGTAAGTTTCTTCTGCAGATTAGCCAAAACATTCATGTAGTGTTTGTCTCATTACTAACTAGTATGACTGAGTCGTCAAAACCAAATGTGCAGTCTGTGTGCGAGAAGACCGGTCAGACCGCTCCGCCGATGCCAGTGATTGCTCCTGGGACCACGGTGAGTTTAATTTGAATGGACATTACTTGCTAGTCTTAACATTTGAGTGTCATCATGCTAACAAGACATTGGAAATGATCTTTGGTGCAGCGTAACTCCAGACAAGCATCGCACGATCCTTCTCCAGCTACCGACACGAGCCAGCCCGCTCCTACACCTCCTGGATCATGGTAAGTTTATCTAGTGTTTTGCTTAACACATGCATAAAGACCTAGACTTAGCTTTATTTCCTCCAATGCTTACCATAATGACCTAGACTTAGCTTCTTCTCCTCCAAAATGACTTAATAAGCTTACTGACCTCCAAAACCATCCATTTTACCTAAGTTAGCTCTAAAACGATCTGTACTTAGCTTACTTATGTCAAAAATTGCATAATTAGCTTAGTTAGCTCATAAACGATCCATTTTACCTAACTAGCTCTAAAATGACCCATTTTACCTTGGTTAGCTTATAAATGATCCAGTTCATCCAAGTTAGCTCAAAAATGACCCATTTTACCTAGATTAGCTCCTAAATGATCCATTTTACCTACGTTAGCTTTAAAATGACCCATTTCACCTAGGTTAGCTCCAAAATGACCCATCTTACCTAGGTTATCTCATAAACGATCCATTTCAACTAATTTAGCTCATAAATGATCCATTTCACCAAGTTAGCTAAAAAACGATCCATTTCACCTAAATTAGCTCTTAAATGATCCATTTCACCTAAGTTAGCTCAAAAAGATACATTTCAACTAAATTAGCTCATAAATGATCCATTTCACCTAAGTTAGCTAAAAAACGATCCATTTCAACTAAGTTAGCTCATAAATGATCCATTTCACCTACGTTAGCTAAAAAACGATCCATTTCACCTTAGTTACCTAAAAAACGATCCATTTGACCTTAGTTAGCTCATAAACGACCCATTTCAACTAAGTTAGCTCATAAATGATCCATTTCACCTTAGCTAGCTCATAAACGACCCATTTCAACTTAGTTAGCTCATATATGATCCATTTCACGTAAGTTAGCTCATAAATGACATATACTTCTTGTTCTAGTCTTCTTCTTGTTCTACTCTTCTTGTTCTAGTCTTCTTCTTGTTCTACTCTTCTTGTTCTAGTCTTCTTATTCTAGTCACCTATTTCTAACTTTCTTATTTTGCCATTTTGCAGATTTCATTCACTTCATGGAAGCTAGCTTGCTATGGAGTGCTTGTTTATGTATGGATGGAACTTGCTTATGTATGAATGGATGGATGGAACTTGCTTATGCAATATGTATGGATGGAACTTGCTTATGTATGAATGGATGGAACTTGCTTATGTATGAATGGATGGAACTTATGTGCTGGATATATGTGATATGTTTGCTGTTAAATAGGCCTGTGAAATATATCTATATATGTCATATATATTTGCTATGAAAATTGTTGGATTTAATAAAAAACAGAAAAAAGAGCCAATATGCAGGCTCTTTGCCGTCTGCAACCGACGGCAACGGGCTCTTTGCCGTCAGCCGCAGACGGCAAAGAAGCCACGTGGCAGCCAACTGTGCTTCCTGGGAGCTGACCCATTTGGTCAGTTTGCCTACACTGGCAGACGGCAAAGACACTAGAAAGTTTGCCGTCAGCGGCGGACGGCAAAGACACTAGAAAGTTTGCCTACAGTGGCAGACGGCAAAGACACTAGAAAGTTTGCCGTCAGCGGCGGACGGCAAAGGCCCGCCGTTAGCCACTTAACGGACTGCCAGTGCAATTATTGCCGTCTGCTCTCTTTGCCGTCCGCTGCAGACGGCGAAGGCCCTTTGCCGTCAGCCGCCCGGAAGCAGACGGCAAAGTAGCTCTTTACCGTAGCCTACTTTGCCGGAGCCTTTTACCGTCCGCGGCTGACGGCAAAGGCCTTTGCCGTCCGCCGTTCATGCCTTTGCCGTCCGCCATGGCAGACGGCAAAATAGCTGATTCTTGTAGTGTTTCCCTCCTGCTGTCTCTCATGATGAAATAGGTGACGAGGAGGAGCTCCCTATTCAGCCAATCTCATCAATAAGAAGCCTGAAAAAATTAATTAAACCCACACATGATGTGGTGAAGAAGAAGAAATAATAGAGGTAAAAAGGTATCTCTCCCAAATAATGTTGCTCCTATTATTGTTGTGCCTCATGAAAATGAATCAAAAATAATTGTGGAAGATGATGCACTTGATGATGATATTGCTTCTATGTCTTATGGCACAATGTTCGAGAACACTATTGATGATGATTTTGTTCTGCCTATTGCTTGTTGTGATGATTATGATTAGGAAGATAATGATACTACTTATAATATCGGAAATCTTTTTGGCACCAACTTGGGAAATTATGATGATATAAATTGTTATACCATTGGTGCTATTGAGATTAATGATGAGAGTGATTATGCTTATGATATGCCAAGCCACAAGCTTGGGGATGCTATGTTTGATGACAATGACATGTTTGAGAATTTATTTGCTGCAATTAATGTTTGTCCCAAGCTTGGCGATGATATGCTTAATGAAGATGATCTATTTAGTCCCCCTACTTTGAATGATCAAATTTGCTATGATGATTGCATGCCTCCTATCTATGATGAGAACAAAGTTGCTACTTATGATGATTATTGTGATGATACTTATGTTATAAAAAGTAGTGATAATTATTGTCATAATTTTTAATATCCCTTCACTGAACATTACTCTCTTAATGTGGAAACTTTTTTTAGTATTCGAGTTTCATATGATACTCCCACTATTGTGAATGAGAATGAAATTGCTTATGTGGAGAGTGATAAATTTTCTATGCTTTTGGATCATGAAAAGAATGCTTTATGTGATGGTTATATTGATGAATCTATTCATGATGCTACTGAAAATTATTATGAGAGAGGAAGTTATGGTTCATGATGCTCTTGTTATGTTTCAATCCTTATCTTTTATGCGAGCATCATTGAACTCATCATGCCTAGCTAAAAGGCATTAAAGATAAGTGCTTGTTGGAAGACAACCCAACATTTACCCCTACTGTTTTTGTGTGTTAACATGATTAAGCTACTGTAGTAATCATGTTTTATTTATTTTGTTTCAATAAAGTGCCAAGGAAAGCCTTTGGGATAGTGTGGATGATAGTTGACTTGAATCTGTGCAAAAACAAAAACTCTTGCACTTAGTCCAGGAATTATGAAAATTCGCTGGAATGTGCTTTTGATTTGAATTTTTTACAGGCGATAGATATACAAGTTATCTACGTTGTCCTAACTTTTCAGAATTTTTGGAGTAGCAGAAGTATGGTTGGAGTATAGATTACTTCAGATTGTTCTGTTTTTGACAGATTCTGTTTTCAATGCATAGTTTGCCTGTTTCCTAGTTTCTATGGCTTATGTTGCTAAATATAAATTGTGGAAATGATATGATACTGTAGGCATTGTGTGGAAACAATTATGAATTTTGTCTTTGACAGTACCCAAGTGAAATGGTTTGCTCTTATCATACTAACCTATCTCACAAAGTTCCATTAAGTTTTGTGTGATTGAAGTTTTCAAGTTTTGTGTGATTGAAGTTTTCAAGTTTTGGGTGAGATGCCGATATGAGGAGAATAAGGAGTGACAAGACCCTAAGCTTGGGGATGCCCAAGGCACCCCAAGGTAATATTCAAGGAAGATCCAAGCAACTAAGGTTGGGTATGCCCCGGAAGGCATCCCCTATTTCGTCTCCAACATTATCGGTAACCTCACTTGGAGCTACGTTTTTATTCGTCACATGATATGTGTTTTGCTTGGAGCGTCAATTTCTTTTGCTAGTATTTTCTTGCTGTTATTTAGAATAATGTTTTGCATCTTCATTTTCAATAAAAATGTCAAGGATGGCCTTTACCATGCTTATTTTGCAAGTATATGAGTTGCTGTTTCAAAATAGAAAGTTTATCGATGTTGCAAAAATTCCCGAGAAAAGTCAGAAGGTGATAAAATGTTGAAACTTTTTGCACAGTAAGCTCTGATAAAGTTTCTACAGTGTGGTAAATTCTCATAATTTTTGGAGTTAAAGAAGTATTGATATTCCTGCATTCTTTACAGACTGTACTGTTTTGGCAGATTGCTGTTATGTTTGCATATGTTTGCTTGTTTAATGATTCTATTTGAGGATAGGAGTATTAAATATGCAGAGGAATTTAGTATGCAATGTTGAATAATAATTTTAGTGATTTGCTACAGTAGAGAATGATATGGTTTTTGCATTGTCTTATACTAACTTATCTCACGAGTTCTTGTTGAGTTTTGTGTGGATGAAGTTTTTAAGATTTAGGGAAACCGTGATATAAAAGGAATTAAGGAGACGCAAAAGCTCAAGCTTGGGGATGCCCAACGCACCCCAAGATAATATCTCAAGAAGTCTCAAGCATCTAAGCTTGGGGATGTCCCGTTAGGCATCGCACCTTTCTTCATCAACAATTATCGGTTAGTATCGGTTGAGCCTAAGTTTTTGCTTCTTCACATGAGTTGTGCTATCCTTGGAATGTCATTTTATTTTGTTTTGCTTGCTGTTTTAATAAGATACTTAGATCTGAAAGTTTTAAATAAAAGAGAGTCCTCAAATAGCTACCCATTTACATACTATTCGCTTGATCTTCACTTATATCGTTTTTGGAGTAGTTTGTCATTTACTCTTGTGCTTCACTTATATCCTATGAGTAAATTGTTGAATGAATTGAATATCATGAAGTTGAAATTATAAGTTCATATCATGCCTAGTGGTAGCTTCACATTAGGTTTAGAAAGTGAAATCTTCTGAAGCTTCACAATCACAATATTGGTCATACAAGCAATTCCTGGATGATTACTATAAGGAAAAGAACTTTCACATGCAAATACACTATCTTGGAAATATTTTGTGATTGTGAGCCCCCATCAAAATATTATATGCCAAAATTGTTGATGTTGGACAAAGAAGACAACGTAATGAATTATGTTTGTTCATATTCAGATAGAAGTAATATTGTCATAGATCCTTCAACATGTGGTGTTTTCCCCCCATCTTTGCTAGCCAAAAATTCCGCACCAAGTTGAGATACTACTTGTGGATCCAAAACCCCTTAAACCCAAATCTTATTTTCAAGAGTCCACCATACCTACCTAAGGATTGAGTAAGATCCTTCAAGTAAGTTGTCATCGGTGCAATAAGGCAATAAAAATTTCTTCTAAAGTGTTAGATCATTGAGTGTAAGAGAAAATTGAGCGTTGTACGAACTTGTGATGGCAAAGAATAAAAGCGACAGACTGCATAATAAAGGTTGGTATCATAAGGGGCAATATAACGCGATGTTCTTTTGCACTAAGGGATTGAGCATACAAACAAAAAGCGCATGGCAACCTCTGCTTCCCTCTGCGAAGGGCCTACCTTTTACTTTTATGTATTTACTTTCATGCAAGAGTCAAAGTTTTTCTCTCTATTCCTTTTTATTTTTATCTTTTGGCAAGCATCCTGTGGTGAGGAAAGATCTAGGCACATATGTCCAGTTGGATATGGGTAGCATGAGTTATTATTGTTGACATCACCCTTGAGGTGAATACATTGGGAGGCAAATTATAAGCCCCTATATTTCTATGTGTCCAGTTGAAACATTTTTCTCATGTGTATGCGGTGAGTGTTAGCAATCATAGAAGACTATATGATGGTTGAGTATGCGGAGCTCTTACTTAGACTCTGTTGAATAAGTTGAATTGCAATTGTTTGGTGACTAAGAATATATGTTGTTGAGTTTCAAGAGAATTCATTGTTTGAACCTTAACATTTGAATTGGTTGCTACTTTGTCATGATGAGTTTTATGTGAAAGAGTTGATGTTATGATGCTAGGAAAAGTGATTGAAATTATCATTGATCAAACTTATGCACTTTGCTAGCATTCACACTTCATAAATTATTTCTTTTATCATTTACCTACTCGAGGACGAGTAGGAATTAAGCTTGGGGATGCTGATACGTCTCCAACGTATCTGTAATTTATGAAGTATTCATGCTGTTATATTATCATTCTTGGATGTTTTACAATAATTTTATAGCAAATTTATATCAGTTTTTGGGACTAACCTATTGACACAGTGCCCAGTGCCACTTACTGTTTTTTGCTTGTTTTTTACATCATAGAAAATCAATATCAAACGGAGTCCAAATGCAGCGAAACTTTTTGTGGATTATTTATGGACCGGAAGACATCCAATGGGCCAGAGCAGCACTTGGGCAGTACCCCGAGGGGGGCACAACCCACCAGGGCATGCCTGGGCCCCTTGGCGCGCCCCGGTGGGTTGTGCCCACCTCGGTGGCCTCCCGCACCCCCTCTTCGCCCTATAAATTCCCCAATAGTCCAAAAACCCTCGGGGAGACCCTAGATCAGAAGTTCCGCTGCCGCAAGCCTCTATAGCCACGAGAAACCAATCTAGACCCCATTCCGGCACCCTGCCAGAGGGGGGAATCATCACCGGCGGCCATCTTCATCATCCCGGTGGCCACCATGATGAGGAGGGAGTAGTTGACCCTCGGGGCTGAGGGTTTGTACAAGTAGCTATGTGTTTAATCACTCTCTCTCTCTCTCTCGTGTTCTTGAGATGGCACGATCTTGATGTATCGCGGGCTTTGTTAATATAGTCGGATCATATGGTGTTTTCCCCTCACTATCTTGTTGTGATGAATTGAGTTTTCCCTTTGAGATTTCATTTTATCGGATTCAATACTTTTATGGATTTGAGAACACTTGATGTATGTCTTGCTATGAATACCCGTGGTGACAATGGGGTATCGTATTGATTCACTTGATATATGTTTTGGCACTCAACTCGCGGATTCCCGAGGTGACATTGGGGTAATCTATGCATAGGGGTCGATGCACGTTCTTGTCTTTGTTTCTCTGGTAGAAATCTTGGGGCACTCTTTGAGGTTCTTTGTGTTGGATTGAGTATTATGAATATGAAATTATTTGGTGTTATTTTAGTATGAACTCTTGGATAGATCGATTGGAAAGGATAGCTTCGAGGTGGTTTCGTACCCTACAAACAATTTCTTCTTATATTCTCCACTAGATAGGAACTTTGGAGTGATTCTTCATCGCACTTTGAGGGATGGTTATATGATCCAATTATATTAGCACTATTAGGAGATCACACTAGTGAAAGTACGGACCCTAGGCCTCATTTTCAAGCATTGCAATACCGTTTGTGCTCTATTCTATAATGCTACCTTGCTGTTTTTTATTGTTCTTATTATAAAAATCAATATCTACTATCCATATTACACTTGTATCGCCAAACTAGTGCACCTATAAAAATTATCATTGTATTTGGTGTGTTGGGGACCCAAGAGACTTTTTATTATTTGGTTGCAGGGTCGTTTGAGAGAGACCATCTTCATCCTATGCCTCCCACGTATTGATAAACCTTAGGTCATCCACTTGAGGGAAAATTGCTACTGTCCTACAAAACTCTGTGCTTGGAGGCCCAACACGTGTCTACAAGAATAAAGTTGTGTAGTAGACATCACTGGACAACTTATATTCCTCTCTAGAATCAGTTGATATCTTGATAGATCTTCCGCCACTGCTTGCTAGGTTTAATAATTATTTTGCATTTTTACACTGCACGTAGATCCGGAAATATATCTGCACACTGTGAAACTTGTTTTTCCCATACTTAGCAGAATTCAGCAATCTTGGATCCTTAGATAGTTGAACCACCTTTCGCCTTTTGGGCGGCTTATAAATGTACTTGTATTTGAATCGCCAGACTGAGTGTGCCAGTTCCATTTCAAGAACTAGGCGGGATCTCAATTCAGAGATCCCGAGACGGCTGCTTTCCTGCCGCTGTTCTGTTGAGCCATCCCAAGGGATGGGTTAAAACCTAGTTCTACGGCAAAAACACTGCCCCAACCAATGAGAACCCTCTGCCGGGTTATTGAGTTGATCGTCTTCCCATCGACTTTGATCCACCAAGCAAACTCCTTCCAACTGAACACACTGAGGCTCTCCAATGCCCCGAGATAAAAGCTTTGCTAGCCAATGGGTTGAGAGGGGTCGATTTAACCCGCTGCTGGGTTTCCTGGAAGATCCTTTCCCTAAGTCGTCAGCCCAGTTTAATGTGCGACTACTCGGGCGAGTCAGATGACCCTCAAAGATATAGTTCTGACAACTTTTCTGTCGAAGAGGTCTTCCAAGCTGTGAACTCCTTGCTTGGGGAGACACAAGAAAATTGTAACAAGATAGGATTGCCTCCGTTCTTCAAGGCTAACCCGCCACTAGCTGTAAGTATTATTTTATGTCCGGTTTAAAATACCGTTTATTCTGTTTTGTGGCTTACTTTTTTAATCTGTTCTTACTATGTAGCCCGATTATGCCTTTTGGAAAAGGAAGATAAAATCTGTTGCACCCAAAAAGAAGAGTGGCCTGAAACCAAAGAAAACCCAGCCAGTTGTTATGGCTAAGTTGGCCGCTGCAAGTGAGTCAGTGGAAATTGATGAGCAATCTGAGGTAGAACTTGACTCTCTTGGCCGTCTCTTTAATGACTTAGCTGACACTTCTTACTCACAGGATGAGAGTGCATCAAGCCGGGCTGTCAATCGATAGGTAATTTCTATCTCTTCCATCTCAGACTCACCACCTCCAAAGGGAAGTCCGGAAAGTACCATTTCTCACCCAAATGCTTATTTAGACCCCAACTTTGTTTTGAAGAAGGCACAATATGATGTGAAATGCCAAACATGGAGTGGCGGCTCAGGTGACTTAATGGCCGGGTTAAGTCATGAACCCTCTGCTCGAAAACGCCCTGCTGAGGTGTCTCATAGTTCAACCTCTTCCTTACCCAAAGCTGGTCTTACAAGACATCCTCTTAACCCTTCCGACTACAATTATTAGGAGTCGCCTCCGTCTTCAGGCGCCTCATCTGAAATGCAACTGCCTGCCTTCATTGTGAACTGAGGGCGAGCCTTTGATTTTACTTATAGCCATACAACTTTTGCTATCAAACATGTCTTTAATTCTCAATGTGACCATAGGGCCAAAGCCAAGGAGAATAAAAGAAAAATTGGCGACTCTTCCAAGGCCCACCAAATTTCCGAATCAGAAGAGCAGGTACTAGTAACTCCAGAAATCAATTCTGAACAGCCTGAGGAACCTCAAAGCAAACAAGATGACCCGCCTCCACAGATCGAGGCATCAGTTTCAGAGGCTATGCATGTTGATGCCAACCCAGCGGGTAACCCTGACCTGCCAAGTCCTAAACCTTCTTCTCCTGCCCAACCGATTAACAAGAACCCTGCTGATGATAACGTTGATGATATTGCTATTATCGGGTCGTCTTTTAAGGCGCTCGAAGTCTCTTGAGTGCTAGATAAACACTCAGCTAAGGAAGAAACACCCTTGTTGGAGAAGGGTAAAGCCAAATTGGACCTGGAGAACTATCCAACGTTCAACGTAAGCGAGTTTCACGCGGGCTATTTAAGACTCCTTCATACAAGCCGCGATATGGAGGCCGGCTTAGTCAATTTGATGAAGCAAAAGTATGAGGTACGAATGCATTTAACCATTTTTAGTCTTGCATATATATGTCCATATAGCCCCCAAGTCTTAAGTATAGGAATAATATTGAGTATGCCTGAGACTTGTGAAAATTTCCAAAATGTAGCCCCCAAGGTCCGGCTTATCTTTCAAAGATGAGCCGGATCTTCTAATTTGAAAATTTTGACAAATCATTTGTAGCCCCCAAGGGCCAGCTTATCTTACAAAGATGAGCCGGGTCTTCTGTATCATCGAGTTAAAACTTCATCATACATTAGCCCCGAAGTGCCAAGGATATTGCTTGCAATGTGCTTGGGACTTAAATACTATTGTTGAATATGAACTCAATCACCTTAGCACTTATTTGAACACTATTATTTCTTGTGATCCTTGGCAGGAAGCTTTAAGTTTGAGCGAGTCAAACATCGCTGATTTAAAGAAGAGCTTGGAGACGCAACAAAGTGAATGTGCCAAGGCTGAATTAATCCTGAAATCATCTTTAGAAGATATTGAGAAGATCAAAGCCAACTTTGATGTAGAAAGAGCCGTCTGGGAAACTAAGAAGGCCACGCTTCTGAAGAGAGCAGAAGATGCTGAAGCCCAGCTTAAACATGTGACTGAAGAGTTGTCCGGCTTAAAACAACATATTTCTCAAATGATAGCCGCCATCTTTGGTAAGTTTAACTTGTGTTCAATTGAAGCAACTTAGAAACTACTTGCGCTTTTAACTGTCCTGGCGACTCAAAATAATTGATTTCTAACCCGCCCGACTTGTTCCTTGACTATATGACAGGTACCAAGAGTGCCAATCTTGGTCAAAATATGTTGTTAAAGCTTAAAGCTGTCTACTCCTTAACGGAGAAGCTATACGCTGGAAGCCCGCGAACACTTGTGTCCGTATCAAACAACAAGAAGCCTCCAACACTCATCAAGACTATGTTGGATCATCTATCAACGGTGCCAGGGCAGATTGAGGAGCTGAAACGACCAGCCGCCCGCTTAGGAGCCATTACTGCCCTAAGCCGGGCAAAAGCTTGGCAACCAGAGCTGGATCCAACAGAGATGGCTATTGAGTGTCTATAATTTAATGATGATGGATCTATCTGTGAAGAAGTAGACTTTGCCAGATGTGTCAGAGAGATGAGGCCTTTAGCATGTCAACTTGCGCACGAGCTGGGGATTTGACCAAGTATCAGGCAGCTTATGACAGCAATAATGCTCGTATCAAGACACATTCACATGAAATTGTGGATTTAACTCCTCAAAGGCATAAGCAAGTTTTTGCCCCTGACCTTGACCCTTCTCTTATTCTTAATCATGAAATAACCTTTGAAGCATTAACTGGCATTGATTGGACATCGGCCAATCTCCAGATTGCAATCAATGAAGAGCCGGCACGGGATGACCTGGAAACATCAAGTGCAAGGCACCATGTAGACATTAACTTGGCTGGTTCTAACCCGGACGGCTCTGAGGCCGGCTCAAAGGAGTGATTCAATTCCTAAAAAACTTTTGGGCTCAGCTGTAGCCTCGTAATAGAGTAGTTAAAAACAGTTATCCGCCCTGCCATGCCTTCGTGCATGTTCTTATCAACTTGTGCTTGAGCAGCTGAACCTCTTTATATGCCTAATGAAGTTGTGGATGCATGTGTTGCTTGTCAATATCTTTGCCTTGACACAATTCGTAGAAGATTCATCAAGTCTTATACTGGCCACATATACTCAAAATCTAGGGCGAGTTAATAACCCAATGACTCATTGTCAGTTCCAATGTTTGAAAAGATTACTTTGGCGGCTTACAAAGCCATAATAGGCTCAATGGAGAGCAATATAACCCAGATCCGTATGACCCGGAAACTCATCATGTGCTAATCATGATGAAAGGATATTAAAAATTTCTGCAAAACAGAAACAGAGAATATAAACATGTATATCTCAAATATTTGTTAAGCCGGCTTGCAAGGCATGACCAAAAGAGACTGGTTTTGAAAAAACTCAAATTTTGCTTCAAAGAAACTTGGCATGATAGCCGTTCATCCCGTAAGCTGGCTCTCTCGTGACATAAATCCGTCATTTTAACCTTAACTAGTTTAGGGTCATCCGAGATGATTGACTGTTAAGAGTACGACGGGCCACATAGCGGAGTAGCAACAAGCAGACAAGTGAGTTTATCCTGGCTCTCTATAAGCCGGCTCTCACGTGACATAAGTCGTTGTTTTAACCTTGACAAGTTCAGGGTCATAAAAGATTGACTGTCAAGAGTACGACGGGTCACCTGGCGGAGTAGCAAGTTGCAAACAGGCAGGTTTAACCCATATATGGCATATAAAGCCGGTCAAGAGAGTATTAAAGCTAAACTTAGTGAGTTGGAAGCCCCCAAAGTGACCTTATGATCAACCAATAAAGACTCATGCACAGAAAATATGAGATGAAATGACAGAGGCCCCGAAATTTGGGGATGACGGCTTTATTATGTTGACCGTAAAAAGATATGTACATTGATGAAGGTATATACAATGTTGGGAGCCAGTGGCTCAAGTGTAATAAGCCCGAAGTTGAGCAATGTTCCACGGCCTGTTGGTCTCCTCCTCAGATGTGCGGGAATCTTTCTTCTCATGTATGTCGATGAGGTAGTATGACCCGTTGTTGAGGTTTTTGCTGACCACAAAAGGTCCTTCCCAAGGAGGTGAAAGCTGATGCATCCCTGTCTGGTCTTGAATCAAACGGAGCACTAAGTCGCCCTTCTGAAAGGTCTGGCTTCGAACCCTACGGCTGTGATAGCGGCGTAGGTCTTGCTGATAGATTGCTGAACGAGCCGCCGCATGATCACACTCCTCCTCAAGAGCATCCAAAGCATTCTGACGCATCGTCTCATTGTCAGCCTCCACATAAGCCGCCACTCTGGGCGAGTCATGATGAATATCACTTGGGAGAACTGCTTCCGCTCCATAAGATATGAAGAAGGGTGTATAACCTGTTGATCTGTTGGGGGTGGTCCTGATGCCCCAAAGAACCAAAAGAAGCTCTTCTACCCAACAACCCGGAGTCCTCTTTAGAGGAACCATGATTCGGGGTTTGATTCCTCTCAAGATCTCCTGGTTAGCATGTTCTACCTGACCATTGGACTGAGGATGTGCAACTGATGAAACATCAAGCTTGATGTGCTCTCTTTGACAAAATTCTTTCATTGCACCTTTAGACAAATTTGTGCCATTATCAGTGATGATACTATCAGGATAACCAAAGCGGAAAATCAGCTTCTTGACAAACTGAGCTGCAGTAGCCGCCTCACAATTACTGACCAACTTTGCCTCAACCCACTTAGTAAACTTGTCAACCACCACCAAAAGGTGGATATTCTTGTCCTTATATCTCTTGAAAGGTCCAACCATATCAAGCCCCCAGACCGCAAACGGCTAAGTGATTGGGATCATCCGTAGTTCCTGAGCTGGCACGTGAGCTTGCCTTGTGAATTTTTGGCATCCATCGCACTTACTAACAATATCCTCTGCATCCGCATGAGCCGTTGATACGTCTCCAACGTATCTATAATTTTTTATTGTTCCATGTTGTTATATTATAAATCTTGGATGTTCTATAATCATTTTATATCATTTTCTGGTACTAACCTATTGACATAGTGCCAAGTGCCAGTTGCTATTTTCTGCATGTTTTTTACATCATAGGAAATCAATACCAAATGGAGTCCAAAGGCAACGAAACTTCACGGATATTTTTTATGGACCAGAAGACACCCAATGGGCCAAGGCAGCGCCTGGGGGGTGCTCCGAGGGGAGCACAACCCACCAGGGCGCGTTAGGAGGCCCAGGCGCGCCTTGGTGGGTTGTGCCCACCTCAGGTGCCCCAGGACCGCCTCTTTGCTCTATAAATACCCCCAATATTCCAGAAACCCTAGGGGAGTCGACGAAAATCAATTCCAGCCGCCGCAGAGTCCAGAACCACCAGATCCAATCTAGACACCATCACGGAGGGGTTCACCACTTCCATTGGTGCCTCTCCGATGATGCGTGAGTATTTCTTTGTAGACCTTCAAGTCCGTAGTTAGTAGCTAGATGGCTTCCTCTCTCTCGTTTGATTCTCAATACAATGGTCTCTTGGAGATCCATATGATGTAACTCTTTTTGCGGTGTGTTTGTTGGGATCGGATGAACTTTGAGTTTATGATCAGATCTATGTTTTTATATCCATGAAAGTTATTTGAGTTTCTTTGATCTCTTATATGCATGATTGCTTATAGTCTCGTATTTCTTCTCCGACATTTGGGTTTTGTTTGGCCAACTTGATCTATTTATCTTGCCATGGGAAGAGGTGCTTTGTAGTGGGTTCGATCTTACGGTGCTTGATCCCAGTGACAGAAGGGGAACCGACACGTATGTATCGTTGCTACTAAGGATAAAATGATGGGGTCTATTTCTACATAAATAGATCTTGTCTACATCATGTCATCGTTCTTATTGCATTACTCTGTTTCTCCATGAACTTAATACACTAGATGCATGCTGGATAGCGGTCGATGTGTGGAGTAATAGTAGTAGATGCAGGCAGGAGTCGGTCTACAAATCTTGGATGTGATGCCTATATAATGATCATTGCCTGCATATCGTCATGATTATTTGAAGTTCTATCAATTTCCCAACTGTAATTTGTTTACCCACCATTTTGCTATTTTTCTCGAGAGAAGCCACTAGTGAAACCTACGGCCCCCGGGTCTCTTTCTCATATTATTTGCCTTTGCGATCTACTTTTCCTTTGCTTTTATTTTCAGATCTATTAAACCAAAAATACAAAAATACCTTGCTGCACTTTATTCTTATTTTTTATTTGGCGTTCGATCTATCAATCTACTACAATTTCCATCTTGAGGCACCGCTACCCGGAAGGGATTGACAACCCCTTTTACACGTCGGGTTGCGAGTAGTTGTTATTTGTGTGCAGGTGCTGTTTACGTTGTGTTGCTTGGTTCTCCTACTGGTTCGATAACCTTGGTTTCATCACTGAGGGAAATACCTACCACTGCTGTGCTGCATCATCCCTTCCTCTTTGGGAAAATACTGACGTAGCTTCAAGCCGCATCAGCCGTCAACCAGAAGAATCCATGACGAAACGCTTTAGCCACCAACGATCGTGAGCTGGCATGATGACCATAGTCACCTGCATGTATTTCTTGTAAAATCTCATGACCCTCTTCAGGAGAGATACAACATTGGAAAACACGAGTCACACTGCACTGATGTAACTCGCCGTTTTTTTTGACTGGGAACTGTGGGGCAAAACCGCCACAGCCTATCAAGAGCTTTATTAATAAATAAAAGGAGTTACAAAAACATAATAGGGATTACAAGTGGTAATCAGGCAAGCTAGTCTATAGAAGACAAATAAACAAAAAACAGCAAAAACAAGGCCTCAAGGAGGCAAAAAAGAAACCCATCTCAGCAGATCATCCTTGTAGGCATCCTTGATTCTGTATTGCATGAGGCTGATGTCATGGATGAAAGCACCTCTTCATTTGTTGAAGCTAGCCCTTTCACTCCTGAAAACTTTGGCATTTCGAATGATCCAAATATTCCAGCAGGCAATGAACACCACTTCAGTGAAGAAAGGCTTATCAAAACTTCTCCTGGCCTGAATCACCAAATCAGTCATTGAATCCCCTGCAGACCAATCAATCTGAAGATAATTCCACACTCTAACACTGAAATTGGAGTTAAAAAAGAGATGGTCTCTGGTTTCTCTTGCTTGCAAAGGGCACAACACACAAGTCACCCCATCATCCAAATGCCAATGTCTCCTCTCCACCGTATCTTTAGTGTTTAATCTATCCATTATGAGCATCCAGGCAAACACTTTAATTTTCATGGTGCAAGAGGATTTCCCTATCCAAGTGGTCAATGGATTAAAAGATTCAGATGCAAAAGTGTGAGAGTAAAACATCTTTGGTTTGTACTCTTTGGTAGAGCATTGCCAGAACCATGCATCTTTGGACCCAGGTACTCTGTTATGGTTCTCCATCAGAGATTGCAAATTAATCATCTCCTCATAGGCCTGTGCTGAGAGAGGAAGGTGGAAGTTTTGGAAGATGTCACGAGTCTCAAAAAGCACCTTGACAGTAATCAAAGGATCCTTGGCATAAGAAAATAGCCTAGGATATCTGGACTGCGATGTAGTCACCTCTTGACCTAGATTCCAATTGTCAGACCAAAACAGTGCATTGTCTCCCTCATTAATCTGAACCCATGAACAATCTTTGAAGCTCTGCATTGTTTTGCATACATCTCTTCACCAGAAAGAGCCACAGTCTGAAGTTCCTTGGGCACCCTACCATGGTAGTATGTGTCCCAAATTAAAGACACCCAAGGAAGATCTTTCTTATTCAGGAAACTATTTGCATGCTTTAAAAGAAGAGCAACATTTTGTACCCCGAAGTTTAGGATACCAAGTACTCCTCTATTTTTGGGCCTACAAATAAGCTCCCAAGCAGCAAGAGAGGGAGCAGGCTCATCCCTTTGTTTCCTTTAGAGGCACTGTCTCTGTATTCTCTCCAGCTGCTTCCAAATCCCAGCAGGAATGGCCAAACTGCAGAGAAAAAATATAGGCATAGAAGATAATGCGGAGTTTAGAAACTGTAATCTTTCTCCTTGATTCAAAAAAGATGAAATGGCAGTCATTCTTCTCTCCATACAGTCAACCAAGGGCATAGAATCAACCATCTTTGGCCTTGTGGTACCCACTGGCAACCCAAGATAGGTGAAAGGCATTTTTCCAATTTGGCAACCAAAAGCAGTAGCTAGGTCAGACATGTGAGCAGGGTCAACATTAATTGGGATAATGAAGGACTTATGATAATTCACATCAAGACTAGTGGACTGTGAGAAAACCTTAAGCATATCCTTCAAAGCAATAAGTCGAGCCTTGTCATCAGGTAGAATGATCAAAGTGTCATCTGCATATTGTGTCACTGTATAATCCTGGTCATGGCAAGGAATAGGTAGCTGTAGAATCCCCTTTCTAAACATGTGATTGATTACTGTCTGCAGAAGATCAGCAGCTATAACAAAAAGAAGAGGAGAGATAGGATCCCCCTGCCTCACTCCCTTCTGCCAGATAAACTTTCTTCCAGGAACACCATTAAGGAGCACTGAAGAGGTCCCAGTAGATAGCAACTGCTTCATCCACAATATCCACTTATCATTGAAACCTTTGTGCCTCAAAATTTGAACAACAACCTCATGTTCCAGAGAATCAAAGGCCTTCTCAAAGTCTAGTTTAAGAATAACAATGGTCCTCTTGGCTTGATGGCACTGATGCAAATACTCAAACATCCAGCCAATGCAATCCTGAATTGTCCTGCTTTTGATAAAACCATACTGGTTCTTGTGTATACATTGCATAATCACATTCTGAAATCTGTTAGCTGCCATTTTTTAGAGGAACTTCAGGCCCATCCCAGTTAATGAAATGGATCTGAAATCCCCCACTTCCTCAGGTGAGAGCTTTTTAGGCACCAGTGTAATGTAAGAGCCATAATATTTTCCAGTACAGCAGAACCATCATAAAAAGCATGTGCTAACTCATAAAAATCATTGAAACCATCTGGCCCCGGGGCTTTATCCACTGGCATATGTTTCACAACATTATCCATTTCTTCCTTCTCAAAAGGCTGGGTGAGCACTTCAAGTCCCTCCATGGGAGTGATGAGAGCAGACAGGTCAAAATCCATCCTAATTCCTCTTGAAGTACCCATTATGTTTTAAAAACAATTCCAAATCACTCCCTCCATTTGAGAATGCTCAGTGACCACTGTTCCATCTGTCAATTTCAGACTAGAAATTGAATTCCTCCTATGCCTCTCAGCGGCATTGCATGAAAGAACTAAGTATTTTCTTCCAGTAGAGAAATTGGAGATGGAGTAATTTTTCCACATGGGCTTTACAAGTCTCCTAAAATTAGACTCCTGCCTAAACAGAGGCCTAAACTCCTCAAGCTCATCCAACAACAGGATTACATGATTGCATTTAGTGATGAAGATTTTGAGTTTAGAAACACTCATTTGCCACCTCTTGAGACACATTCTCAAGGTTTTAAACTTATCTGCAATCCTAGCAGTAATGTGACCCTTCCAGGAAGGTTTCTGCCAGGATTTCTCCACACACTCCATAAAACCCTCCAGTTCTAACCAATAATTCTCAAACATAAAGAGGTTTGATTTTGGAATGGAAGTTTTGATGGAAACAACACATGGGACATGGTTAGATGCAGTTCTAGCCAGAGGGAGCACCTCAGTCATAGGATAGTCAGTGATCTAGTCCACAGAAGTGAAAAACCAATCATGTTGTTCAAGAAGTGGTGTGTCTTGCATATTTGACCATGTGAAAGATCTACCCTTGTTAGGCAACTCTAACAGACTAAAATGCCCAATTATCTCATCAAAGATATCATTCAAATCCCCTCCAGGCAAATTACTATTATCCAGAGACCCCATGAAGTTAAAAATCCCCTAACAGGAGCCAATTTTCTTCCAAAGGGATGTGCAAGTTATAAAGCCAAGTAACAAAATTATCTCTGGCTTCACCCTGGCAAGGCCCATATACAGAAACCAAAGTCCACTTTTCATTATTCTGTCTGGAAACAAATTCAATAACCACATCATACTGTTGAACTTCTAACAAAATCCCAACAAAAACAGAGGAATTCCAGACCACAAGTATTCCTCCTGAGGCACCCATGGAAGGGGAGTATGCAAAATAGTCAAATCTCTTTGGACAGAAATTTTTACTTGTCCTAGAATCAAAAGTGGAGTACTTAGTTTCTTGTAAGCAAGCAACAACACATTGGATCTCATCAATTTTTGGCCTCACAGCCCTCTGCCCAGTCTCAACATTTAGGCCCCTGACATTCCAACAAAGAACATTCCAATTTCTACAATGATTACTCATTAAGATAGCAAAACATAAAGTCCACAAACGACATGACACACACTGCCACATGTCCACATAACATAAACAGCTCTGTTCCACCATTATTACATAAAAGCTTTCCAAAATATAAAGACCATAACCATTGAAGATCAACATCACATATAGAGGCTTGCCAAACCCAAAAAGACATGATTACACTATTCATTAGGAGTAGTGTTTCCAGCATTTAGTGGATCCACCATAAGTGCATCCAGAGTGAGAAGCTTTGCATCAATTCAAGTTCCTTCCCAATTGCCTGCAGACGACTGACTGGAGTTGCTGGGGGAATATCTGCATGTGCTGGATCATCTAGCATCTCTGCAGAGATGGGCTTGGCCTTGGGCTTCTTGCGCTTGGGCTGCAGAGCTAGCTCCTGAAAAGTGGGCTTGAACCCATCACGCTAAACAGAGCTCCGTGTGCACCTACGAACAGAAGTTTCCACAAGTGGGGTTGGTGCCAACGTCTTGCGAGGTTTCCTTGATTTTTTGCTTAAAGCAGTGGGGGAGACAACAGGTGCTTCCTTTTCAACATTTTCAGAAAAGAGAGCTCTAGCAACAGGTCTGATAGCATCCTGCTCCTTCCATGTCAGCAAAGGAGGAGTGTCCTGGCTAAAAGCAAAATCCCAGTTCCTCTTAGCAGGATCACTGGTGTTGCAGGCTGAAACATAAGAGGTTTGGGTACTTCAAAAATAGTTGGTGCTTCCAAAAGGTTTTCAAAAGATCTTCTCCAAACCATCTCAGGGGGCAGAGGTGGCCCAAATGGTATAGCCACAGACTCAATTTCCAAGGAAGGAATGCTGATCACTGGAGGTTGATAAACAAAAATTGCCCAATTGTTGGCTGCCACATCTGGTTGAACATCTACCATAGCAACTGGCTGGTCATCTTCAATAGGGATTACTGGCACCCTCTTCACGGAAGCCGAACACCGGGAGCCAGAAGCAGTTTCCCTCCGACGTTCGACCACTACCGGAGCGGAAATAGCAGTTCGGCTTCCGCCACCCACCCACTATGATGGCAGGATTTACACCACGCGTACATCACTACGCGCTCAAGATACCATGGGCATCGGCGGAAGCACAATACGGACAACCCTGCAAGCATTCCCGTAACGTTTTTTATCCATTCTTCTTTACTTTTCTTTATTATAAACAGGTGACCGACATGACTGCATATACAACGGACTCTGTCGGAGTTCGGATCCGCACACTCACCTAAGGGGTTACTTTAGATAAGGACTCCCCTTCCAGAGGACGGGCGGCGCAGACGTGCGACAGGAAGTCCAAAATAGTTTTTGTAGAACGCACTCTTTATTTCGAGCCTGTACTATGCCTTTTTTCCTCCGTTCCTTACCCTGAGCATGTCAAATGGCGGGATTGTGGATTTTTCCTTTTTTATATATGAATTTATCATTGGCTTATTGCTCCACTTCCAGTAAACTTCATCCGAACTAATCTTCTATACTCTTTTTACAATGAGTACGGCCGCAACGGCGGTGTTACAAGACGCACCTCGGCATAACCGGCCAGGGGCTCGGTTTGGGAAGGGCACACCAGGTATAGGATGAGGATTGCTTTTGATGGGCATCCAGTCCTCATCCTGGGCATTTGCTTAGCAAAATTAGCACCAAGGATGTACAGAGGCACTGCCCACGACACCCTAGCACCTCCCCAAGCTGCAAAGTCCATGAAAACCACATCCCTTGGTACAAGGATGTCTTCTGGGAATGAAGCAAACACCAAAGTTCTCACCAAATAGGGGTCTTCATTATTCCAGTGATGGAATTTACCAAACATGTTCACTGCAGCTCTAATGCATTCAGTATTACGAAGATCTAAAGGTATCACTGAGGGAGTCCTGGACTAAGGGGTCCTCGGGCGTCCGGCCTGTTATCCATGGGCCGGACTGATGGGCTATGAAGACACAAAGACCGAAGACTATACCCGTGTCCGGATTGGACTCTACTTGGCGTGGAAGGCAAGCTGGGCGATTGATTATGAAGATTCCCTCTTATGTAACCAACCTCATGTAACCCTAGATCTCTCCGGTGTCTATATAAACCGGAGGGCATAGTCTGGATAGGACAGATTCATTACCATATACTCATAGGCTAGACTTCTAGGGTTTAGCCATTACGATCTCGTGGTAGATCAACTCTTGTAACACTCATATTCATCAAGATCAATAAAGCAGGAAGTAGGGTATTACCTCCATAGAGAGGGCCCGAACCTGGGTAAACATCGTGTCCCCCGTCTCCAGTTACCATCGATTCTAGACGCACAGTTCGGGACCCCCTACCCGAGATCCGCCGGTTTTGACACCGACATTGGTGCTTTCATTGAGAGTTCCGCTGTGCCGTCGGCGAAAGGATTCAATGGCCCCTTAGATCGTCAGTAATGGCGTGATCCAGAGAGAAACCTTCCTCCCCGGACAAATCTTTGTATTCGGCGGCTTCGTACTGCGGGCCAACTCGCTAGGCCATCTGGAGCAGATCGATAGCTACGCCCCTGGCCATCAGGTCAGATTCGGAAGCCTGAACTACGTCACGGACATCCGTGGAGACTTGATCTTCGACGGATTCGAGACCGCGGCAACCGCTCCCCTTCGCCCCGATAAACATGGCTTAAACCTGTCATCGGGCCGCATCCAGGAGATAGCTCCTATAACAACTCTGGCCTTAGAGCCGGAGCAGATCAAGTCGTCCGAAGATGGGAAACTCAACCCCATCATGGGGGCTACAACTCGGCGGCGGTGGAGCCGCATGCAGATTCCACTTCGTACGATACTTGCATCAACGGAACCCCGGACTTGTCTCCGATATCGAGTTCCGAACCCAGCGAGCCCGCGGATACCGAACTCGATCGGCTATCAATCTTCAAGTTCAGCGCCGCGGATATCTTTCAACACTCGCCCATGGGCGACCTACTAAATTCACTAAAAAACCTATCCCTGCCAGACGGCTCATCACCGAACTATGTTCAGTTCGGCCTTACGGCGGACGATGGAGAATTTTGCTTCCCACCCGCCACCCACTCCATAGCCACCGTCGACGAACCAACCAACACGCCTGACCCCCGCTCCAAAGACATCAGCGGTTTGGACGACGATGAGGGGCAAAACCAGAGCTTACTGTCCGCTACACATGGGGCGACCACTTCCTGGTATGACGTATGTATGGTGGACACACCCAACGACGATCTCAACGATGACAAAGAGGATCCAGTCGAGGATAAGCCTCCTCTTACAAAGTCCGAACACCGGCGCCACTCTCGGTCACGTCACTCAAGGGAAAACAATATTAGCATCAGAGGTGATAGTACTCCGGACAACGAAGACCCTGTTCAGACAGGATCCGAACAGGAGGACCAGGAAAGCGGGCAGGATAGCCCTGATGAACAGGCCACATACGGAGACTCGGAGGATAGTAATTATCTTCCACTCTCCGAGGAAGAAGAGAGCCTCGGCAACGAGGAATTCATCGTGCCCAAGGAACCTCTAGAACTGGAGCGCTTTAAACGTCGGCTCATAGCCACGGCAAGGAGCCTAAGGAGGAAGCAGCTTCAGCATCAAGTGAGCCAAGATTTGCTCAACGATAGATGGACCGAGGTCCTGGCCGCCTAAGAATACGGCCTTAGCGTCCCAGACAAAAGCCACCACAACAGTAGGTGGCTCCCTCAATACGATGGCAAGGCTTTGGAGCCCACACCACCATCGAATAAGCCGGTAGGCCGACCACAGTTCGGTCCGGGCAAGGCAGCAGCCCCAGCAGAGCACCATACAAACCCATCCGGCCGTCCAAGCAAGAATAAAGAGGCTCGGGGGGACACTCGCGACATCCAACAAGAACTGGAGGCTAGAACCGGACACACAAAATCGACACACAGATCACGGAGACATGCCCCGCCCAGCAATAACGGTTATCTATTCGGACACAGCAGACCCGAGCACGCTCGGTCCAAAAACCGTAAGCGGAGCCCGCCGGATGTGTTTCACAGTGTGGCCCAACATAGAGGAGCCACACACCCTCTTTGCTTCACCAACGAGGTAATGGAGCATGAATTCCCAGACGGGTTTAAACCCATCAACATTGAATCATACGATGGAACAACAGATCTCGCAGTATGGATTGAGGACTTCCTCCTCCATATCCACTTGGCTCGCGGAGATGACCTTCACACCATTAAAGACCTGCCTCTCAAGCTCAAGGGGCCATCACGGTACTGGTTAAACAGTTTGCCAGAAAATTCTATTGGCAGCTGGGAAGATCTGGAAGACGCCTTTCGTGACAACTTCCAAGAAACATATGTCCGGCCATCAGAGGCCGATGACATAAGTCATATTGTCCAATAGCCCGGCGAGTCAGCCAAGGAACTCTGGAATAGGTTCTTAGTCAAAAAGAACCAAATTGTTGACTGTCCAGACGCGGAAGCCCTAGCGGCCTTCAAACATAGCGTCCGGGATGAATGGCTAGCACGTCACCTCAGCCAGGAAGGACCCAAATCCATGACAGCCCTTACCGCTCTCATGACTCGCTTTTGTGCGGGACAAGACAACTGGCTCGCTCGCAAAAGCAACAACGCCAGCGACCCGGGCACTTCCAAAATCCGAGACGGCAATGGCAAGCCACGACTAAACGAGCATAACAGTCGCAGCAATAACGA
This sequence comes from Triticum aestivum, assembly GCF_018294505.1. Classification (NCBI taxonomy): domain Eukaryota; kingdom Viridiplantae; phylum Streptophyta; class Magnoliopsida; order Poales; family Poaceae; genus Triticum; species Triticum aestivum. The sequence continues at coordinate 506,152,259 of NC_057802.1, forward strand.
AAGATTGCGTAACATAGCAGTCAACGCCGGATTTCACAATCCGAAACCCGGTCAACGGAAGAAGCCATTTAAGGCCAAACAGGACGGACCATCCGCCCTTGACAGGATATTGGACCGACCTTGTCAGATTCACGGCCACCCTAATAAGCCAGCTAATCACACCAACAGAAACTGTTGGGTCTTCAAGCAGGCAGGCAAGCTTAATGCCGAATACAAGGGGAGCAGGCCACCAAGCGATAAAGACGACGGCAAGGCTCGCCAGCCGAACACCGGGAGCCAGAAGCAGTTTCCCTCCGACGTTCGACCACTACCGGAGCGGAAATAGCAGTTCGGCTTCCGCCACCCACCCACTATGATGGCAGGATTTACACCACGCGTACATCACTACGCGCTCAAGATACCATGGGCATCGGCGGAAGCACAATACGGACAACCCTGCAAGCATTCCCGTAACATTTTTTATCCATTCTTCTTTACTTTTCTTTATAATAAACAGGTGACCGACATGACTGCATATACAACGGACTCTGTCGGAGTTCGGATCCGCACACTCACCTAAGGGGTTACTTCAGATAAGGACTCCCCTCCCAGAGGACGGGCGGCGCAGACGTGCGACAGGAGGTCCAAAATAGTTTTTGTAGACCGCACTCTTTATTTCGAGCCTGTACTATGCCTTTTTTCCTCCGTTCCTGACCCTGAGCATGTCAAATGGCGGGGTTGTGGATTTTTCCTTTTTTATATATGAATTTATCATTGGCTTATTGCTCCACTCCCAGTAAACTTCATCCGAACTAATCTTCTATAATCTTTTTACAATAAGTAACGCCGCAACGGTGGTGTTACAAGACGCACCTCGGCATAACCGGCCAGGGGCTCGGTTTGGGAACAAATGAGTCGCCAATAAAAGCCCGAACAACTCTATAGCATACTTCGGCGTCGCAAGTTTGGCCTTATATGCATCAGCTCCGAATCATTGTCTTTGGTCAATAGTTGGGTTGCCCGGCTCCTGTGTTTGCTACCCTACGTTCCGCTCTATCAGCTAGGGTAGTAAAGGGAGAACTACTGCGATTGTGCCCTGGCTTTGACCGGATGAGCACCTCAGTAGAGAAAGCCGAAAACTGACTGTCATGATGCAGCGAGAGTTGGTCAACCACTTGATGACTTATTCGAATCTTTAGCGATTCCCCGTGTCACACGAAGGGTCTTTTTCAGATCAAAACATGTAAGGCACAATATTACGATACGCCGCATACATACTAGGGGCTATGTCGTAGCCCCACCATAAAACTCCTATGGCTAAGTGAAAGTGTTAACGCCCTATAGTCCGATTGCCTGGTTCGCCGCATTATCACCTCCTTTATGGACCAAGACGTTGGATAAAGAGTGATTCAATGCTTTTCCAAACACCCCCGTATTTCCTACGAGGGGGCTGAAGCCGATGACTGGAAAACTTTCAAATTACATTAAAAACGGCCGCACAGGAGGAATACCAGCTTTCGAGCAAAAAAATAGATTAACTATAAAGTTGTCTGTTACAACCCTTGTACACATCACTCGAATATTATGTCTTTCGAGCACTGACCCTCTATCAAGCGGGCGGCCTCTAGGACGTCTCCAAAATAATGCTCCGTTTCCGGACGGTCCTTGCCTTCGGGTGGACTCTTCGTCGCAATATTGATGGCCTTCATCTTCCCCCAGAACGTCTTGACTCGGGCGAAGGCTATCCATGCACCTTCAATGCACGCCGACCGCTTCATAGCATCGATACGCGGCACCGCGTCAGCAAGCCACTGCACCAGGCCGAAGTAACTACTCGGAACAGGTTCAGTCGGCCACAAATGGACTACAACGTTCTTCATGGCAGCGCCGGATATCCTATGCAGCTTGGCCCACTGGGACATATGTTCATTCAGCAACAGAGGGCGCTTCGACGCGCCGAATTGCGACCAGAAAAGCTTCTCCGTTGCACACCCCTCTTGTGCCTGATAAACTGCGCCGCATCAGAAGAACTCTTCGGCAAGTCTAAAAAATTGTCCGGAGAACTCCATACTTGGTTAAGCTGGCATAGTTCGGATCGCCGAACTTAGCCTGTAGCAAAAAGGGCTTGCCAGCCACAATATCCCCAGCTTGCCGGATTTCCTCACAGGCTGCTCTAGATTCAGACCGCGCCTCTCTTGCCTCTCGTAAGGCCTTGTCAAGTTCAGCCGTTTTGGCTTCATTTTCCTTCTCAAGAAGTTTACAGCGGCCAGCTGCATTTTCTAACTTGCGCGCCATGGTGGACATGGCGTCCTTGTCCTGGCGCCGCGGCTTGTTCGGCCCTCAACTCGGCCGATACCTTTTCGGCGGCCACATTACTAAACCGGGCCTGTTCCTTGGCCTGGGCTAGCTCCGCCCGAAGGGCTTCCACGGCGGCAGCACCATCTGCATTCATGCATATTCCATATAAAACTCTTTTCAGAGTCAGGCTTAAATTACAAAGCACACTGGTGTAAGGAATGCCCACAAAACATACCTTGCGAGTCATCAAGACGCCTGTTGATCAATGTAATATCAGCCTCCGCCGTATCCAGCTTTCGCTGCAGTTCGGCCACTTCCATACCATGGGTAGCCCCGGGAAGCGAGACAGTCTACATTCCAAGTTAAAACAAGGTCAGTACTTGAGTGTGTCTTTTTGATCCTCCGATCGCTTCTTTTGGAAGGCAATCCGAGTCTCAGGGGCTACTGCATATACAACAGGTGCATTCGGTCAATAATATTCCATTGACAAAATTACATCACAAACCTCAAAACCCCTTAGAAGGCTCATGAAGGCCTCATTCAACCCGCTCTTCGCGGAGAGAACCTTTTCGACCACCGTAACCATTAAGGCGCGGTGCTCCTCTGAAACGGACGCCTGTCGCAGCATGTCCGTCAGCGTCTTCGGCACTCCTGGGTCTTTGAACACCGTTGCCGGAGCACGATATTCCTTTAAAGGAATCCGCTTAATTGCCTCCAGAATCATCTCCGGTTGTGAGCCGGACAGTTCGGGGCCGCCATTCTTGACCCCCGAACCCAGAATGACAGAGGCACCACCTTCGGATAACTCCTTCCTCGTTTCCTGTGCTACTTCCCGGTCGGGAGGGGCCCTCCGGGACGACACCTCCATCATCTCTGGAAGAAGGTCCCCCGAGGAGGAGGACGATTGAAAAACACCAGGCGTTAACCTGCGAGGACGTGCACATGTCGGAGAACTACTTCAGTAATAAGAAAAGAATGAGGTATGGTTAAAGTACCTCGCTTAACTTACGGTCTGGCCAGAGGTTGGTCCTCATCATCAGGCTCCACATTGACATCGGTCGCCTGGCTCAAGCCGACCGATGATGGCATTTGTCTTTTCTTGGAAAGTCTCCCCTCCTGGCCTCCAGAGGCAGCCCTCTTCTTGCCGTGGCAGGCATCTCCTTTGGGCTCCACGCTCTCACCCCCCTCTGCAGACACCCGGTACGGTGTCGGAATTGACATCCGCGTCAGCAGGGTGGATGCGGGATCTTCGGGAAGGGGCGCCGGACTCCAGATTAATACCGCTTTCTTTATCCAGTCCTGCGTAGGGGCGGAGTGCTCAGTATCTTGTAAAAAGATGTTGAAACAAAAGGTGTTGAATACTTACCGAAGTGTCCGGGTGATTGCAGTCGAGGCCAACATCTTCGATGGTGTCCAACCATTGCTCTCGCTCCCCGAAATATAATTTCCACATTCCTTCGTGCGTCGTGCCAAAGAAGTGCTGAAGGGTCCGCCGCCCTTCTGGATTGAACTCCCACATATGGATAGGCCGCCGCTGACATGGCAGGATCCGGCGGACTAGCATTACTTGAACAATGTTCACAAGCTTGATGCCTCTCTCGATAAGGCTTCGGATGCGACTTTGCAGAGTCTGCACCTCATTAACGGATCCCCCGTTCAATCCCTTGTTGATCCATGAAGCGAGTTGAATTGGAGGGCCGGGTCGGAAAGCAGGAGTAGCCATCCACTTGGAGCCCCGCGGCTCGTTGACATAAAACCATCCCTGCTGCCATAGTTCGGAAGACTCGGCGAAAGATCCTTCAAACTAACCCACGCTGGCAAGCTTGCTTATAGCAACGCTGCCGCAGTCTGCCTGCTCCTCCTCTGTCACCTGCGGTCTCACATGAAAAGTCTTGAGCCACAAACCAAAGTGCGGAGGAGTCCGGAGGAAGGCCTCACACGTGACGATGAATGTCGAGATGAGAAGAATGGCGTCCGGGGCCAGATCGTGAAAGTCTAGCCCATAGTAGAACATGAGCCCCCGGACAAAGGGGCTAAGTGCGAACCCTAGCCCATGAAGGAAGTGGGATACAAATACTACCCTCTCGCCAGATTTGGGGATGGGAATAATCTGCCCCTCGGCAGGAAGCCGATGAAGGATTTTTGGGGTTAGGTACCTCGCTACGCGGAGCTTCGCAATATCCTCCTCCGTGACAGAAGAGGCCACCCACCGGCCTGTACGGCTGGGCCCGGACATGATTGGGGCGGCTGGTGATTGGAACTCAAGGGCTAGAACTCGAGGACGCTGGGATTGAGGAAGAAGCAAGTGCAGAAGAGAAAGACAAGTCCGGGTCCCTATATAAAGGCCCAGAATATCGAGCGTCTCCTCCTGGGTCTTGAAACTTACCTATCCTCAAAGAGTTGTACCCAGGGGACGGTTGGGTTACCCATACCAACATTATTGAAAATCCCGTGAATAAGGGGACACGATCTCTGCTTTGACAAGATGTGCCAATAAAACCGCTTCCCGAGACATGGGGCGATAGGATAGCCAACGGTTGGAAATAATAACCGGGCGGGCATGATGAAACGTCGCAACAGTAGTCGACCGATTGGACTCGTGGAGTATTGTATTTTCTGCAATTATGTACACAGGTCCGGATACAATCATCACATCCGAAGACTATATCGGAGTTCGGAGGAAGGGGAACCCGCCTTGTAATGCCGAAGACAATCTGCGCGCCGGACTCCTCGTCATTGAAGCCAGGTTTAGGGGCTACTGAGAGAGTCCTGGACTAAGGGGTCCTCGGGCGTCCGGCCTGTTATCCATGGGCCGGACTGATGGGCTATGAAGACACGAAGACCGAAGACTATACCCGTGTCCGGAATGGACTCTACTTGGCGTGGAAGGCAAGCTGGGCGATTGATTATGAAGATTCCCTCTTATGTAACCGACCTCGTGTAACCCTAGATCTCTCCGGTGTCTATATAAACCGGAGAGCGTAGTCCGGATAGGACATATTCATTACCATATACTCATAGGCTAGACTTCTAGGGTTTAGCCATTACGATCTCGTGGTAGATCAACTCTTGTAACACTCATATTCATCAAGATCAATCAAGCAGGAAGTAGGGTATTACCTCCATAGAGAGGGACCGAACCTGGGTAAACATCGTGTCCCCTGTCTCCTATTACCATCGATTCTAGACGCACAGTTCGGGACCCCCTACCCGAGATCCGCCGGTTTTGACACCGACAATCACCAAGAACATGAGCAGCCCTTGACGAAAACCCTGAGCACCACGAAAAGCTTCTCCCTCGTCATGCTTCACAAATCTAACAAGGCGATCATTGCCAAGTGCTTGAGGCGGCAGTTGCAAAAGCGGGTAGCGGACCGCAACATCTCTAAGCTCAAACAGACCAAGAGCATGAATCCATGGGTGCACAAACCTCACAAAAACCCCATGGGCTTGAAGCCATTGAACTACTTCTTCCCTAGCAGACCCAATATGATCAGGCGGAGGATTGGCATTACCTCAACGAGCATGAACTCTTCATGGCGGCGCACAATCGGGGTATGTGGCGTCACAAAAGTCCGAGGCACCCAAGCTTCTCCACCATCCACAATGTGATGGCCCACCGGCATGTACAGCATCAGATCAAGGTGAAAGTTGGCCATCGGAGCAAGGCTAGAGGTAGGACTCGCCCTTGACGGCGAGCACTCCGGTGGTGGTGGGGTTTCGGGCGGCGCAGTCGATGGTGTCTTAGGGCCAGGGCTGATGGAACTGGCCGCAGGAGTAAATGTGGAAGTGCAAGGGAGGGTCAAGTTTGGTAAAAGCCTTGTCATAGAAATATTCCCGCTGCCAACCAGGCTATCCTCGGAAGTCGCAACGTTAGTAGGTTTTGGTTGCCAAACCAAACCCAAAATCTTTGCAAATCTATTGCAATCCTTTTTGGTAAGGCCAACCCGTGAACAAGCAATACACCGGAGTTTGGACGTGCACGCTGAGGCAAAATGACCCTTCCGTAGACACTTTTGGCACGTATGAATTTCATCAACCATTTCAGAGACCATAGCATGAAAATCATCCCGGGCCTGCTGAGAAGATGGCACGTCAGAAGGCCCATTAATATTTTCAGGCTCGATCCGGCCCGTGGCACGCACATTTGATGGCCCAACATGGCCTGTAACGCCCACATTTGAATCAGCGGTATTCCTGCCCGAAGATGACGGCGCACGATCAGCCGGAGAAATCAAGTCTTGCACCGTTCCAAAAGATATCGGCGACATTGTCGATGTCCACCGGAGATTAGCCGGCGGCGTGGGGTAAATGACCACCCTTTCACGCCTAGTAATCGTATAACCGGCATCTTCAGTAGTTTGAATACAATTTTGGGTGGCCGGGTAACGATAACCATGACAAGTCGGATAATTTTGGAAGACGGCAAAAGATAATTTCTTGCAAACAGAACGATCAGATCTAATTGAAGGCTTCACCGGCTTAGAATGCATAGCCAACAAACCAAGAGCAGCATGCCTTTTTGAGGGACTCACAATGACCCATTCGGCATCACATTCTAATTTCCAAATCTTAAACTCATGATGTCGGCTAGGACTACGTCGATATTTGCCCAAAGAGGAAGGGATGATGCAGAACAGTGACGGTAGGTATTTCCCTCAGTGAAGAAACCAAGGTTATCGAACCAGTAGGAGAACCAAGCAACACAACGTAAACAGCCCCTGCACACAGATGACAAATCCTCGCAACCCGACGTGTTAAAGGGGTTGTCAATCCCTTCCAGGTAACGGCGCCAGAAATTGGCAAACGAACTTGAGATAAAATTGTAGTAGATTGATAGATCAAACGCCAAATAAAATAAATAAGAATAAAACGCAACAAGGTATTTTTTATTTTTGGTTTAATAGATCTAAAAATAAATGCAAAGGAAAAGTAGATCGCAAAGGCAAATATATGAGAAAGAGACCCGAGGGCCGTAGGTTTCACTAGTGGCTTCTCTCGAGAAAAATAGCAAACGGTGGGTAGACAAATTACTGTTGGGCAATTGATAGAACTTCAAATAATCATGATGATATCCACGCAATGATCATTATATACGCATCACGTCCAAGATTAGTAGACCGACTCCTACCTGCATCTACTACTGTTACTCCACACATCGACCGCTATCCAGCATGCATCTAGTGTATTAAGTTCGTGGAGAAACGGAGTAATGCAATAAGAACGATGACATGATGTAGACAAGATCTATCTATGTAGAGATAGACCCCATCGTTTTATTCTTAGTAGCAACGATACATACGTGTCGGTTCCCCTTCTGTCACTGGGATCAAGCACCGTAAGATCGAACCCACTACAAAGCACCTCTTCCCATTGCAAGATAAATAGATCAAGTTGGCCAAACAAAACCCAAATATCGGAGAAGAAATAAGAGGCTATAAGAGATCATGCATAAAAGAGATCAACGAAACTTAAATACTTTCATGGATATAAAAAATATAATTGATCATAAACTCAAAGTTCATCGGATCCCAACAAACACACCGCAAAAAGAGTTACATCATATGGATCTCCAAGAGACCATTGTATTGAGAATTCAGCGGGAGAGAGGAAGCCACCTAGCTACTAACTACGGACCCGAAGGTCCACAAAGAACTACTCATGCATCATTGGAGAGGCACCAATGGAGGTGGTGAACCCCATCCGAGATGGTGTCTAGATTGGATCTGGTGGTTCTAGACTCTGTGGCGGCTCGATCAATATTTTGTCGACTCCCCTAGGGTTTTGGGAATATTGGGGTATTTATAGAGGAAAGAGGCGGTTCGGGGGGTACCTGAGGTGGGCACAACCTACGAGGGCGTGCCTGGGCCTCCTGGCACGTCCTGGTGGGTTGTGCTCTCCTCGGAGCACCCCCCAGGCGCAGCCAGGGCCCATTAGGTGTTTTCTGGTCCAAAAAAATCTTTGTGAAGTTTTGTTGCATTTGGACTCCATTTGGTATTGATTTACTGCGATGTAAAAAACATGCAGAAAACAACAACTGGCACTTGGCACTATGTCAATAGGTTAGTTCCAAAAAACGATATAAAATGATTATAAAACATCCAAGATTGATAATATAACAACATGGAACAATCAAAAATTATAGATACGTTGGAGACGTATCAGCATCCCCAAGCTTAACTCCTACTCGTCCTCGAGTAGGTAAGTGATAAAAACAGAATTTTTGATGTGGAATGCTGCCTAACATGTCATATCATATGGACATTTGGACTTTTATGTGATTCAAAGCAATAGTCTAGTTTAGACATGATAATTTAAATACTCAAGCATATCAACGAGCAACCAAGTCTTTCAAAATATCAACGCTAAAATAAGTTATCCCTAGCCCATCATGCTCAACCATTGAACCAGTCATGAAACACACTCGCATATTAACTACACCCAATACTCAAGTACGATCATATTGCCTCCTAGTTGGTGCTTTTATAAGAGAATATGGAGACTCAAATTAAAAATAAAAATTGCATAAAGTAAAAGAAAGGCCCTTCGCAGAGGGAAGTAGGGATTTGTAGAGGTGCCAGAGCTCAAAGCGAAAAACTTGGTGATAAAAACATTTTGGGAGGTGTATCCTTCCCACCAACGAAAACGACTTAGAGTTACCAACACTTTCCATGCTATATATATCATAGGCGGTTCCCAAACAGTAAATAAAGTTTATTCCTTTTTCAACCATACTTTCACTTTCCATGGCTAGCCGTATCCACGGTTGCCCTCGATAACAACACTTTCCAAGGAATTTATTATTTGACAAACATAAAGTAAATTCATTTTTCATTTCGGGACTGGGCATCCCTAATACCTTTGCCTTAATCTCGTGAAATGACAAGTGAATGAACTCTCATCGTGAGAATAACACATCTAGCATGGAAAATATTAGCCACCCCTCACCGCTCCGCGAGCGGAACGAACACACAAAAGAGAAGTTTATTTTTAAAATTAGAGATGGCACATACAAATTTGCTTAGAACGCCAAAAGAATACCGCATATAGGTAGATATAGTGGACTCATGTGGCAAAACTGGTTCAAAGGTTTTTTGATGCACATGTAGAGATCATACTTACTGCAAAATGAAGGCTAGCAAAAGATTGAGAAGCGACCAACCAAGAAATGAATAATCTCATAAGAGAGCATTAAGCATAATTAACACCGAATAATGCACCACAAGTAGGATATAATTTCATTGCATAATTATTGACTTTCGTGCTTGCATAGGGAATCACAAACCTTAACACCAATATTCTTACTAGAGCATAATTACTCATCAACATAACTTACATATTACATCATCATATCTCAAAACTATTACTAAGAATCAAGTTTATTTTGTCCAATGATCTTCATGAAAGTTTTCATTATATCCTTCTTGGATATCTATCACTTTGGGACTAATTTTAATATGTTGCTTTTGACAAGCTCAAACAAATATAAGTGAAGATCATGAGCATAATTTTTCTTTCTCTCAAATTAATTTAAGTGAATCAAGAGAGAATTTCTTGAAAATTTTATTAACTCTCAAATAAATCTAAGTGAAGCAAGAGAGCATTTCTTCAAAAATACTAAAGCACGCCGTGCTAAAAAAGATATAAGTGAAGCACTAGAGCAAGTCCATAGCTCATAAAAGATTTAAGTGAAGCATAGAGAGCAATTCTAACAAGTCATGACATAATTTTGTCTCTCTCAAATAGGTGTTTCCAGCAAGGAATCAAGACTTAAAACACAAAACAAAACATGCAAAGAGTCATATCATACAAGACGCTCCAAGCAAAAGACATAGTATGTGACGAATAAAAATATAGCTTCGAGTAAAATACCGATGGTCGTTAGAAGAAAGAGGGGATGCCATGTGGGGGCATCCCCAAGCTTAGTTGTTTGCTCATTTTTGGATAAAAGCTTGGGATGCCGGGGCATCCCCAAGCTTAGGCTCTTCCTACTCCTTATTCCTTCATCCATCGTAAGATAACCCAAAACTTGAAAACTTCAATCACACAAAACTCAACAAAACCTTCGTGAGATCCGTTAGTGTAAGAAAGATAAATCACTACTATAAGTGTTGTATCAAACCAATTCATTTTTTTGCATTATATCTACTGTATTCCAACTTTTCTATGGAAAAACTCATCAAAGAAAACCATAGAGCCATCAAAATAAGCACACAACGCAAAGAAAACAGAATCTGTCAAAACAGAACAGCCTGTAGCAATCTGATTTGTTCGAATACTTCTGGAACTCCAAAAATTCTGAAAAATTAGGACGACCTAAGTAATTTGTATATTAATCTTCCAAAAAAATAATCAGGGTAAAAGCACGTTTTTGTGATTTAAGAAAATTATTTTCGTGAGTGCTTAAGTTTCTGTTTTTCAGCAAGATCAAACAACTATCACCCAAGAAGATCCTAAAGGCTTTACTTGGCACAAACACTAATTAAAAAAAACACAATCATAACAGTAGCATAATTGTGAAAACACTCAAGAACAGAAAGCAAAAAGCAAAAAATATTTATTCATTGGGTTGCCTCCCAACAAGCGCTATAGTTTTACGCCCTTAGCTTGGCATAAAGCAAAGATCTAAGTTTTTTCTTCTTTGTTTCGAGATCCATAAGATGCTCTCATGATTGATTCATAAGGTGGCCTAATTCTTGTTCTAGGAAAGTGTTCCATACCCTTCCTCAAAGGGGAAATTAATATTGCCTTCTTTCATATCAATCACGACACCGATAGTGCGTAAAAACGGTCTACCAAGGATAATTGGACAAGACGGATTGCAATCAATATCAAGAATAATAAAATCTATGGGCACATACTTTCTATTTGCAAGAATAAGAACATCATTAATTCTTCCCATAGGCTTTTTAATAGTAGAACCCGCCAAGTGCAAATTTAAAGAGCATTCTTCAAGATCAGTAAGACCAAGCACATCACATAAAGATTTCGGAATTGTAGAAACACTAGCACCCAAGTCACACAAAGCAAAACACTCATAATTTTTAATCTTGACTTCGATAGTAGGCTCCCATTCATCATGCAATTTTCTAGGAATTGAAACTTCCAATTCCAATTTTTCTTCAAAAGCTTTCATCATAGCATCAACAATATGTTTAGTAAAAGCTTTATTTTGTTCATAAGCATGGGGTGAATTTATCATGGATTGCAACAAAGAAATACAATCAATCAAGAACAACTATCATAATTGAAGTCTTTGTAATCCAAAAGAGTGGGCACATCACTAGCTAAAGTTTTGACCTCTTCAAACCCACTTTCATCAATTTTCTCAACAAGATTTTCACCCTCCGAAATATCGGGATGCCTTCTAGCTAAAGTTGACTCTTCTCCAGTCCCTTTTTCATCAATATTAACTTTACTAAACAAGGAATCAATAGAAGAAACACCCATCATTTTAAGATCTTCATCACTTTTGCGAAAGTAATAACTAGAAAATGATTTTTCTAAAAATTCTCTTTTAGCTCAAAGCATAGCGGTTCTTTTCTTACTTTCATCCATAGAAACATAAAGAGCTTTAATTGATTCATCGACCTTAGGCACAAAAATTTTCATCTTGAGGTTTTCCACATCATGAGAAATTCTATCAACACTTCTAGACAAATCATCAATCTTATTCAACTTTTCTTCTATGGTAGTGTTGAACACTTTTTGTGTGTTGATAAATTCTTTAATATTATTCTCAAGATCAGAGGTGTTCCTATAATGATTATAAGATTGATTTCCATAGGAATTACCATAATTATTAGAGGAATTACTAGGAAAAGGCCTAGGATTAAAATTACCTCTATAAGCATTGTTGTTGAAATTATTTCGAGAAATAAAATTCACATCTATGGCATCACTATTTTGCTAAATCAAAGTAGACAAAGGCATATCATTAAAATCAATAGGAGCACTTTTACTAGCAACCAATTTCATAAGAGCATCAACTTTTTCACTCAAAGAAGAAATTTCCTCAACCGAATTAACTTTTTTACTAGTAGGAGCTCTTTCGGTATGCCATTGCGAATAATTTGCCATAATATTATCAAGCAATTTTGTGGCCTCACCCAAAGTAATTTCCATAAAAGTACCGCCCGCGGCGGAATCTAAAAGATTACGAGAAACAAAATTCAATCCCGCATAAAAAATTTGTATGATCATCCAAAGATTTAACCGATGAGTTGGGCAATTCCTTAGCATCATCTTCATCCTTTCCCAAGATTGTGCAACATGCTCATGTTCAAGTTGCTTGAAATTCATGATCTGGGTTCTAAGGGAAATAATTTTTGCGGGCGGAAAATACTTAGTGATAAAAGCATATTTGCACTTATTCCAAGAATCGATACTATTGTGAGGCAAAGAAGAAAATCAAATTTTTGCAGAATCACGCAAAGATAACGGAAATAATTTCATCTTCACCACATCATTGTCCCCATCTTTTTTATTTTGCATATCGCATAATTCCACAAAGGTATTAAGATCGGACGCGACATCCTCATTAGGAGTACTGGAAAATTGATCTTTCATAACAAGATTCAGCAAAGCAGTATTAATATCAGAAGACTTCGCACTAGTGGCGGGAGGAGCAATCGGAGTGCCGATAAAATCATTGTTGTTGGTATTTGAGAAATCACATAACTTGGTGTTCTCTTGAGTCATGATGACCACACAGCAAGATTGCACTCTAAAACAGATCCGGCAAGAAAACGGTGAACGCAAAAAGAGGGGCGAATAAAACGACAAATTTTTGTGAAGTGGGGGAGAGGAAAACGAGAGGCAAATGGCAAATAATGTAAATTGCGAGGAGATGAGATTTGTGGTTAGCAACCTGGTTTATGTTGAAGATCCTCCCCGGCAACGGCGCCAGAAATTCCTTTTGATGTCCGAAAGGACTACGTCAGTATTTCCCCGAAGAGGAAGGGATGATGCAGCACAGCGATGATAGGTCTTTCCCAAAGTGAAGAAACCAAGGTTATCGAACAAGTAGGAGAACCAAGCAACACAACGTAAACAGCCCCTGCACACAGATAACAAATCCTCGCGACCCGACATGTTAAAGGGGTTGTCAATCCCTTCCGGGTAACGGCGCCAGAAATTGGCAAACGAACGTGAGATAAAATTGTAGTAGATTGATAGAACGAAGGCCAAATAAAATAAATAGGAATACAACGCAGCAAGGTATTTTTTTATTTTTGGTTTAATAGATCTGAAAATAAATGCAAAGGAAAAGTAGATCGCAAAGGCAAATATATGAGAAAGAGACCAGGGGGCGATAGGTTTCACTAGTGGCTTCTCTCGAGAAAAATAGCAAACGGTGGGTAAACAAATTACTATTGGGCAATTGATAGAACTTCAAATCATCATGACGATATCCAGGCAATGATCATTATATAGGCATCACGTCCAAGATTAGTAGACCGACTCCTGCCTGCATCTACTACTATTACTCCACACATCGACCGTTATCCAGCATGCATCTAGTGTATTAAGTTCATGGAGAAACGGAGTAATGCAATAAGAACGATGACATGATGTAGACAAGTGGCGGTGTTAAAACCGGCAGATCTCGGGTAGGGGGTCCCGAACTATGCGTCTAAGGATCGAAGGTAATAGGAGGCAGGGGACACAATGTTTACCCAGGTTCGGGCCCTCTTAATGGAGGCAATACCCTACTTCCTGCTTGATTGACTTTGATGAGTATATGGGTTACAATAGTTGATCTACCTCGAGATCGTAATGGCTAAACCCTAGATGTCTAGCATGTATGATTATGATTGCCTCTACGGACTAAACCCTCTAGTTTATATAGACATCGGAGGGGGCTAGGGTTGTACAGAGTCGGTTTACAGAGAAAGGAATATTCATATCCGCACGCCAAGCTTGCCTTCCACGCCAAGGAGAGTTCCATCCGGACATGGGGGAAAGCCTTCCATCTTGTATCTTCACGGCCCATAAGTCTGGCTCATGTCGCATAGCCCGGACGCCCGAGGATCCCGTAGTCCAGGACTCCCTCAAAAAGATCTATCTATGTAGAGATAGACCCCATCGTTTAATCCTTAGTAGCAACGATACAAATGTGTTGGTTCCCCTTCTGTCACTGGGATCAAGCACCATAAGGTCGAACCCACTACAAAGCACCTCTTCCCATTGCAAGATAAATAGATCAAGTTGGCCAAACAAAACCCAAATATCATAGAAGAAATACGAGGCTATAAGAGATCATGCATAAAAGAGATCAAAGAAACCCAAATACTTTCATGGATATAAAAAGATATAACTGATCATAAACTCAAAGTTCATCAGATCCCAACAAACACACCGCAAAAAGAGTTACATCATATGGATCTCCAAGAGACCATTGTATTGAGAATTTAGCGAGAGAGAGGAAGCCATCTAGCTACTAACTACGGACCCGAAGGTCTACAAAGAACTACTCACGCATCATCGGAGAGGCACCAATGGAGGTGGTGAACCCCATTCGAGATGGTGTCTAGATTGGATCTGGTGGTTCTAGACTTTGCGGCGGCTGGATCAATATTTCGTCGACTCCCCTAGGGTTTTGGGAATATTGGGGTATTTATAGAGCAAAGAGGCAGTCCGGGGGGCACCCGAGGTGGGCACAACCCACCAGGGCGCGCCTGGGCCTCCTGGAGCGCCCTGGTGGGTTGTGCTCTCCTCAGAGCACCCCCCCAGGCGCAGCCAGGGCCCATTAGGTGTATTCTGTTCCAAAAAAAATCTCCGTGAAGTTTTGTTGCATTTGGACTCCGTTTGGTATTGATTTCCTGCGATGTAAAAAAACATGCAGAAACAACAACTGGCACTTGGCTCTATGTCGATTGGTTAGTACCAAAAATGATATAAAATGACTATAAAATGATTATAAAACATCCAAGATTGATAATATAACAACTTGGAATAATCAGAAATTGATACGTTGGAGACGTATCTACTCACGACCCCAATTTGGGCCACCGTTACCCCAAAGATGGAAGTAACATTTAAAATGATCACATGAAAAAGATCCGAGACTAAGAATATCATTGCTACTCCTTTGCAGGAGACTTGAAATCCAAATACCTTATCTTTGATAGAGAAAACCAGGAGCTCAATGGCCGAACCACCAATGGCAGCCTCAAGTGCCGCCGCCACTGAATCCTCATTGAGACGAAAATCATGACGACCAAAGGAAACCACCATGGTAAACAAGCCCAAGTCATCCATGGGGTGAACTGAGAAACTAGTTGATTGGAAAACCTTATCTGCAAAAGCCAAACCCTTGGAGAAGTCCAAGCCAAGGGTAGATCCATCACAACCCATATGAGATGGGTATGGGTGTGTAGATCAGGAGACGCCGAAGAGAACTATTGGAGAGGAACTAAAATTTGGTGGCTAGTGGTGGAGATCGCCGGAGGTGATGGAGATCGCCGGGGTGGGGTGGGAGAGAGCCATTGGTGCATTCTTAGTCATAGACTTAGAATGTCGTGTGATCTGCCGCGTCAAATTTTCATCCTCGGGTAACTTGCCACGAGTGAGATAAGACAGATAAGGCAGGGTCCAGTCAGGAATAGCATGAAGAGCCGCCACCAATTGTCCTTCCGGGTCAGGTATAGCCAGATCTTCCTCAGATGCTAACTTAACCGAAGGATTGTGTAAGACATCGAGGAATACATTAGGGGGCACCGACTTACGTTGAGACCCAAGCCGGGACAGTGCATCAGCCGCCTCGTTTTCCGGTCGATCAATGTGATCCACCTGATAACCCTTAAAATGACCAGCAATATTATAAACCGCCTAAAAATAAGCCGCCATGAGTGGGTATTTAGAGTCCCACTTGCCTGAAACTTGCTGAGCCACAAGGTCTGAGTCGCCCAGACATCTGACTCGACTTAAATTCATCACCTTGGCCATACGAAGCCCATGGAGCAAACCTTCGTACTCAGCTGCATTGTTAGTACAAGGAAACACGAGTATTAAAACATAACAAAATTTATCACCTCATGGGGAAGTCAAAATAACTCCAGCCCCGAGCCTTCTAATTGCCTGGACCCATCAAAGTGGATTATCCAATATGTTTTATCAGGCTTCTCCTCAGGTGTTTGCAATTATATCTAGTCATTTATGAAGTGCACCAAAGGGTGAGACTTGATAGCTGTTCTTGGCACATACTTCAGATTATGAGGTCCAAGCTCGATTGCCCACTTAGCAACCCGGCCAGTGGCTTCTCTATTTTGAATAATATCCCCCAAAGGAGCAGAGCTGACCACTGTAATAGGATGCCCAAGGAAATAATGCTTCAACTTGCGACTCGCCATGAACACCCCAAACACCAGCTTCTGCCAATGTGGATATCTTTGCTTGGATTTAGTCGAGACCTCACTGACATAGTAAGCCGGCCGCTGGACTGGGTACTCTTTCCCTACCTCATTGCGCTCCACAACAACTGCTACACTGACTGCCTTATTATTAGCCGCCACGTACAGGAGCAAAGGCTCTTTGTCTATAGGAGCAGCCAAGATGGGCGGCTCAGCCAGGTGCTTTTTGAGTGCCTCAAACCCCTCATTAGTGGAATCACTCCAAACAAAGTGATCCGTCTTCTTCATTATCTGATATAAAGGAATCTCCTTCTCTCCCAGGCGACTTATGAACAGGCTTAAGGCCGCAATGCGACCTGCCAACACTAGACGTCATTGACACATGCCGACTTAGAAAGTGAAGTGATGGCCTTTATATTCTCCGGGTTAGCCTCAATGCCCCGTTCTGAGACCAGAAACCCCAGCAGTTTACCTGTAGGCACACCAAAGATACACTTGGTCGGGTTAAGCATCATCTTGTAGACCCGGAGATTGTCAAAAGTTTTCTTCAAATCAGCAAGTACAGTCTCCTTCTTGCTTGACTTGACTACAATATCATCCACATAAGCATGAACGTTGCACCCAATCTGACCATGAAAACAATTCTGGACACAGCGCTGATAAGTCGCTTGAGCACTCTTGAGCCCAAAAGGCATAGACACATAGCAGAAAGCCCCAAAAGGTGTGATGAAGGACGTTTTCTCTTGGTCTTTAACTGCCATCTTGATCTGATGATAACTAGAATAAGCATCGAGGAAGCATAAAATCTCACAACCCGCCGTTGCATCAATGATCAGGTCGATCACTACTAGAAAAAGGGCTATAGATGGGATTGACACTAATGGCGCACCAGACAAGCGGTGCGCCATTAGTATATACTAATGGCGCACCACCTTCTGATACGCCATTAGAGTTGAAACTACTAATGGCGCACCAGGCGCAGGGTGCGCCATTAGTATAAAAAAATTTAACTAGTGCGCCTGTCCAAACATACTAATGGCGCATCCGGACACAGTGCGCCATTACTAGTTGTAACTAGTAATGGCGCACCTTGCCCAGGGTGCGCCATTAGTATCAAATTTTTTTTAACTAGTGCGCCTGTCCAAACATACTAATGGCGCATCCAGACACAGTGCGCCATTACTAGTTGTAACTAGTAATGGCGCACCTGTCCCAGGGTGCGCCATTAGTATCAATTTTTTTTAAACTAGTGCGCCTGTCCAAACATACTAATGGCGCATCCAGACACAGTGCGCCATTACTAGTTGTAACTAGTAATGGCGCACCAGGCCCAGGGTGCGCCATTAGTATCAAAAAATTTTTTAACTAGTGCGCCTGTCCAAACATACTAATGGCGCACCCTGGGACATTAGTAAGTGGGCAGCAACAAGATATTTTGGACAGCCTCTCCTACCCACACTCACTTTCTCCCCACTTCATTCTCTCCACCTCCTCCTTGTCTCGGGTGCCTCCTCTTTTTCACCTCATTTCCACCATAGATTCATTCAATTCATGGATGGCTATCGGTGGCAAGGTGATGAAGATGACTACGAAGTCGTCCATGGGGGCCGGGCAAGAAATGAGGAAGGGCAGCAAGACAACCACCGCGGCTCGGGCGGGCGAGAAGACGAAGAATCCCCAGGAGATGATCACGACGGTGATGCTGTACACAGTCATCATGTAGAAGATGCAGGACATGATGATGAGGAAGATGCCGGAGCAGACGACGGGCATGATCATGAAGATGATGATGCCGGCGGAGCAGACGACGCTGGACCATCGATGGGCTGGGTGCAGGACCCTCATATTCAAGAGCTGCTTCTCAAGCAGACGGATAACGCAAGAGCTGCCGCCCGAGAGAAAGCCAAGATGGATCAACTTGAGTTAGACGCGGTTACTCCATTGTATGAAGGATGCAGGCCCGAGGATACCCGCCTGAAAGTAACGCTCATGGCTCTGGAGATGAAGGTAAAACACAAAATGACCGACGCATGCTTCGACGAGAACATGTCATTCTGGCACGAACGTCTTCCCAAGGGGAACAAGTGCCCGACCAGTTTGGAGGAGGCGAAGAAAATCGTGTGTCCTCTGGATTTACCGCACGTGAAATACCATGTGTGCATGAACAATTGCATCATTTATCGGGACGAGCACGCGGAGTCTACCATATGTCCGGTGTGCGGCGTCACTCGATACAAGAAGAGGAAGAAAGCTCCTCGAAAAGTGGTGTGGTACTTTCCGATCACTCCTCGTCTGCAGCGGTATTTCGCGGACCCTAAGGTAGCAAAGCTCCTGCGTTGGCACGCGGATAGGGAGGAGAAGAAGCGAGAAGATGACGCAAATGATCCGGAGATAGATAAAAAAGACAAGATGCTGAGTCACCCTAAGGATGCGAGCCAGTGGCAAGCGTTGAACTTCGAAGACCTAGAATTTGGGAACGATCCAAGGAACATCGTGCTGGGCGCGAGCACCGATGGAGTCAATCCGTTTGGCAGCCAGAGAAGCACACATAGCACCTGGCCTGTGTTTGTGTGGATGTACAACCTTCCCCCCTGGTTGTGCATGAAGAGGAAGTACATTCACATGAGTATGCTAATCGAAGGACCGAAACAACCAGGGAATGACATGAGAAGCTTCTGTCGTACCCTTTACATGAGGATTCTTCCGCGGAAGAACAACTCATATTCGCCTTGTCACAGGGCGCCGAGCACAACCTGATGACCTATGAGGCGTACGATATCAACGGCTACACATTCTACACCGAGGCCAAGGACATGAAGAGCGATGGTTATCAGAACTCCGGGGTAACGATGGAATCCTACACCGGTAACGACAAGGACAGATACTACGGAAGGATCGAGGAGATCTGGGAGCTGAGCTACGCTGGAGAGAAGGTCCCGATGTTCCGTGTCAGATGGGCCAAGAGCGTCCTAAAAGAAGACCGGTATTTCACCACCATGGTTATACCCGAAGCCAAATCCAAGACCGCAGGCGCAAACGTCACCGCGAAAAATGAGCCATGGGTACTGGCTTCCCAAGTGGACCAATGCTTCTTCATTACCGACCCGTCAAAGCCCAGTCGTGTTGTCGTGAGGAGAGGCAAAAGGAAGATCATCGGAATGGATGGAGTAGCCAATGAGCAAGACTTCGACAAGTACGGCGACCCGAGAATCGAACATGACGACGATGATGAAGTAGCAGCATACACCACAAGAAGAAGCAGGACCACCCTACCTAAAGGACGTCCGTTCCACAGAAGAACTCCATTTGCGAAAAAGAAGGGCAAGAAGATTGTGAACAGATAGCTAGCTAAGATCGATTGTATTTAAATCGTAGCCTTCATTTCTCGATTGTATTTCATGGGCACTTTTTGAACTATCATGAATATTTTTAAATTTCATGGACACTCGATCTCGATCCCCCTCCATCTCGATCGCTATCCCACCTCGCCAGATCCGGTCCCCCTCGCCGCCGAGCACCCCCCGGTCCACCGGCCCCCCGCACCCCGCGCACCCTCCCCCGCTCCACCGGCATTACTGTTTGATGATATTTTTTAAATAATTATTACTGTCTTATAAAAAAATATTACTGTTATGATTTAAACAAGTTTGAACATATTTAAACACAAATAAATATCAAACAGCATTTTAAATGCATAAAAAAAATTTGTGGAGCCTGGGAATCGAACCCAGGACCTCCTGGTGTGAGAACTGGCTGCTGACCAGTCGAGCTAGTAGAGGGAACTTGGTGTGAATCAGGTCAGGTGGAAGATAACCTGTTGGCTCGAGCAGAAATCAAAAAAAAATACTAATGGCGCACCAGGGTGAGGTGCGCCATTAGTATGGATGTACTTATGGCGCACCGAGGGGTGGTGCGCCATTAGTATTGTGCCCTCGCCCTCGCCTATCCCCGGCCCAAACCTATCCCCTCTCTCTCCCTCGCCCTCGCCCTCGATCCCCTTCCCCTCTCCTCTCCCGATGCCGCTGCCCCGCCGCCTCGACGCCGCCCCGTCGTCCTCGTCTCCGCCCCGACGCCGCTGCCCCTTCCCCTCTCCTCTCCCGACGCCGCTGCCCCGACCTCCTCCTCGCCCCTCGACGTCGCCCTCGATCCCCTTCCCCTCTCCTCTCCCGACGCCGCCGCCCCATCGTCCTCGTCCTCGCCCTCCTCCTCGTCCGCGCCACCGCCGCGCCGCTCCGACCTCCTCCTTGTCCCCTCCGGCCTCCTCCGCCTCCTCAGGTACTGCCCCACCTCTCCCTCCCCCTCCGGCCTCCTCCTTCCTATTTGAATGCTTAATTGGGAACACAACTTACACTATATGCTATACGAGTAGTATGTTGCTATGTCAAGAACACTAGAACGAAGAGTATGATGAATAAGACCACCAGGAAGAGGATGAGCATGATCTGCCCCTTGATACAACCGAAATCAATACAATTGTTCAGAAAATCAATACAATTGTTCAGAAAATTATCATATAATTTGCTATCATAGAATTCAATTCCCGAGCTTGAAGAATTGTTATTCTCCATAGCTGAAAAACATAGGAGAAAGGCTACATCCCATGTATTAAATTAAATCGAATTACTAGTGGCAGCGTCAAGGTATATATTCTTCTGGTGATGTTTTGTGATGGACTGACACACTTGTTGAACTAAATTCATATATAGTCTGACGAAACTGAAACTCCAAAATTGTATGTGCTCCAAACTGTTCCACCTAAATATTTTTTCAACAACCGGCAAGAAAGCTGCCTAAACATCGAAAGATGCAAAGTGGCTACCATCGGCCAGAGATAGTCTGAACTTGCTTTACCGATACATCAAACTGGTGCAGCAGGGCTGCAGGAGTCAGTCAGACAAACAAGCACCAGAAAGAAGAACTTGAGCAGAGTATAGGACTACCACCTTCTCACTATAAGTCTATAACACAACATGCATGTAGCAAGTGAACATTACTATGAATCATTTCTCCAATTGTTCAGAAAATCAATACAACCAAAATCTAAAGTCGACTGCACTTTCGAGGAGACAGTACCCAATTAACACCAATGGTGTTCTAAAATAACAGATTTAGTTACATAGCTACAGCTATAATTCAGTTACGTCAAAGTTGAAGTTCTAGAAAGAGCAGAGCAATAGAGATGTTTCTAAAAAATCTATAATCTAGTCAGAAGTACCCAAATAACATCCGTGGAATACTCAGACGGTAACACGTTTAGTTACAATACTACTCCAGTAGTAATCTACACACAAAAAGCAACTATGGAACAAAACAACACAGCCAGGGTAGTCAGGTTAGCTTCAAAAATGTTACGGCACTTATTCTGGCAGTCACAGGAGCTGACGGAGTAGTCCAAACAACAGTGGCAAAAAAATTAGGTATAAAAACAGTAGCAAATAAAAAAGAGTAGCAAATATAGCTAGGGAAATTTTGTTTAGGTATAAAAACAGTAGCAAATAAAAAAAAGCAGTAGCAAATTAAAAAACAGTAGCAAAAAATTAGGTATAAAAACAGTAGCAAATATAGCTAGGGCAATTTTGTTTAGGTATAAAAAACAGTAGCTACAATTTGTAAAAAGCATGAGCAACTGATCTGATTCATCTCATCCTCTCTCGATCTGCAGGATACAAGTGGAACAAGGCAGGGGCGTAGGTGCTTGCTACTCAGGCACGGCGGCAGAGCCAAGCACACCCTCCTCTCCCAAGGTACCAACCCCTCTTCCTCTCCCCCTGTATATACTGCTGTCCAGTACATTTTTTTGCTCAATTTGCTGCTGTCCAGTACATCTTGTTAAAATTGCTGCTGACCAGTACATCTTTGCAATATATGGTGATGTGTACCATTCTTGATAGGATGTATCAATTGTAGTAGATGGTCAAGAAGATGTATCAATTCTTGACATGCCAATGTATTTTCCATGTTGTGATGGAGGCCTTTTTTGCCTTGTCCACCCGAGAGGCCCTTGAGTTTGCCGGAATGTCGATTAACTTCCGTTCCGGCAAATTCGGGTACTCCATATGTCCTATTTTCAGCAAAGGTCATGCTGAAATTTTCCGTGAATTTTAGCATGACTTTGCTAAAAATAGGACATATGGGGCACTTCCGACTAATGCATGGGCCGGGGTATCTTAGTACTTAATTAAGTAGGATCAACTGCCTCTTGTGTTATTCATATAGAAGTGTGATATCTACTCATAGTTATTACTAATGTCAGTTGCTCGTCATCGATAAACCCTAATCTGGTAGGATGACCTACTAAAAAAGCCCATACCACATATTCTATTTGGATGGGCGTGTTTTCACCACACTGTGGATTATCTTATTGGACCCAACAGAGATGATGTAGTTTTGAATTATGAACATAGGAAATGTCGTCATCGGACGACGAAAGTCTCTCGGGGGAGTGCGACTGGTGCCACGACGGTCGAGGTCTGTGCGACAGGCCTCACCTGGACGATGATCGGCGCTTCAGCATTAAGCTCGAGGAGACCTTCGAAGTTGAAACGGTACGCAACGACGACAAGTGTTTTTTTCATAATTAAGCATGACTTCAACTATTCCAACGTGTAATTTCATCTTTTACAATTCGAGTATAGTTTATCCCATGCCATGCAAGACGCTATGTCTTGGAGAGGATGGATTTTGAAGATCATGAAAATTTTGAAACGAAGAAAATTCACCTAAGGACACATCATGATGTGGATTTTGAAGTAAATCTGTATAATGCTGAGAGCGTAACCCATTTTGGTTGCAAAAATTGGGAAGCATTTTGCAAGATGTATGGTTTTGATGAGGGTATGCTTGTCACCATGGATCTTGGTGATCCTGGCATCGACCAAGACAATATGGACATTTGGGTCCTTGTTGATACGCCTCCAGTTCTACCGCTATGTGAGTTTCTCAAACATAGTTAATTATTAACTAATCTATATTGTTTATTTCAAAATAGTTGACAACTTATTTCCATTGACAGCTTATTTTGATTGTTCAAAAAATGTGCGGAAAATGGTAGACAAAACCCACTACACCGATGGCTCCGAGTTAACTTATCAGGAGAAAAATCATCTGGTCGGATTTTGTACTGATCTTGAGAATTACAATATCTACAATCAAACTCCTCAACATTATGGTCAATACGTGCCACTAGTGCACGTGTTGAACTACGGTAACTACCATGGAGATACCCTGGTAAGATTTCTTACTATTACGACATCCGTGCATCTTTTGCATACTTCTAAAACTAGTACATCATTGCTAACTATGAAGTTATTACTATGTTTTTCAACAGAGAATCCCAGAGGATTGTGTGCCTCATTTGATGTATCAGAATGGCAGCCTTCAAGTTTTGAACTTATATCCAGGTCATCCTACAAATCTCAACTGTCCATACCGGATTTCTAGAAGAAGTGGAGACATGCTAATCAGAGAATGGAAAAAATGTATGGACAGTCGTAAGGAGGTTCTTGGAAGCAAAAGGAAGCGCCGCGCAAGAATTGGAGACAGGATGATCTCCATTCTCCATAATGGAGAGTCAGGGTCTATATTGTTTTATGCTATTTTACCTTAAATAGGGTATTTTAGGTCCTGCCTAATACTGATGATCATGTGCTAAGAACAATTAAGTAGGGTTGGTTCGATGACTATCAGGATGATGATCGTATGACTTGTTATTAATAACGAGTAGAAGTTGTATGATGATGATTAGTAGGACTTGTTAGGATTAGTGTTAATTTCGACAAACTCGCTACTCGCGGTCTCGAGACTTGTAATGTTCTATCTTTGTTCGGTCTTTTGATTTCGGAGACTAATATGATGAATTGTATTCGGAGACTAAAATGATGAATTGTATTCAGAGACTAATCTTCTATTGTATTCGATGAATCTGTTGTTGATGTGTGCTGTCTATATTTTGTCCAATTATACATTTTGTAACCTGTGCAAAAAACAGAAAATAAAAAAATAAAAAAAACCTAATATTCATACTAATGGCGCATCACATCATAGTGCGCCATTAGTATGCCAGAGGATACTAATGGCGCATCACTAAACAGTGCGCCATTAGTATGCCGAAGTTACTAATGGCGCATCCCTTTGTTGTGCGCCATTAGTATGCCAAAGCACCTGGGTATAGATGGCCCCCTGGGAGGCATACTAATG
Organism: Triticum aestivum; assembly: GCF_018294505.1. Lineage (NCBI taxonomy): Eukaryota > Viridiplantae > Streptophyta > Magnoliopsida > Poales > Poaceae > Triticum > Triticum aestivum. The sequence goes on from NC_057802.1 coordinate 506,177,086, forward strand.
GCGCACTGTTGTATATACTAATGGCGCATCTGGGGTGCGCCATTAGTATACCAGATACTAATGGCGCACCAGTGGTGCGCCATTAGTAAAATATACTAATGGCGTGCTACTAATGGCGCACCACTAATGCGCCATTAATGGCCAAATTAGGTGCGCCATTAGTAGGCCTTTTCCTAGTAGTGGATGCGGGGAGAGCAAATGGATCATCTGGACAGGCCTTGTTGAGATCTGTGCAATCAATACACATATGCCATGTTCCGTTTTTCTTAAGTACAAGCACAGGGTTAGCCAACCACTCAGGGTGAAAAACTTCCACGATAAACCCGACAGCTAATAGTCGGGCTACATCTTCTCCAATAGCCTTACATCGTTCTTCATTGAAACGATGGAGGAACTGTTTGATCGGCTTAACTTTGGGATCCACATTAAGGTGGCGCTCAGCAAATTCTCTCGGTACACCCGGCATGTCAGAAGGTTTCCATGCAAAGATATCCCGATTCTCACGGATTAACTCGACTATTTGGGATCCATGTTAGCCCCCACAGTGAACTGCTGAGATGAGTCACCAGGGACAAAATCCACTTGCTTGCTATCATCAGCCGACTTAAATTTCAACAGAGGGTCATTCTCAGTACTAGGCTTTTTCAGAGGGGTCATATCAGCCGGGTCAATATTGTCCTTGTAAAACTGGAGCTCCTCAGTGGCACAAGCCGACTCTGCATAAGAAGCATCTCCTTCCTCGCACTCCAGGGCAAGTTTGTGATTTCCATGAACTGTGATTGTCCCTTTTGGCCCTGGCATCTTAAGTTGCAAGTAAATATAACAAGGGCGAGCCATAAACCGAGCATAAGTCGGTCGTCCAAATAAAGCATGATATGGACTCTTGATTTTGACCACCTCAAACCACAACGTCTCTGCTCTATAATTGTATTCATCACCAAAAGCCACTTACAGTGAAATCTTTCCAACAGGGTAAGCCGACTTGTCGGGCACCACGCCATGGAATACTGTGGATGATGGCTTGAGATCCTTGTCAGTTAAATTCATCCGGAGAAAAGTATCATAATTTAGGATGTTGATGCTGCTACCACCGACCATTAGTACTTTAGTGAACTTATAGCCACCTACCTAAGAGGCCACCATAAGGGCTAAGTGACCCAGGTTATCAACCCGTGGCGGGTGATCCGCTCTGCTCCACGATATTGTATGCTCAGACCATCTCAAATATTATGGAACAGCCGGCTCTACTACGTGACCCTTCCGGTCTCGTTTGCAAAGACTTGTAGTGAAAACGTGGTATTGACCTCCATTAAGCTATTTTGCATTACTCTAATATCCTGACTGATTATTTTGCTGCTGGTTGCCCTGGCCAGACTGTTGATTATGACCGCCTTGACTCTGATAGCCAAAATTTGAGCCGCCGCCACCAAAGCCGGATCCTTGAGAACCGGATCCTGACATGCCAAGCGGTCCATTACCGCTACCATGATGTTGGTTAAGGTTGTAATTCCTGAACTCCCACATAACATAACAATCCTTCCATGCGTGAGTGGACGGCTTGTTAGGAAAACTATGTTTTAGGCAAGGTTCATTAAGCATCGCCTCAAGGTTAAAAGGATTTGCTCCGCCAAAAGGCGGCTTACCATTACCATGGCGGCACTAGTTTTTGTACCCGGTGTTGGTGTTAGCCACTAGATCTAACCCGCCATCTGGGTTTCTTCGCTTACCACCGTTACCCTGGTTGTTGCCGTTATGCCCTGCTATATTCTGCTGCTGACCCTTACCATTGCCATTCTTCTTACCTTGTTGGATTTCTCATCATCGAATACAGGGTCGTTTGCGTTATCTGAGTCTACATATTTAATGAGAGCCGCCATGAGTTCGCCCATGTCATTGCAATAACGCTTAAGCCGCCTGAGCTTCTACTTAACTGGGACAAAGTGACAGTTCTTCTCTAAGATCAGAACCGCCTGACCCGCCGCAATACTATCAGACGAGTAAATAATAGCGGAGACCCGCCGGACCCAATGGTGGGCTGACTCATCCTCATGTTGCATGCAATGATCCAGATTAACATTCGTCAGAGGTAGCTTGCATGCCCCTTGAAAGTTTTTGATGAAACACACTTCTTCTTCCTCCCAAAAAAATCACCATCACTCTGCCCATGAACTGATAGAATTAGGAGGTAAACTTTTTAACCATGTACGAGCTAGCCCTTCCAACATCATAGTAAAGTATTTGGCACAGACAGCATCATTAACATCCAACATCTCCATGGCTAACTCATAACTCTCAATCCAACCCTCAGGAGATAGATCAGCTGTATAATTGGGCACCTTGCAAGGACCCTTAAAATCTTTAGGCAGACGTTCATTACGCAAAGCCGGTACTAAACACGGCACTCCAACCGTCCTGGAAGTTGTCCCGGCTCCTACTGAGGCCGAAGGGGTCACCGGAGGCTGCTGATAAGCCCCCTGTTGAGCCACTACTGCTGCCTCACGGCGGACTTTGGCTTCATCCACGATCGCCTGGGCATCAACCCTTGGGTTAAGGGGCGGGTTATCATCACGGGGCGGGTTACGTCACCGTTCACTGCTGGAGACTGCGGGCGACTCAATGCGCCGGCTATAACTACGGCTTGGGGGAGGAGTTGAGTGCACCCGATCGCGGATGTATGAATAAGCCACTTGTTGGGCAATGCTGTCTGTTAGAGCTCGATTGCGTTCCCGATTTTGACCGCGACGGGCGACTCGCCAGTAATAGGAATTGCCGCCAGCCGGGTTGCTGCCGCTAACATGTTATCCACCGGGTTAGAAAAATGCCCGGGTGGTGTCAGGACCACATGGAGGCGGTGTCCGATTGGGGGCGGGTTAGGTGCCCGCTCCTCCCTCTGTGCCGGCTCAGGCTGGCGAGGTTGAGCCATCGCCCGATTCTCTGGCATATCCGGGTTTAACTGAGGATTCACCCGTGCATCTGGAGTGCTTGGACTCGCCCAGGAGTGTTAAACAAACGCCTCGGGTCATCCGTCAACGGTAGGCGACTCTAATACCTTCTCTCGAATACTTTGTTGATGACTTAGAGTATCTGCCCCGCACTATTTATCATATTATCAGGCAAACTCTTTGGCCTATCAAGGGACATTCTCCTGCAGCGAAGCTTGAAGGAGCAATGAAGACATTGGTTTTCTATATCTTCAATGGCATCAGCTTCAATGCTCAAGACTTCTTCATCAGGAAATTGGCTGCATCTGTCTCTGATATCTTTGGTCTGAAGTTCTATGCTCCATGGGTTATGCGCCTTATCAAGCTTCATTCAGCTGTCAACTATCAGCCCTCTGCACGCAACCATCTGATATTCTTGCCTGAGGTCGATCTGTCCGTTGAAGCCCATCTACCCTGATCCTGCCAAGGAGCCCCTATATATTCACAATGTTGATCGTCAAAGCTTCACACAACTAATAGAAGGAATTCATGTTCCCAATGTTGCCACTACTGCCTATCCTCTGGCTGGCAATATGCGTGAGCCACATCGTGCCAACACTGAAGCCACTGCTAGTACAATCGCACAAAGGCCTCGGAAGCGATCTCATGTACTTAATGACAGAGAGCTTCTTGTGGCCTTACACCAGAAGTAGGATAAGCACCATGACTGGCTAAAGCGTCAGATGCATAGTATCTTGGTGGATGTCAATCACATCAGAAACTTGGCCACCAAGAACTCATTCGTGGCCCATGAAACCTGTCGGCGGTCTTGGAAGAGTCTCACAATACTATGCCCTGAAGAAGATCTTGTGAAGATGGCTTCACTTAGGGCTTCAAATTTGATTCCAGACCTCCACACAATGCAAGCTGGCGCCGCACTCCATCAATAGAAGATTCTGAGTATTCATCTTCAGCTGCAACTATTGTTGCGAGAGTCGTCGATGAAGAAGACGACGCCACTTCACCAACCATGGCTGCACTGCATCTCGACACTGCACCACGCCCTTCTGCACCACCGAACTCCAGCATCGACCCTGCACCTTCATCTACTCCTAATGGGGACGAGTAGATACTCTATGTCTTCAAAAAAAATTGGTCACTACTGACAAAAGCGGGAGTAGCATATGAGTTGATAGTCTTCAAGCGGGTCCTTATGGGTGGTTGCACTATTTTTGCCAAGGGTTTACAACTCTCGTCTTTCGATACATTTGGTTCTTTGGGTTGTAACACTTAAACTCGATGGTCATCTGCTACTTTTTCTGCTACTCTGTGATGCGATGATAAATTTTGCATGAAGTCATTCCGCACACGTCCATTTTTCATTATGCATGGCATTATCTTCGTTATATCTTTATATGCATGATAAACTGTCTTCATAAGTTGAAGAGGATCTCCACAAGTACAACCTGCCATTTGCATTTGCATTCCAAAAGCAAAATACTTATATGCACATCTTCAGGGGGAGCCTTTTGCTACTTATGAAGACAATATCTTAATCCTTTACAATTTCACATAATTTTATCCCCGTTGAAAACTTCAACCAGTTTGTCATCAATCACCAAAAAGGGGGAGATTGTAAGTGCATCTAGTGCCACCCCTAGTTGGTTTTGGAGTATTGATGACAAACCTGGTTGAGGGACTAATGTGTTTGTGAGAATTGCAAGATAACACAGGTAGTAGTCCCACATTGATTCGGTTTACCTACCGGAGATGACCCCTAAAAATGTGTGAAGACATTGAAGACAATGGTGGTATGTGAAGACATTCACATTGAAGACTATGACATGAGAAGACATCGCATGAAGACTTTGGGGCGCGAAGACATAGTTGTTTCGTAGTTTCATTTTCTTCTTTGTTGAGTCATAGGAACCACCGTACTGTTAAGTGGGGTCCAAGTGAACAACGTCAGAGTGACTGAAGTGATGCTCAACCAAATCCTATGTCTTCGAGCAAAGACAATAAGAGCAAATCTTATCCAGTGGCGGATGAGTCAGCTTTACTTGTAGCCCAAGTCAAGCTGCCGCGTGTGTTTGAAATCTGACCATTGGAACACGTGTCAGTTCCTTAGTGACCCAGGGTCATTTCAGAGAAATTAGGTCGGGTTGCCTAGTGGCTATAAATAGCCCACCCCCTACACCATAAATTGGTGGCTGCTCAGAGTTAGTGCACGGCTTTTGTCGTTTGAGAGCAACCCACCTCCGAAGCTTTTGAGAGAGAGAAATCCTTGCGAGGACAAAGCCCAAAACACCCAGAGCCAAAGAGTGTTAGGCATCACTGAAGTCTTTCTGTCCGCGTGACCTGAAGACTTGTTACACTTGAGGACTGTGAATCCTCCAGCCGGTTAGGCGTCACGTTCTGAGCATCCAAGAGTCATTGTGGATTGCCGGTGAACGAATAAGGGGAATAAGGTGAAGACGCGGTCTTCTGAGTTAAATCTCAGCCTCCCTAACCAGACGTACAGTTGTCACAGCAACTGGAACTGGTCCAACAAATCCTTGTCCTCACCAAGCGACTAGTTCTATCTTCTCCATCTCTTTACTTACAGTTTGTCTTCGTGAAGTCATTGCCTGCTTGCGTTACCTGTTTGACTTCACTGTGTGACTACTATTGTTGTTTGGCTTCATACTATCTTCCATCCCGATCTTTACTACCTAGCTGCTATTAGTCTTCGTGCTTTTACTTCATTGAATACTTGACAATGGCTTGCCTAGTGTAGTCTACCTTCCGCTGCATGTCAATATGTTCATTTCTATTGTTTGTCTTCGAAACTCTCATGTTTTGAAGACTTTCATAAAAATCGCCTATTCACCCCCCTCTAGTCGATAACTGGCACTTTCAATTGGTATCAGAGCCTGGTACTCCCTTGTTCTGTGTGATTCGGTTTAATCACCTGGAGTTTTAGCTATGTCGACTGCAGGGATAATCAAAGTCTCCGCTGCGTGCTCTATCTTCGATGGCACTGAATATCCCTACTGGAAGAATAAGATGCGCATGCATCTTGAAGCCATTGATGTCGACCTCTGGTATGTCGTCAAGAACGGCATTCCCAAGACCGGTGAAGGTGTTACTGTCGGTGTCAAAACCGGCGGATCTCGGGTAGGGGGTCCCGAACTGTGCGTCTAGGATCGATGGTAACAGGAGACGGGGGAGACGATGTTTACCCAGGTTCGGGCCCTCTCTATGGAGGTAATACCCTACTTCCTGCTTGATTGATCTTGATGAATACGAGTGTTACAAGAGTTGATCTACCACGAGATCGTAATGGCTAAACCCTAGAAGTCTAGCCTATGAGTATATGGTAATGAATCTGTCGTATCCGGACTATGCCCTCCGGTTTATATAGACACCGGAGGGATCTAGGGTTACATGGAGTCAGTTACATAGGAGGGAATCTTCGTAGTCGGTTGCCTAGCTTGCCTTCCACGCCAAGGAGAGTCCAATCCGGACATGGGTATAGTCTTCGGTCTTTGTGTCTTCACAGTCCATCAGTCCGGCCCATGGATAACTGGCCGGATGCCCGAGGACCCCTTAGTCCAGGACTCCCTCAGTAGCCCCTGAACCTGGCTTCAATGACGAGGAGTCAGGCGCGCAGATTGTCTTCGGCATTGCAAGGCGGGTTCCCCTTCTTCCGAACTCCAATATAGTCTTCGGATGTGATGATTGTATCCGGACCTGTGTACATAATTGCAGAAAATACAATACTCCACGAGTCCAATCGGTCGACAACTGTTACGACATTGCATCACGCCTGCACGGTTATTATTTCCAACCGTTGGCTATCCTATCGCCCCACCTCTCAGGAAGCGGTTTTATTGGCACGCCTTGTCAAAGCAGAGATCATGTCCCCTTATTCACGGGATTTTCAATAATGTTGGTATGGGTAACCCAACCATCCCCTGGGTACAACTCTTAGAGGATAGGTAAGTTTCGAGACCCTGGAGGGGACGCTCGATATTCTGGGCCTTTATATAGGGACCCGGACTTGTCTTTCTCTTCTGCACTTGCTTCTTCCTCAATCCCAGCCTCCTCGAGTTCTAGCCCTCGAGTTCCAATCACCAGCTGCCCCAATCATGTCCGGGCCCAGCCGTTCAGTACGGTGGGTGGCCTCTTCCGTCACGGAGGAGGATATTGCGAAGCTCTGCACAGCGAGGTACCTGACCCCAGAAATCCTTCATCGGCTTCCTGCCGAGGGGCAGATTATTCCCACCCCCAAATCTGGCGAGAGGTTAGTATTTGTGTCCCACTTCCTTCATGGGCTAGGGTTCGCACTTAGCCCCTTTGTCCGAGGGCTCATGTTCTACTATGGGCTAGATTTTCACGATCTGGCCCCGGACGCCATTCTTCTCATCTCGGCATTCATCGTCACGTGTGAGGCCTTCCTTCGGACTCCTCCGCACTTTGGTTTGTGGCTCAAGACTTTTCATGTGAGACCGCAGGTGACAGAGGAGGAGCAGGCAGAGTGCGGCAGCATTGCTATAAGCAAGCTTGCTAGCGCGGTTTGGTTTGAAGGATCTTTCGTCGAGTCTTCCGAACTATGGCAGCAGGGATGGTTTTATGTCAACGAGCCGCGGGGCTCCAAGTGGATGGCTACTCCTGCTTTCCGACCCGGCTCTCCAATTCAACTCGCTTCATGGATCAACAAGGGATTGAACTGGGGATCCGTTAATGAGGTGCAGACTCTGCAAAGTCGCATCCGAAGCCTTACCGAGAGAGGCATCAAGCTTGTGAACATTGTTCAAGTAATGCTAGTCCGCCAGATCCTGCCATGTCAGCGGCGGCCTATCCGTATGTGAGAGTTTAATCCAGAAGGGCGGCGGAATCTTCAGCACTTCTTCGGCACTATGCACGAAGGAATGTGGAAATTATATTTTGGGGAGCGAGAGAAATGGCCGGACACCACCGAAGATGTTGGCCTTGACTGCAATCATCCGGACACTTCGGTAAGTATTCAACACCTTTTATTCCAACATCTTTTGACAAGATACTGAGCAATCCGTCCCTACGCAGGACTGGATAAAGAAAGCAGTATTAATCTGGAGTCCGGCGCCCCTTCCCGAAGATCCCGCATCCACCCTGCTGACGTGGATGTTAATTCCGACACCATACCGGGTGTCTGCAGAGGGGGTGAGAGCGGGGAGCCCAAAGGCGATGCCTGCCATGGCAAGAAGCGGGCTGCTTCTGGAGGGCAGGAGAGGAAACTTTCCAAGAAAGGAAAAATGCCATCATCGGTCGGCTTGAGCCGGGCAAGTGATGTCAATGTAGAGCCTGATGATGAGGAAGAACCTCCGGCCAGACCGTAAGTGAAGCGGGGTACTTTTACCATACCTCATTCTTTTCTTATTACTGAAGTAGTTCTCCGACATGTGCACGTCCTTGCAGGTTAACGCTTGGTGTTTCTCAATCGTCCTCCTCCTCGGGGGACCTTCTTCCAGAGATGATGGAGAGTGACACGCCTTCTCCGGCCTCCTCGCCCAATAGGGCGGATAATCTTGAGGTGTCGTCCCGAAGGGCCCCTCCCGACCGGCAAGTAGCACAGGAAACGAGGAAGGAGTTACCCGAAGGTGGTGCCTCTGTCACTCTGGGTTCGGGGGTCAAGAATGGCGGCCCCGAACTGCCCGGCTTACAACCGGAGATGATTCTGAAGGCAGGTAAGCGAATTCCTTTAAAGGAATGTCGTGCTCCGGCAACGGTGTCCGAAGACCCAGGAGTGCCGGAGACGCTGACGGACATGCTGCGACAGGCGTCCATTTCAGAGGAGCACCATGCCTTAATGGTTACAGTGGTCGAAAAGGTTCTCTCTGCGAAGAGCGGGTTGAATGAGGCCTTCATGAGCCTTCTAAGGGGTTTTGAGGTTTGTGATGTAATTTTGTCAATGGAATATTATTGACCGAATGCACCTGTTGTATATGCAGTAGCCCCTGAGACTCGGATTGCCTTCCAAAAGAAGCGATCGGAGGATCGAAAAGACACGCTCAGGTACTGACCTTGGTTTAACTTGGAATGCAGACTGTCTCGCTTCCTACGGCTACCCGTGGTACGGAAGTGGCCGAACTGCAGCGAAAGCTGGATACTGCGGAGGATGACATTGCATTGATCAACAGGCGTCTTGACGACTCGTAAGGTATGTTTTGTGGGCATTCCTTACACCATTGTGCTTGTAATTTAAGCCTGACTCTGAAAAGATTTTTATATGGAATATGCATGAATGCAGATGGTGCTGCCGCCGTGGAAGCCCTTCGGGCGGAGCTAGCCCGGGCCAAGGAGCAGGCCCGGTTTAGTAATGTGGCCGCCGAAAAGGCATCGGCCGAGTTGAAGGCCGAACAAGCCGCGTGGCGCCAGGACAAGGAGGCCATGTCCACCATGGCGCGCGAGTTAGAAAATGCAGCTGGCCGCTGTAAACTTCTTGAGAAGGAAAATGAAGCCAAAACGGTTGAACTTGACAAGGCCTTACGAGAGGCGAGAGAGGCGCGGTCTGAATCCAGAGCAACCCGTGAGGAAATCCGGCAAGCTGGGGATATTGTGGCTGGCAAGCCCTTTTTGCTACAGGCTAAGTTCGGCGATCCGAACTATGCTCAGCTTAACCAAGTATGGAGTTCTCCGGACAATTTTTTAGACTTGCCGAAGAGTTCTTCCGATGTGGCGCAGTTTTATCAGGCACAAGAGGGCTATGCAACGGAGAAGCTTTTCTGGTCGCAATTCGGCGCGTCGAAGCGCCCTCTGTTGCTGAATGAACAGATGTCCCAGTGGCCCGAGCTGCATAGGATATCCGACGCTGCCATGAAGAACATCGTAGTCCATTTTTGGCCGACTGAACCTGTTCCGAGTAGTTACTTCAGCCTGGTGCAGCGGCTTGCTGACGCGGTGCCGCGTATCGACACTATGAAGCGGTCGGCGTGCATTGAAGGTGCACGGATGGCCTTCGCCCGAGTCAAGACGTTTTGGGGGAAGATGAAGGCCATCAATATTGCGACGAAGAGTCCACCCAAAGGCAAGGACCGTCCGGAACCGGAGCATTATTTTGGAGACGTCCTAGAGGCCGCCCGCTTGATAGAGGGTCAGTGCTCAAAAGACATAATATTCGAGTGATGTGTACAAGGGTTGTAACAGACAACTTTATAGTTAATCTATTTTTTTCTCGAAAGCTTGTATTCCTCCTGTGCGGCCGTTTTAATGTAATTTGAAGTTTTCCAGTCGTCGGCTTCAGCCCCCTCGTAGGAAATACGGGGTGTTCGGAAAAGCATTGAATCACTCTTTATCCAACGTCTTGGTCCATAAAGGAGGTGATAATGCGGCGAACCAGGCAATCGGACTATAGGGCGTTAACACTTTCACTTAGCCATAGGAGTTTTATGGTGGGGCTACGACATAGCCCCTAGTATGTATGCGGCGTATCGTAATATTGTGCCTTACATGTTTTGATCTGAAAAAGACCCTTCGTGTGACACGGGGAATCGCTAAAGATTCGAATAAGTCGTCAAGTGGTTGACCAGCTCTCGCCGCATCATGACAGTCAGTTTTCATCTTTCTCTACTGAGGTGCTCATCCGGTCAAAGCCAGGGCACAATCGCAGTAGTTCTCCCTTTACTACCCTAGCCGATAGAGCGGAACGTAGGGTAGCAAACACAGGAGCTGGGCAACCCAACTATTGACCAAAGACAATGATTCAGAGCTGATGCATATAAGGCCAAACTTGCGATGCCGAAGTATGCTATAGAGCTGTTCGGGCTTTTATTGGCGACTCATTTGTTCCCAAACCGAGCCCCTGGCCGGTTATGCCGAGGTGCGTCTTGTAACACTGCCGTTGCGGCCGTACTCATTGTAAAAAGAGTATAGAAGATTAGTTCGGATGAAGTTTACTGGGAGTGGAGCAATAAGCCAATGATAAATTCATATATGAAAAAGGAAAAATCCACAACCCCGCCATTTGACATGCTCAGGGTCAGGAACGGAGGAAAAAAGGCATAGTACAGGCTCAAAATAAAGAGTGCGGTCTACAAAAACTATTTTGGACCTCCTGTCGCATGTCTGCGCCACCCGTCCTCTTGGAGGGGAGTCCTTATCTGAAGTAACCCCTTAGGTGAGTATGCGGATCCGAACTCCGACAGAGTCCGTTGTATATCAAGTCCTGTCGGTCACCTATTTATAATAAAGAAAAGTAAAGAAGAATGGATAGAAAACTTTACGGGAATGCTTGCAGGGTTGTCCGTATTGTGCTTCCGCCGATGCCCATGGTATCTTGAGCGCGCAGTGATGTACGCGTGGTGTAAATCCTGCCATCATAGTGAGTGGGTGGCGGAAGCCGAACTGCTATTTCCGCTCCAGTAGTGGTCGAACGTCGGAGGGAAACTGCTTCTGGCTCCTGGTGTTCGGCTGGCGAGCCTTGCCGTCGTCTTTATCGCTTGGTGGCCTTCTCCCCTTGTATTCGGCATTAAGCTTGCCTGCCTGCTTGAAGACCCAAAAGTTTCTGTTGGTATGATTAGCTGGCGTATCAGGGTGGCCGTGAATCTGACAAGGTCGGTCCAATATCCTGTCAAGGGCGGATGGTCCGTCCTGTTTGGCCTTAAATGGCTTCTTCCGTTGACCGGGTTTCGGATTGTAAAATCCGGCGTTGACCGCTATGTCACGCAATCTTTCGTTATTGCTGCGACTGTTATGCTCGTTTAGTCGTGGCTTGCCGTTGTCGTCTCGGATTTCGGAAGTGCCCGGGTCACTCGCGTTGTTGCTTTTGCGAGCGAGCCAGTTGTCTTCTCCCGCACAAAAGCGAGTCATTAGAGCGGTAAGGGCTGTCATGGATTTAGGTCCTTCCTGGCCGAGGTGACGTGCTAGCCATTCATCCTGGACGCTATGTTTGAAGGCCGCTAGGGCTTCCGCGTCTGGACAGTCGACAATTTGGTTCTTTTTGACTAAGAACCTAGTACAGAGTTCCCTGGCTGACTCGCCGGGTTGTTGGACAATATGACTTAAGTCATCGGCATCTGGTGGTCGGACATATGTTTCTTGGAAGTTGTCACGAAAGGCGTTTTCCAGATCTTCCCAGCTGCCAATAGAATTTTCTGGCAAACTGTTTAGCCAGTACCGTGCTGGCCCCTTAAGCTTGAGAGGCAGGTATTTGATGGCATGAAGGTCGTCTCCGCGAGCCAAGTGGATATGGAGGAGGAAGTCCTCAATCCATACTGCGGGATCTGTTGTTCCATCGTATGATTTGATGTTGATGGGTTTAAACCCGTCTGGGAATTCATGCTCCATTACCTCGTTGGTGAAGCAAAGAGGGTGTGCGGCTCCTCTATGTTGGGGCACACTGTGAATCACATCAGGTGGACTCCGCCTACGGCTTTCGGACCGAGCATGCTCGGGTCTGTTGTGTCAGAATAGATAACTGTTATTACTGGCCGGAGCATTTCTCCGCGATCTGTGTGTCGATTTTGTGTGTCTGGTTCTACCCTCCGGGTCTTGTTGGGTGTCGCGAGTGTTCCCCCGAGCCTCTTTATTCTTGCTTGGACGGCCGGATGGGTTGGTATGGTGCTCTGCTGGGGCTGCTGCTTTGCCCGGACCGAACTGTGGTCGGCCTACCGGCTTATTCGATGGTGGTGTGGGCTCCAAAGCCTTGCCATTGTATTGAGGGAGCCACCTACTGTTGTGGTGGCTTTTTTCTGGGATGCTAAGGCTGTATTCTTCGGCGGCCAGGACCACGGTCCATCTATCGTTGAGCAAATCTTGGCTCACTTGAAGCTGCAGCTGCTTCCTCCTTAGGCTCTTTGCAGTGGCTATGAGCCGGCATTTAAAGCGCTCCTGTTCTAGAGGTTCCTCAGGCACGATGAATTCCTCGTTGTCGAGGCTCTCTTCTTCCTCGGAGAGTGGAAGATAATTAGTATCCTCCGAGTCTCCGTATGTGGCATGTTCATCAGGGCTATCCTGCCCGCTTTCCTGGTCCTCCTGTTCGGATCCTGTCTCAACAGGGGCTTCGTTGTCCGGAATACTATCACCTCTGATGCTAATATGGTTTTCCCTTGAGTGACGTGACTGAGAGTGGCGTCGGGGGCGCTGCTGTTCGGACTGTGTACCAGGAGGCTTATCCTCGACTGGATCCTCCTTGTCATCGTCGAGATCGTGGTTGGGTGTGTCCACCATACATACGTCATACCAGGAAGTGGTCGCCCCATGTCTAGCGGATAGTAAGCTCTGGTTTTGCCCCTCATCGTCGTCCAAACCGTCGATGTCTTCGGAGCAGGGGTCAAGCGTGTTGGTTGGTTCTTCGACGGTGGCTATGGAGTGGGTGGCAGGTGGGAAGCAAAATTCTCCATCATCCGCCGTAAGGTCAAACCGAACATAGTTCGGTGACGAGCCGTCTGCCAGGGATAGGTTTTTTCGTGAGTTTAGTAGGTCGGCCATGGGCGAGTGTTGGAAGATATCCGCGGCGCTGAACTTGAAGATCGATAGCCGATCGAGTTCGGTATCCGCGGGATCGGAGGGTTCGGAACTCGATATCGGAGACAAGTCCGGGGTTCCGTTGATGCAAGTATCGTACGAAGTGGAATCTGCATGTGGCTCCAACGCCGCCGAGTTGGTAGCCCCCATGATGGGGTTGAGTTTCCCATCTTCGGACGACTTGATCTGCTCCGGATCTAAAGCCAGAGTTGTTACAGGAGCTATCTCCTGGATGCGGCCCGATGACAGGTTTAAGCCATGTTTATCAGGGCGAAGGGGAGTGGTTGCCGCGGTCTCGAATCCGTCGAAGATCAAGTCTCCACGGATGTCCGCGACGTAGTTCAGGCTTCCGAATCTGACCTGATGGCCAGGGGCGTAGCTATCGATCTGCTCCAGATGGCCTAGCGAGTTGGCCCGCAGTACGAAGCCGCCGAATACAAAGATTTGTCCGAGGAGGAAGGTTTCTCCCTGGATCACGTCATTACTGACGATCGAAGGGGCCATCGAATCCTTTCGTCGACGGCATAGTGGAACTCTCGATGAAAGCACCAATGTCGGTGTCAAAATCGGCGGATCTCGGGTAGGGGATCCCGAACTGTGCGTCTAGGATCGATGGTAACAGGAGACGGGGGACACGATGTTTACCTAGGTTCGGGCCCTCTCTATGGAGGTAATACCCTACTTCCTGCTTGATTGATCTTGATGAATATGAGTGTTACAAGATTTGATCTGCCACGAGATCATAATGGCTAAACCCTAGAAGTCTAGCCTATGAGTATATGGTAATGAATCTGTCCTATCCGGACTATGCCCTCCGGTTTATATAGACACCAGAGGGATCTAGGGTTACATGGAGTCGGTTACATAGAAGGGAATCTTCATAGTCGGTCGCCTAGCTTGCCTTCCACGCCAAGGAGAGTCCAATCCGGACACGGGTATAGTCTTCGGTCTTCGTGTCTTCACAACCCATCAGTCCGGCCCATGGATAACTGGCCAGATGCCCGAGGACCCCTTAGTCCAGGACTCCCTCAGTCACCCCTGCTGATGTCAAGAAGTTCGTTCAACTGGATTCTACCGCCAAGAACATCATCTGTGGTCATCTGACCAAAGGACAGTATGGCCGTGTGAGTGCTCTGGAAACATCGAAGCTAGTCTAGGACTGGCTCTCCAAGGTCAACGAAGGCGTCTCAACCCAGAGAGATCAAAGGATCAGTGTTCTTCGCAACCTCTTCAACCGCTTCAGGAGAAACGACAATCAGAATGTCCAGCTCACGTTTGATCGCCTCACTGACATCACAAATGAGCTTCGTGCTCTCGGCGCCACTGAAATCACCAAGCATGAAATCGTCAAGACACTCTTGAGATCACTTGACAGCTCATTCGACACCCTTGCCCTGATGATTCAAGAACGCCCTGACTTCAAGACACTCGATCCGTCTGACATACTTGAGAGGCTCAACACACATGAGTTTCAGCTATCTGAGAAAAGAGATATCTATGGTCCCAACTATGGCCGAACTCGCGCTTTGAAGGCAAAAGTTGTTTCCTCATCTGAAGAAGAATCTGACTGCAGTTCTGGTGATCCTGAAGACATTGGAAAGGAGCTTGCTATGCTTGTGAAGAAGTTCCAGAAGTTCACTAAGAAGAAAGGCTTCAGAAAGTCTTCACGATCTAGCTCAAGAAATGATGAAGCTTCCACTCATGACCACAAGAAGAGAACATGTCACAAGTGCAAGAAACCTGGACACTACATCTCTGAGTGTCCACAGTGGGACAATGAGAACCAGAAGAAGAAGAAGAAGAAGAGCAAGGAATGTGATTCAGATGACAAGAAGAAGAAGAAATCATCAAAGTCTTCTTCCAAGTCTTCGTCCAAGTCTTCATCACACAAGAAGAGCTCATCTGGCAAGGCTCGTGCTTTTGTTGGCAAGGAGATGGATTCAGAGGAGGAGTCTGCTTCTGAGGAGGCGGAGGTGGAGTCTGAGGAGGAGTCTGACTCTGGCGTTGCAAGTCTGGCTCTAGCTACATCCTACGTTGTCAAGTCCATTTTCAACACTGAAGACAATGGCTCCGCCACCAACGCTGATGCTAATGACAAGGACGACTCCGCTCCCACCTACTGCTTCATGGCACGTGGTGCCAAGGTAAACTCACGCGATGCTTACTTTCAAACATCAAGTGAAGATGACTCTGATTGTGAATCCAAACCCAGCTACATAACACTTGCTAAACTTGCAACTGAACAACAGAAAGCTATGGAACATACTCAAAAACTGTTAGAAAAAAGTGATGACCTGTTGGACGCGGAAATGACCTGATCTCAGTCCTTAATTGAAGACATAAAAAATCTTCATGGTAAGTACCAGGAACTTGAAAGTCATCATGAAACGCTCTCAACAACTCATGAAAAGCTTTCCTATGATTATCTTCAAAGGAAGCAAGAACTTGAGAAATTGAGAGCGGCTCATGAAGATCTTCAAAAAGAGAATGAGTCACTTCGCGCTCAACAGATCAGTCCCGCTCAGGAAGGATTTGAACCACCATGTCTAAAATGCCTTGAGCGTGATAACGCTACTTCTGTTGCTGAATGTTCTACTGCTGCTACTGTTGCAATATCTTCAACTGTTGATGTGGTAACTAACCCCTCTGCTGAGGATGCCACCACTATTGCTGATAAAAATGCTAGGTTGAAGACATTGCTTGAAACAGGGATGTACAAAAGTCTCAAAGGGCATCAGACACTGTGCGATGTCCTCAAAAAGCAGATTCTGAACCGAAACCCTAGGAAAGAGGGTGTTGGGTTCGAGAGGAAAATGAATGTTGATGGTTCTTACTAGAAGCCTGAGCAGTACCCCAAAACCACATGGGTTGCTGCAAAGGAACCTTCAGTGGATCCATCCACCTTATCTGGCTTCACTTGTGCTAACCCTATTATCATTGATGAATCCTTTGATGCAAACTATAAACTGTTTAAGAATCAGAATGGTGAAGTGTTTGCCAGGTATATTGGTACTAACTGCAGGAATGGGACGCCAATGAAGAAGATATGGGTACCCAAAAGTTTTCTTGAGAATATTCTTGTGAATGTCGTCATGACACCACAAGGGAAGAAGACAAACCCCAGACTAAAGGCTTCATATGGTCCAAAGGCTTCATACAGACACAGGACTCACCTGAGTCACCCTAACGCCAATGTTTTGCAGGGAAATCATACTCAGATGTATGAATATGAGCGTGTTTCTTCAAACCTCTATGTTCATAAGACCAAGAACTTTCTGCTTATTCATATCAGTATTATTCTCCTCCTGCAAGGCTATTTGCTAGGGCTCCAAAGCCGAAGTTCTCAGATGCTGCACTTAGACTCATTTTTTCGAAGCCACCCCTGAAAATGTGGGTGGTTAAGAAAACTTAACTCTCTGTTGCAGGGAAAGGTCTCCAGCCGGAAATCAAAGGCGTTTGATGCTAATGCTGGGGACCTAAAACATCTTGTAGGGCGCAAGATAAAATGCCCAAATGGTCTTACTATGTATTTTGTTCCTGAATCGCTTGCCAATCATCCTATCTGTCCTAATCTTGATCTGAGCTTTGATAATCCTCTTGTCTGTCAAATGTTTATGCTTCACAATACTCTTGGTGAAGCCTATCCCCCTAACTGTACTGTAGGGTATGACACCTCATGCTTTAGAATGGATTATGGACAGCGGATGCACTAATCATATGACTAGTGATCGAAGTCTTCTCATGGACTCAACCTTACGTCCATCTGAAAAGAGTCACATCACATTTGCTGACACTGGTAAAAGCAAGGTATTGGGTCTAGGTAGAGTTGCAATCTCAAAGGATCAGCACATGGATAAAGTGATGCTTGTTGAATCCCTTGGTTTCAACTTAATGTCTGTCTCAATGCTTTGTGACTTGAACATGATTGTGATATTTGGAAAATATCGTTGCCTTGTACTAATGGAATCTGACAAGTCTCTAGTCTTTGAAGGATATCGAAAAGATGATTTGTACATGGTAGATTTCTCAGCAGGACCACAGCTTGTCGTATGTCTTCTAGCAAAAGCTTCAGAGTGCCGGCTCTGGCATCGGAGGCTAGGGCATGCTGGCAGGAGGAAATTACACACTCTCGCAAAGAAGAAGCACATCATAGGCATCGAGGGCGTCAAGTTCAAGAAAGATCATCTGTGCGGTGCCTGTGAAGCTGGAAAGATGACGAGGGCCAAGCATCCCTCGAAGACAATCATGACAAAATCTCAAACCTTTGAGCTGCTACACATGGACTTATTTGGCCCTACTCACACTCTACTCTCACAACTACTGCTTTTCTCTATGGCTTCGTCATTGTTGATGATTATTCAAGATATACTTGGGTGCACATAATCTTCTACAAGACTGAAGTGCAGGATGTATTCAGACGCTTCGCCAACCGTGCCATGAACAACTATGGCGTCAAGATCAAGCATATCAGAAGTGACAACGGCACAGAGTTCAAGAACACCGGCCTTGACCTTTACCTGGATACATTGGGAATCACTCATGAGTTCTCAGCTCCGTACACCCCTCAGCAAAATGGCATCATGGAGCGCAAGAACAGAACACTCATTGAGATGGCTCGGACGATGCTTGATGAATACAAGACTCCAAGAAAGTTCTGGCCCGAAGCCATTGATACTGCATGCCACGTCATCAACCGTGTTTATCTTCACAAGCTTCTGAAGAAGACATCCTATGAACTCCTAACTGGTAAGAAGCCAAATGTTAGTTACTTCAGAGTATTTGGTGCTAGGTGCTGGATCAAGGATCCACATCACACTTCAAAATTTGCACCGAAAGCACATGAAGGTTTTATGCTTGGTTACGGAAAGGATTCGCACTCCTACAGAGTCTTCAACCTCTTTCACTATAAAGTGGTTGAAACTGTAGATGTGCGGTTTGATGAAACTAACGGCTCGCAAAGAGAGCACCTGCCAAATGTGATAGATGAAGTTCCACCTAGTGAATCCATCAAGCTTATGGGAACTGGAGAAATCATACCGTCTAAAGCTCAGGCTGAAGAGGAACTTATCATTTCTGCACCTAATCAACCTGAAGACAATGCTCAGCCTGAAGACAATCCTCCTAATGATGACAATGATCAGCAAGAGCAAAATCTTCGTCCAGTTCATCCTCGTGTTGCAAATGAAATACAGATTGAGAAGATAATTGATAGCATCAATGCACCTGGTCCACTCACTCGTTCAAGAGCAACACAGCTTGCAAATTTCTGTGGGCACTTTGCATTTGTCTCAATACCAGAACCCAAGAAAGTTGCTAAAGCCTTCATGGAACCTGAATGGATTCAAGCTATGCAAGAAGAGCTTCAACAGTTCAAGCTGAACAATGTGTGGGAACTAGTCAAGCGTCCTGACCCTCGCAAGCACAACATAATAGGCACCAAATGGATATATCGCAACAAGCAAGATGAGCATGGTCAAATTGTCAGAAACAAGGCTCGTCTCGTTGCTCAAGGATACACTCAAGTTGAAGGGATTGATTTCGATGAAACATTTTCTCCTGTGTCAAGGCTTGAAGCCATTCGCATACTGCTAGCCTACGCAAATCATCACAACATCCTTCTGTATCAAATGGATGTGAAGAGTGCTTTTCTCAATGGCAAGATTGAAGAAGAAGTGTATGTTGCACAACCACCTGGCCTTGAAGATCCAAAACATCCTGATATGGTATACAAGCTCAACAAGGCATTGTATGGCCTCAAACAAGCCCCTCGCGCTTGGTATGACACACTCAAAGACTTCCTGAAGAGCAAAGGCTTCAAACCTGGTTCCCTGGATCCCACACTCTTCACGAAGACATATGATGGTGAACTATTTGTGTGCCAAATATATGTGGATGACATTATCTTCG
The DNA here is from genome assembly GCF_018294505.1 of Triticum aestivum. Classification (NCBI taxonomy): domain Eukaryota; kingdom Viridiplantae; phylum Streptophyta; class Magnoliopsida; order Poales; family Poaceae; genus Triticum; species Triticum aestivum. The sequence goes on from NC_057802.1 coordinate 506,196,399, forward strand.
GCTGCACTAACCAGAAATACAGTGATGAGTTTGGACACATGATGCAAGAGCAATATCAAATGTCCATGATGGGTGAGCTAAAGTTCTTCCTTGGTCTTCAAATTCGTCAACAGAGCAACGGCATCTTCATATCTCAAGAGAAATACCTCAAAGACTGCCTGAAGAAGTTTGGAATGCAAGACTGCAAAGGTTACACGATGCCAATGCAAACCAAAAGTCATCTGGGTCCTGACGCCAATGGTAAAGAGTTCGATCAAAAGGTATACCGCTCCATGATTGGTTCTTTACTTTATTTATGTGCATCTAGGCCAGATATAATGCTTAGTGTTTGCATGTGTGCTCGATTCCAAGCGGCACCAAAGGAATCGCATCACTTAGCTGTGAAGCGAATTCTTCGATATTTGGCTTACACCACAACACTAGGATTATGGTATCCAAAGGGATCAGAGTTTGATCTAGTTGGATTCTCGGATGCTGATTTTGCTGGTGACAAGGTGGATCGCAAGTCTACATCAGGCACATGTCACTTTCTGGGACGATCACTTGTCTGTTGGGCTTCAAAGAAGCAGAACTGTGTATCACTCTCCACTGCTGAATCTGAATACATTGCTGCTAGATCTTGTTGCGCTCAGCTTCTATGGATGAAGCAAACACTCAAGGACTATGGCATCCATCTGAAACAAGTACCACTCTACTGCGACAATGAAAGCGCCATCAAGATTGCCAACAACCCAGTTCAGCAAAGCAAACACTCAAGGACTATGGCATCCATCTGAAACAAGTACCACTCTACTGCGACAATGAAAGTGCCATCAAGATTGCCAACAACCCAGTTCAGCACTCGAAGACAAAGCACATTGAAATTCGTCATCACTTTCTCAGAGATCATGTCATGAAGGAAGATATTGATATCATACACGTCAACACTGAAGAACAATTGGCAGATATCTTCACAAAGCCCTTGGATGAGAAAAGGTTTTGCAAGTTGTGGTGTGAGCTAAATATCTTGGAATCCTCGAATGTCCTGTGATTAGGCAAACATCCTAACACTTATGCATGTTGATAACTTAGATGTGCAACACACGATGTAATGTATGTCTTCAATCAATGAAGACTTACACTCTGAGTGTGAATACATTAATGCGGAATTTGACTTCGGAGCGGCACGATAATTGTGCGCCGTGTCTGGGTCTAATACTTCCTATACGGTGGGTAACGCCACCACCAAATTCTTGTTTGAAGCGTTTTTCTCCCGGCGTTACATTTGCTAAGTCTTCGCATTTGATTTATCTTCAACATTGATTTGTCTTCCTGATGATTTTCACCTTGTTGATTTAGTTTTACTCAGATATATAAATATACTTGTGTTTTGTCCTCTACAGCATTCACTTATAGCTATGTCTTCTCGTTTGAACCTTTTGAACTAAGTGAATGTGATCGGACCCTAACCTCTCTATGCTTCTACCTCAAACTCTATCTATCCAAATCATATGCATTCTGTTGAAACTGTCGAATGTCTTCTCTGCGTCCTTGTCAGCAGAAGATAAAGAGACAAACATTAAATCTATTTTAAATGCTTAGTCCTTATTGCCTGAAACCCGGAGAAGCCGGAACGACCACCCGACAGTCCAGGCGTGCGTGGGAACATGGAACAACTTCCAATGTGTTGCATGTTCGCCACGTGTCCCTCAGATGTGAACCGCCAGGGGCACCTGCGTAATTGTGTTGTGCTGTCCCTCTCCCTATAAATGCACATCCCATCGCGGTCAAAATCTTTCTTCCACCTCTCCACCTCGACAAACCCTAGCGCCACCGCTAGCTCTCGACGGCGCCGGCGACTAAGCGCTTAGCTGCCACGACCTCACCGACGCCGTCCTCACGCCGGCCGCGGACCTCGCCTTCTCCGCCGCCACCGTAGGTGTCCTCCGTCCCCAAGTTAGGGCACGGAAGATCGAACTACTCAGCCTCCTCTCTACCCCGTCTAGCAGTTCATCGTGTGGTAATTAAAACTCACTTTTTACTGTCTTTTTGATCTGATGGATTCATCTTTCTATACCAAAAGTGGTTTCTGCCTCCACAAATTTGGATCTACCCTGTTCTGCATCTCATAACGAGCCTAGGGTATTCACTTATGCTTCACACATAGTTAGATTCCTCACTTGTACCTATTCTTGGATTCGTACAAATCTGGAACCAACTCTCAACATATAAGTGAATGTCTTCGCGCTATGAGGTCAATGTCTTCAAACTGATTTATCTTCAAAATCTTCTGAGAATGCATATGACCTCTTCCCTTTCCCTCGCATCTCTAATGTTGTCACAGGTACATGTCCGTGGGAGAATCCCTTGGTTCTCATAGTCTGCATTCATTTGCAGAATTCTTACAGCATCACATTAACTCTCCCGAAGCTAGTTCTTGTCTGACCAGCAGACGGAAGACTTTGACAGCTTTGAAGCCATTCAGTCTAAACTTCATGGCCATAGAAAAGGCTGCAAGGAAGGGAGGCAGGCAGCGCCGTGGGGGCACATCAAGGGATTTGCCACCAGATCTCTATGAGTTGTACAAGACTGATCCAGAAAAGGATTACAATCAGCGCAAAACTCGAATCCAGTGGATTCGACGATATTGGGCCGAGCAATGGTTCAAATACAGATTCGTGACCCAGGAGTATGCTGAGAAGAATGCCATCAAGAGTCCTTGGGGTGATATTCTCTTTCGAAATCTTCAACCCAAGAACAGAGCTGAAGCTATTGCTCAGGGTTTCTACCCCTGTATGGTCCGTGGACCACAGCCTGCCAATGCCGACCCATCATCATTGCTATGGTGTCGTGACGATAATCTTTTCAAGCACAACTTTCAGCATGCAAAGGCATCGGCCAAAGAGAACAAGAAGAGTCTTGGATGCAATTTCAACCCAGGTCTTTCTGCTCCGCGGGTTGATGGCACACGTGATGCCAATCCCAATGTCATCGGGCCCTTCGACAACTTTGATGGTCTCCTCTCCTACATCGCTGCTCAGAGGGCCACAATTGATCAGTCTGGAGATGAAGCTGATTTTGATGAAGCTCCTGCTCTGCCGAAGCCTCAAAAGCAGAAGAAACCCAAGGCTTCAAAGCCCTCCACTGCACCAAAAGCTTCGCGTGCGAAGCCCTTGGCCACTGCTCCTCCTGCACCTGGTGTGCATTCTGAAGATCTTTCTCGCATATCCAAGACTGAGAAGAAGAAGAAGCCCATGCAGATTACTGGTCAAACACTGACCCCAGCTGCAGTTCTGAGGAATGAGAACGAAGCCATTGATCTGTCTAGTGACGACGATCTTGGCGATGATGCTCTTGAGCTGCTGATAAAGAGCAAGCAAGAGGCGGAAATCTTCAGCGATCTTCCCCTTTTCGATGTGGACATCCTGAACAAGTTCATTGATGAGTGGTTTGACAGCCCCAACCTCAGTTTTGATGATCTTCAGCTCCCAATCGGCCTCAGCGTCTCCTTCCATGGAGCCATTGCTCCTGAGCTGGCTCTAGCTCAGAGAATTGTTGAACTGAAGCACAAGATTGACTATGAAAAAGCCCAGTTCAAGAAGCATATGGCCAAACTCAGTGTGACTGATGTCCAAAACTTCAAGCAAATGATGCATGAGCTCAAGGAGGCGCTTCACAAGAAACGTGACGAAGCTAAAGGTTCACGAGAGCGCATGAAGCTCCTCGCTGCCAAGTGTGTTCAAGCTTACAATGAAGCTGAGAAGCGCAAAGCACTTGGGCGTCCTGGCATCGACCACAAGATGGCTGCCAAGCAGAAGAAGCCTACTGTGGCCCCAGCTGAAGCATCCAGGCGGGAAGAACCTCGCATTGTCTTCCCCGCCAGCATGACTGGCGTGAAGCCTAAGGTCCCCACAGTGGCTTCGGAACTCAAGAAAACAAGGACAGCCGAAGCCAGAAAGCGCAAGAACAAGAACACCACTGACGATGCGCCACCGACCAAGAAGAGAAAGACAAAGAAGAAAGTCCGGGCTGCTCCCACAGAGCCCCTTGTCGTCGAGCCAATCTCAGTTGCTCGTCCTGCATCTGCACATCAAGAGCGTCATTTGATAGTTCATGAGCCTGCTACCACAGAGGCTCCTGAAGCTGAAGTCATTCCAGCTGTTGATCCCACCGCAGCTGAAGACATTGGTCCCCAAGACAATGTAGAAGATGATGAAGTCCTTCCTCAGATTGAGAACCCAATGGTATCATCGCCTATTCTCATGAACAGCGAACTCATCAGCATTGGTCGTCCTTTGACGCCAATCGCTCAGGATGATTCATGGGCTGATCACCCTCAAGCCTCCCCCTGTCAAGATGAATCACCTCGTACTCCCCCAACTCAAGTCACCACTCCGGTGCTTGATGATGAAGACTTTGTGGCCCAAACAACTCCATCTCCACAAGCGTCGCCAGCATTTCGCAGGCTTCATAAAGGACCAAGGCCACAAGTCACTCTTTCGAGTGTTGCAGAAGGAGAAGAGCACCACCACTCCGTATCATGCCAAGTGTTTCCTGAAGCCACTCCAACTGCGAACATCTCAGAGTCTGAAGCCAAAGCTGCTGAAGACATTCCGGCTGCATCAGCCGATGAACAAGAAGAACCAAGAGAAGAAGAAGAACGTGTTGCTACACCCCCGTCAAACCCTGAAGTTGTTCTTGAGGAGAACGTGTCCGACCCTCCAGCTACTCAAGTGGAGGTTGATAACATTGAGGCGGATACCAACACCAACACTCAAGCCAATGACGTTGTCATGGCTGAAGCATATGTGGCGCCTGAAGTCAATGTGCCGCCTGAAGTTAATGAGCCTGAAGCTTCTAATGCACCTGAAGTTGCTGTTGCACCTGAAGCCATTATACCACTTGCAGCTCACGTCAATGCCGATGCTCCTGTACCGCCTCCAAGGCCACACACTATCGAGCTGACATTTGATCGCGACCAACCTGTCATGGTTCGCTGTCCCATTCTGGTTCCTCCACCTGCTGCCGGTCCACAATTTGACTATCATGTTGAGCACAGGCCTCAAGTCCAGAAGCCTAAGCCAAGGTTGCCAAGGTTTCCAGGTACTGCAACTTCACCAGGATCTTTCAATGTGAATGGCTTCATTGCACACAACACCTTCTTTGACAGCAACAAGAACCCATACTCAAGGCCAAGAATTTCATCTGATCGGTTCTGGAGCTACCAGCAGCGCAGTTACTATTCATGTGTTCTTTATGATCAAGGGCACATCTTTCCCCACATGCGTCTAGACTGCGAAGCTATTGTTGGACTACCCTGCTTAGAAGAAGCCCTTGACTGTTTCCGAGATGCTGGTCTGCTGCCATTTGTGACTGATAAAGAGCACTTGAACGAAGAGCTTTTGCTGCAATTCTATGCTACCCTCCACATCCGCGGCTACAACAGGGATCCGAAGACATGGATCCTCGAGTGGATGACAGGCAATACACATCATGAAGCCAAAGCTCTCGATATCATTGAGCTAATTGGCCTGCCCACTCTAGGTGAACTCTTTGAACCTGGTTGTCAGCTTCACCGCAATGCTTTGGAGAGCATCTTCCAGAAGCCTGAACCCAACATGAGCCAAATGCTGAGCATGATGAAGCCACTGCCTCGCGACGCTGAATATCCCCGGGAATTCTTTGTTGATGACCTAGAGTATCTGCCCCGCACTATTTATCATATTATCAGGCGAACTCTTTGGCCTATCAAGGGACATTCTCCTGCAGCGAAGCTTGAAGAAGCAATGAAGACATTGGTTTTCTATATCTTCAATGGCATCAGCTTCAATGCTCAAGACTTCTTCATCAGGCAATTGGCTGCATCTGGCTCTGATATCTTTGGTCTGAAGTTCTATGCTCCATGGGTTATGCGCCTTATCAAGCTTCATTCAGCTGTCAACTATCAGGCCTCTGCACGCAACCATCTGATATTCTTGCCAGAGGTTGATATGTCTGTTGAAGCCATTTACCCAGAACCTGCCAAGGAGCCTGTTTATCTTCACAATGTTGATCACCAAAGCTTCACACAGCCCATCGAAGGAGTTCAGGCCGTCACTTGTGTTTATCCTTTAGTTGGCAATACACATGAACCTCACCGTGCCCATACTGAAGCCACTGAAAGTACTATTGCTCAAAGGCCTCGGAAGCGATCTCGTGTTCTCAATGACCGAGAGCTTCTCGTCACCTTGCATCAAAAACCGGATAAGCATAACGACTGGCTGAAGCGACAGATGCAAAGCCTCTTGGTGGGTGTCAACCGCATTCGCAATCTTGCCACCAAGAATGCATTTGTCACCCATGAAACCTGTAGGAGGTCATGGAAGAGTTTGACATTGCTCAGTGCTGAAGCTAATCTTCAAGACGATGGCTTCACAGAGAGATTCAAGTTTGACTCCACTCCTCCAAGGAATGTTGTCTTGCGCCAGACTCCCTCACTTGAAGACTCTGACTATTCCTCCTCAGCTGCAACTGTTAATGCCAGAGTCATTGATGACCAAGATGATGCTACTTCACCACCTCCAACTTCGGCGCATATCGACACTGCACCAAGTTCTTCTGCACCACCAAACCTCAACGACGACCCTTCTGCTTCACCTACTCATGGGAACAAGTAGAGACTCTATGTCTTCAACCTTTTTGGTCCTTACTGACAAAAGGGGGAGAAGCATATGAGTTGATAGTCTTCAAGCGGGTCCATATAGGTGGATGCTATACTTTTGCCAAGTGTTTACAACTCTCGCTTTTGATACATTTGGTTCTTTGAGTTGTAACACTTAACCTTGATGGTCGTCTGCTACTTTTTCTGCTATTCTGTGATGTGATGATAAATTCCGCATGTGTGATGATAAATCTCACACGAAGTCATATTGCAGACGTCCATTTTTAATTATGCATATCATTATCTTCGTTATATCTTTTATGCATGATGAATTGTCTTCATAAGTTGAAGAGGATCTCCACAAGTACAACCTGCCATGTGCATTTGCATTCCAAAAGCAAAATACTTATATGCACATCTTCAGGGGGAGCCTTTTGCTACTTATGAAGACAATATCTTAATTCTTTACAATTTCACATAATTTTATCCCCGTTGAAAACTTCAACCAGTTTGTCATCAATCACCAAAAAGGGGGAGATTGTAAGTGCATCTAGTGCCACCCCTAGTTGGTTTTGGAGTATTGACGACAAACCTGGTTGAGGGACTAATGTGTTTGTGAGAATTGCAGGATAACACAGGTAGTAGTCCCACATTGATTCGGTTTACCTACCGGAGCTGACCCCTAAAAATGTGTGAAGACATTGAAGACAATGGTGGTATGTGAAGATATTCACATTGAAGACTATGACATGAGAAGACATCGCATGAAGACTTTGGAGCGCGAAGACATAGTTGTTTCGTAGTTTCATTTTCTTCTTTGTTGAGTCATAGGAACCACCGTACTGTTAAGTGGGGTCCAAGTGAACAAAGTCAGAGTGACTGAAGTGATGCTCAACCAAATCCTATGTCTTCGAGCGAAGACAATGAGAGCAAATCTTATCCAGAGGCGGATGAGTCAGCTTTACTTGTAGCCCAAGTCAAGCTGCCGCGTGTGTTTGAAATCTGACCATTGGAACACGTGTCAGTTCCTTAGTGACCCAGGGTCATTTCAGACAAATCAGGTCGGGTTGCCTAGTGGCTATAAATAGCCCACCCCCTACACCATAAATTGGTGGCTGCTCAGAGTTAGTGCACGGCTTTTGTCGTTTGAGAGCAACCCACCTCCGAAGCTTTTGAGAGAGAGAAATCCTTGCGAGGACAAAGCCCAAAACACCCAGAGCCAAAGAGTGTTAGGCATCACTGAAGTCTTTCTGTCCGCGTGACCTGAAGACTTGTTACACTTGAGGACTGTGAATCCTCCAGCCGGTTAGGCGTCAGGTTCTGAGCATCCAAGAGTCATTGTGGATTGCCAGTGAACGAAGTCTGTGAAGGTTTGGAAGTCTACCTTGAAGACTTACCAGAGTGATTGGGCGATGACTGGGTGTCCTTAGCTCAAGGGGAATAAGGTGAAGATGCGGTCTTCTGAGTTAAATCTCAGCCTCCCTAACCAGACGTACAGTTGTCACAGCAACTGAAACTGGTCCAATAAATCCTTGTCCTCACCAAGCGACTGGTTCTATCTTCTCCATCTCTTTACTTACAGTTTGTCTTCGTGAAGTCATTGCCTGCTTGCATTACCTGTTTGACTTCACTATGTGACTACTATTGTTGTTTGGCTTCATACTATCTTCCATCCTGATCTTTACTACCTAGCTGCTATTAGTCTTCGTGCTTTCACTTCATTGAATACTTGACTATGGCTTGCCTAGTGTAGTCTACCTTCCGCTGCATGTCAATAAGTTCATTTCTATTGTTTGTCTTCGAAACTCTCATGTTTTGAAGACTTTCATAAAAAACGCCTATTCACCCCCCTCTAGTCGATAACTAGCACTTTCAGCTGTCAAGGTACCCATGAGATCCAGCAGTACTTGAGTCGGTGGCCTGCCTGACCCGGATCCACCAGCCCTTGCCGCGGCCGGGTTAGAGGCTGTTGCAGCCGCTGTTGAATTATTGAGAGTCGGCCCTGTGCCAGCCATGAAGATAGCAGCCCTGCACAGCGGCTCATAGGGGTCCGGAATACTGTGCCATTGAAATAGGCCCCAAGCCCGCCGTCTTGAAGCTGATAGATTGACTCTGTCTCTCCAGTTGAGGACTCATCACCTGAGTAGATGACAGTCTCTCCCCCAGATGCGGAATTTTCCACAAGCTCCAAGCCTTGCGTGAAGCCGATGAAAACACGCTTCCGGCCGGGTTGAACCCGGGCGGGCTGCGTGCACCGAGCCGACTCGATGAGGTCAGTGCAGGTGTCCGGCTCAGGCTCAGATTCGCCGATTTTGCCGATCAAGACGTGAATTCCGCCAAAGGGGACCTGGTACACGTACTCGATTGAGTCGGCCTCGGGGCCCAGCTAGCGTCGTCGATGTAGAGCTTGCCGCCGCGACTCTTAATCATCATATCAACGGCGTACCCCTCGATCCCTAGGAAAGATCCCTTCAAGAACTCGAAACCATCGTGCGCTGGCCCCACGATAGGTGCCAACTGTCGTGGGTAAACACGACAGATGCCCTAGTGAAAGGACTTAGGTGCAAGGCCATCGCTACGGTGATTAGCTTGAAGGGGTTGAGCGGGACAAAGGACATGATTTTACCCAGGTTCGGCCCCTCAAGGTGAAAGTAAAAGCCTACTCCTGCTCTTGTTGCTATTTCTTGAGTATCGATTACAGGGGAGTGAATTCGCTCGACCTAGCTATCGATTGATTGCAACTTTAAGTTTACCCATCGCAGGGACTCGCCTTTATATACATAGGTTCAGGCCCTGGGCTTACAAGAGTCCGGGGTCTGATTATACTTCGTAATCGATCTTGGCTCTAAGTCGCCTTGCCTTCTTTGGCAAGTCGCCGTCGGGCGTCTTACACCTCCGGATCACGCACCGTCTTCTGGTCCTGGGCCTCCAACTGGCCCTCCTCGTAAGCCGCCTCCTTGGCTCCGCATCTTGGTTTCTTGGGCCTTTCTAAGGCTTCATTGTTAAGTCGCCAGCAGCCTAACCAGGCCCTTTTAGGGCAGGTTACATCGTGGGGTCATACCCCCAACAGGATCGGAATTGGAGAGTGCAAACGCAATGGAGACGCGAAGATTTTTGGCATGGTTCCGATAGGTGGTGCTATCGTACGTCCATGTTTGATGGAGACTTCAACCCATGAAGGGTAACGGCTGCCCGAGTCCATGGAAGGCTCCACCCACAAAGGGTCCATGAAGAAGAAACCTTGTCTATCCCACCATGGCCATCGTCTTCGAAGGACTTGCCTTACTCGGGTAGATCTTCATGAAGTAGGCGATCGCCTTGCCCTTACAAACTTCTTGCTTCAACTCCACATCATGTCGGAGGCTCCCAAGCGACACCTAACCAATCTAGGAGACACCACTCTCCAAAAGGTAATAGACAATGTGATGATGATGAACTCCTTGCTCTTGTTCTTCAATTGATAGTCTCCCCAACACTCAACTCTCCCTCTCTCTCAGATCTGGCTATGGTGGAAGAAGGATTTGAGTGGAAAGCAACTTGGGGAAGGCTAGAAATCAAGGTTCAAATGGTAGGAATGGAATATCTTGATCTCAACACATGAGTAGGTGGTTCTCTCTCAGAAAATGAGTAGTGGAAGTGTAGGCACGTTCTGATGGCCCTCTTACTGACTAAGAGGGGTGGAGGGGTATATATAGCCTCCACACGAAATCCAACCATTACAAACTTTTGGCTCAACTCTGTGGCATCGATCAGAAATCTCGGTGGCACCGACCTGTGTAAAAGATATGAACGTTGGAGGTCTCGGCGGGACCGACTGGAAACAACTCGGATGGACCGATGTGCAATGGTTAGGGCAAACCTTGTTTCGGTGGCACCGATTGCATCAACTCAGTAGGACTGAAGTGAAGCAATAAGGCAACAGCTAGTTGGCAAGCCGTCTCGGTGGCACCGATCGCAAAACTCGATAGGACCGGAATAATTGCAACAGGTTCCAGAGAGTTGGCAAGGCCATCTCGGTGAGACCGAGATCCATATCGATGGATCCGATTTGTTAGGGTTTGGTTGTGGCAGTGTCCAGATGAACTCGGTAGGTCCGGATAGGGAAGTTTCAGTGGGACCGAGTTGGAATGTAGGGTTTAGGACAGATTTGGATAGAGAAAGTGGTTGAGGGTTTTGGAGCAATATCACTAAGCACTTGAGCAAATAGATCATAATCAAAACATCACCCCCTTTTAATAGTATTGGCTTTCCTATGGACTCAATGTGATCTTGGATCACTTAACCAAAAATGTAGAGTCTTGAGCTTTTGCCAATCCGTGTCCTTAGCATTTTGAAGGGGGACCACATCCTCTTGTCCCTTCCATGCCACTGTTGAACTTGTCTGAAATATACTAGATAGAACCGTTAGTCCAACAAAAGATATGTTGACATTAATTACGAAAATCACCAAGGGAGCACTTGTGCTTACACACCGAGAAAATGTCCATGTGGCAGAAGTAAAAGGGATCTTTGTCGTTGCTAGTGCAAGGCGTTCCCGAGCCAGACCAAGCCTTAGGTGGATCAGCCCATTCGTACAAGAGCCAACACAAGTGTAAGGCGGTCGCAAATTTATCGAGGTTGAGCACTCCCAGGACACCATAAATCTTGGCTTGCATACTATATTCCAATTAACCTTGAACTTTTGCCGGTCACTTTATCACAGCTCGCCCAAAGGTAGGCACGGTGTAGGCTATCAATCTTCTTCATCACCTCAACTAGAAGATCAAAAGGCGTGAGGTGGTAAATGGGAATGGCAGTGAGCACAACCTTGACTAAAACAATGCGCACCCACGTAGCCACATGCACAACCAACCAAGGTGGAAGCTTGCCCCCACCTTGTCCTCAAAATGTTGAAAGTGGATGCCCTTGAGCCTTGTGACCAACAACGGAAGAGCAAGATATCACACGGGGAAAGTAGTTGGACCGCTAGGAAGGCCTGCAAGATGTCGTCAAGGTCGATGTTGCCACAACGAATGGACGCCACAAGGCTTTTGGCGTAGCTGGTGACCATGCCGGTTACCTCCTCAAAGGAGCTTAGAGTCGATGCCAACAAATGAATATCATCCTTGATTGATGCAACAAAGATAGCGGCATCATTCAGATAAAAGGATGCACGGATGGGTCAAACACAAAGAGGATGCAGCTGGCCTTGATTGGTAGCCTTGCGTACCCATAGTTCGGTGGACTTGGAGCTTCATTACTGAGTCTTGAGTTGCCTAGAAAAGGCTATGAGGGCGTTTTGGCTCCCCGATGCATTCGCTCCCATATGGATAGTAAAATAAAATAAAAGTAAAAAGAATAAAAAATCCTGATTATTTTTATAGATGTTCGGGTTAGTGTCGCAAGTATGCTTGACAATTTTCATGCGAAATGAAGCAACATTGTTTTGTCCGGAAAAAAAACTTTGGATGTAACGTTTGGTGTTCAATTTGTTTTTTTTTACACGGGCCAAAATGCCTAACCTTTTACCAAAAAATTGCAGGTAGCATTTGGATGTGACTATGAACACGCCAATTTTTTGTCGAGATTCTTTTGACATTTTAAAAATTATTTTTCACGCACAGGATCATGTGTATCTAGGAGCCGAATTGGATTTCTGATCTGTTGCCGCTTTTCCACATTAATCAAAATTAAAATATACATCTCGTACTAGTATATGGAACGCATTAATCAAAACTAAAATATACATCTAGTACTAGTATGTGGAGCTGCAAGCAAGAAGACACAAGAACCCAGATTAAGGGCATCTTCGCATCCACTGGTGGGTTACAGATAGATAAGACTACTGCTTAGACCTGGCATATATGCACTGTCGTGGGCACATCGATTCAGTATGTCCAGTGTCCGCCCATTTTTAGCAAATCAAACCATCTTAACAGTGGAGTAAATTACTACTAGCATAGAGCACAAATAAACTACTACTATGTTTGGGGGGAAAAAAGATGAAAACATTTGAATATGGGCTGAAATGCTGAATATATTTATTCTTTAATCCATCACATCAGTTTCACGACAACAAGGTCAATTCATTTGTTCCCCTCTACAGTATCTCAGCAAGCTCGCCCTCGTGCCACCGAATGGGCATCTCTCTATGATGGTACTCCTTTAAACATCATGGTGCAGCCTCAGGAACATCAGGTCAAAAGGCTACAAGGCTATATAAATCATCACATGCTCTGCTTCAAGTGCAGACGCTGCCTTGGCGACATCGCTCGTCTCCCTGTCGAGGGGAAGAGCTCGGATATACATAAGGATCGGAGGAACTGAAATTGTCGATAAACATACAGAAGACAGACCGTTAGACGGGATGAATCCATTGATAAGATACACATGGGTGCATGGTGGAGAGCATAAGCCCTATGCTAGTACTATTCGGAAAAGAGGAGAGAAATACCTCCGAGACGACATCAGACGGGAAGAAGTGGCTGCCTCTCATCAGATCCATGGCGGTGTTTAGCCTGTATGCACATATGGAATGGCTGTCAGACTTACAAATTTGGCAAAAACAGCGCCTTGAAAGTACTATATAGTTACCTCACTTGCCACCGTGTCAACTTTGACAATTACAGATTCCTCTAATCTGCTGGACAAGGCATCCATCAAAACACACATATTAGTATATTACGTACTAATGAAGTGCATCAAGTTTTCATTGGCTACAGTAGAAAACAATTAATTTCTTCTGAAGGCGAATCGCAGGATGAAACTTCAGAGCAATTTGGGTGCACCAAGTATCAACTAGTTGAGTACAAAACATGACTGACCTGTCATCCTCAGCATCAGACATCTCAATTTTGCTGCTTGGCACTTGATCCTTAATTTGGTTTGCGAGATACTGCAACAAAGACCCATCAGAAACATGTAAGGGTAGAAGTAACTTCAATGACTGAATCAACAAAGAAGGGAATGCACGTTACCTGATGCATAGATATAATTACTATTGATATTCCAAGAACAAAATTTATAGTCAGAGTATGACCGAACAGTATAGCAGACGCTACCCCAGTAAAGATTGTGGCGATTGTGGATGAGTACTTCTTCAAAATTGTATCTGCATTCATCATTAATGTGCTGAATCTCACCACATTTCACTTTGCAAAACTAACATACAGTAACCAAATTGCACATCATAGAATTAGAATATACATGTATATATGTATGCTCTCCCGACTTAGGACTGAATATGCTCATCTTCAGTGTGCTTTATGTACTCCGATTTTAAGCAAAACTTTGATTAGTTAGATGCTGAACATTTAATGCCAAAGTTTTGGTGTGTACATGCCATGTAAATAGAATAAGAAGTCTTCAAGGTTACTGAAGAAATGTGGTACTCCCTCTGTAAACTAATATAAGAGTGTTTAGATTACTAAAGTAGTGATCTAAACACTCTTATATTAGTTTACGGAGGGAGTACATTTCAAGAGCATGTCAAACAATTACAAGAGAAGTTTTCATGCTGGTAACATACCTGCATATTTGAAGAAAAATGACGAAAGTATGCCTTGTGCAGCATTGTTGCAAATAAGAAACATGGTGGCCTTTGAATGCCCTTCCAGAATGTGAAAGCTACGAGGTCCTGTAAATTTTACGCAACCAATATCTTATAGCAAGCTAACATAAGGCCAATTTGTATCCACAGAGCAAAATGTTTTGGCAACACAACACAGAACAAAAGAAAAGGACACAAAAGTGAAACTGTTTATCATGAGAGAGACGTACTCCAGAAAATTACCTTGGACGAGGGCAGTGATCACAAGCCCAAGGAAATTAAATATTGCACCATATCCATACAGAAATAAGTTCTGTAAAGATAACAAACATGATGAGAAGTAGCTTTTTAGAGAAATAGAACAAATGCATTAATATACTTAGGACATTGTCATTGAGTAGCAAATAGTGCCAGACCGAAATAGCCATAGAAGAGTACACAAGGATATGGTCATACCTGAAGATATATGCTGGTATCGAACTGGCTTTTCAGAGCCTTTTCATTGTAAACTGAAGCCAATGCAGGAACTGTTACCTGATTGTGCACAAAATTAGTACGCAATGTCACATGTCACATTAATTCTACTCTCTAAAAAATTCCTTTTAACACTTTGTTAACAACATTCAAATGAAAAAGAAAAGCTCCATATTGTTCCCATGTGAAGCATTTGAATGTATAAATTCTATCCCAGAGTGCTTACACAGCCAATTATAATTTCCACTGGAAAATTACTACAAGTTCTGGATCATATTAGGTAGATGCTGAAGTTGCAGGTAACCAAAAGCTGAACCGTAATATCAAGTAATATGGCTGAAAGCAAGAAATAGCATGCACCAAGCACTGTACCAACTAGACAAAAAACTACAACATTTCTGATTAGTTACAGCTAAGGAGCAGGGCCTATACAACTATTACATAAATGATAGTTCTGCTAGCCTCCCAAATTTCATCGGCAGGTTACTCAGGCACAAATTGTTGGAAAGTAAGTATGAGATAAATTAATTAAAAACTGAGCCGAAAGTCAAAACTTACAAAAAATAGTGTGTATAGGTAGGCCCCAGCTGCAACAGGAAGACCAAGTGCAGTAGAACCTTCAGGCAGTGATTTCAGTTGATTAACAGATATTCCAATTAACAACAGAGCAAGGGCTTCCCACTGTCGACAAAAAACAGGATGATGTCAATCACACAAGTTCATGGCATCGCAAAATAAGTATAACATTACATTTGGACATTTATATATAGATATGAAGAAATAAGTTATCAATTTTCTTTTAACTTGCACCAACAAAAAATAGACTTACACCCGGACCACTCATGCTTATAAATATTGAAACACTAACATGTCCAAGTTCAGATACATGACTGATGGTAATTAAGAGAAAACTTACCTGAATTGTGGAGAAACGCCTCCTGAGTAACACCTTTAGGAGCACAGCAATTATCAGAACCTACAAACATCGATATAATACATACTTATGATCACAGACCAGAAAAGTGTACTCCAGATGCAGCCAGGCCCCAGATGAAATTAATGACTGAAAGGCATATTCCAATACTGAGATTACTAGGAGGTTATGCATCCAACTCAAAAAAGGAGGTTGTGTATCTTATAAGTAAATCATGAACAAAAGAATGTGTGCCCATCCAAATGAACGTGTGTGGCCCATGCATGCATGGACCAGCCTTGAGATTGTGCAACTACCAAGACTCAGACATCTAGCATCTTGTAAAGAAGGAAGCTACAATACCTTGAGATTACCCAGCATTTTCACTGTCGCGGGATTAAAGTATAGCTGCATAACACAGAGGATCAATTCTGTTGGTTAGAAATTTTGTACCAGATTCAAGTTACACCAATATAAATGTTGGGCTCCGCTATTTTACATTTTTAACAGAAAAGAGAGAGTAAGAAAAGGTTACTATGCCAAGCCTAATTTTCGAGGTCTTATCAATTCTTTACCTGCATTGTAAACTTCAAATAATTGTTGATGGCATAGAGAAAAGCAGGCACCGCGAGAAGAACATTGTTGCGGGCAGCCTGTCATATGGTAAATAATTAGCATCACATATGAGATCACTGAATTTCTAATATTTTTGCCTTCACAACAAAAGTATAGCTAGACTGATGGACAGTAGAATAATAAATGATTAGCCGTCAGTTAATTGTGCTATCGTGTAGCAATTTGACAGCATATGGCCAGGTAATGGGGATACACAACCACATGTTCTCTTCAAACAAGATAGCATGCATATCCATCATGCGGGGTTTTTCAATTGAAATCAGGCAAGGAATTGACAAGATGTTGCATAGCTACTCACCTGCACAAATGTTGAAACTGTGAGAAGTGGCTTCTCTCCCACCTTTACACGCCTAGCCTGCATGAGGTAAAACCAAACATGATAAGGGAGTCAGTCACAGAAATCATTACGGAAGGAAGTCTTATCTAATCAATGTTGCGAATAAAACGTGAGAATATTATACAGAATGCTCATTCAGCTCACTTGGCAGCATGCTCAAGTGAACAAACAGAACACCTAACCTCACACAAATTAAATTATTTTCTAATCTCGATAATAATCAAACTAAAGAATATGGACATAAAGACGCATCATATCAAAGCAACGGATTACAACGGAACTGCCGATAATTCAACATACCTGGAAGAACAGCATGATGATGGCAAAGATAACTTTTGTGATCTCTGTCAAGAAGTTCACACTGACTGGGCTAAATTTGAATTTCCCATCCACTTTACACATGTACACCAATATCGGCTACAGAAAAGGAGGTAGAAATGTGTCAACAGACATGAGGATGTGCAACATGAAATGCCAATTAGTTAATGAAAAGCTGGATGAACATGCTCAGTTGGCTACACAATTTATTAACACTGTTACTCTAGTCTTAAATCCTAGAATGAATTTACTGTTAGGTATCAACAATACGAGTTATAGAGAAGTCTATATCGGTTCTTCTACAGGCAGCTGGCGCGTGTTTCTAGACAAATGCTAACATCAATATACAGTGGAGAGCATCCAAGTAAGCACTCCAAAATATCAGTACTTTTCATCTATTAATGACCTCCTTCTGCAACATTGGGCACCGTCTAGTTACTCTAGTAAAATAAAAGTGACACTGGAAAACAGAGCTCAGGAAACTCCATACTGAAAAACTAGCATCAGCTTGTACTGTAGCTAGCCATATGCACAAAACATTTGTTGTTCTTCTACAGGCAGCTGATGCGTGCATTTAAACAGACCCTCCAAAATATCAATACTTGCTCATGTACCGGCGACACCCTTCTGCAACATTGGGCACTGTCTAGTAAAATGAAACTGAAACTGGAAAACAGAGATCATGAAACTCCACACTTTCTCTAAGCATTAGTTAGTCTACGCTGTAGCTAACTATATGCATAAAACATCCAAAACCACTCAATTCGCCTCCTCCACAGCACTAACGGTTCAGTCGTTACATGACAGTATGACACGCAGCCATTCGAGACCGACCAGACACACTGATAACACCGAGCAGAATGCAGAGAGGAAGCAAGGTCACCTGGAGGCCGGCGAGGACGCAGTCGCCGGAGACGAGGAGGACGTTGAGCGCGCGCTGCCGCGACGAGACGGTGCTCCGGTGGCTGTCGTAGGCCTTGGACACCGCCGCCGCCGGCACGGCCACCTTGGCGTGGCACACGCTGCATTCCACCTCCCCGCTCATCTCCTCCTCCGCCGGAGGAGCCCCGCCAAAACCCTGCGTACGATTCGGGGGAGCAGCGCGGACAAATGGCGGAGGGTTCCGGGGAAATCGCCCGAGAAATCGCCGAGAATTGCGGGCCGGGCCGGGACGGACCGGGGGGGAGGCGGGAGCCCTAGCCGCCGGCGGGCGCACCCACCATGGGACGGGAGCTCGCGGCGGCGGCGGCGATCGCGATGCGAAGCTCCTGGAAGGCGCGAGGTGGAGGACGAGGGGGCAATGGGGAGGGAGGAGAGGGAGAGGTCAGAGGAGAGGAGAGGCGAGGCGAGGAGCGGAAATATAAATTCCGTGGGAATATCCCGTCGAGAACGAAAGGGGAAAGGGCTTTTCTGCGAGGTTTTGAGTTTCCATGAAAGCCCCTGGCGTTTACTTGTTTCCATAGCAGGTCCCTCGTATTAACATCTTGCCTCTCTTTCCTTGGGGGCAATAATGGGTATAATTATTTTCTAAAAAATGAGTAGTATATTTTCTTCCGTTTCTGCACGCATGAAATGCTTATTATTCTGTTACCAAACTACAGTATGGTGTTGTGCTGTATTTTTTGCATTTTGTAAAAATATGCGGAAAAAAGGCTAGACAAAACATGATGATCAAAATCCACCGTCACACAAGCATTTTCTAAAAAATTACTCCCTCCGTAAACTAATATAAGAGTGTTTAGATCACTAAAATAGTGATCTAAACACTCTTATATTAGTTTACAGAGGGAGTACATTACTTTGGTGTCCCTGTGGATGAATGTGAAAAACTCGCTGAAACCGTGGGGCTTTTCCGATCACCGCAGTGCTAACTTTGGTCCATCATAATTGGCTAGGATTACCCGATATACTCAAGCATGTGAAAGGCATGAAACTATTACCCTATTAATGCGTACCATCTTTAGACCTACGCCTTTGGTATCATTATTAACTTGTTCCTTTATTTAGGGAAATAGTAATTCGTTCCTTCTATAACGCAGGTGCGTACCAAATAGCGTCCAAATTCAGTGTTCAGTCCACTTCACCAGCGCTGATTCATGTCAAAGTTTTCTGCTCACTTGCCACATGCTGCTTCAAAATACTGCCCCCCAAAAAACATGTCGAGCTAATCGGAGCCGAACTGGCCTGAGCAGGCAGGAAAGTGCAGGGGGCGAACTGAAACTCGGCACCGTCCATTTTCTGCCTCTGCTCGCTGAGGAGAGACGGCGAGTTACGCAGACCGACAAAGTGGAGGCTGCCCAGGCGCACACACCAGCGAGCCGGTGTTCCGAAGCTGCCCCCGTCCTCCGGCCGTGCCCGGGGACGACGGGCTCGAAGAGGGCAGGGGCGTTTCCGGTACTTCGTGTCGCGCACGCAGGTGCGGCCGCGCCGAACCGTTAGGTGGACGAATGGTGCGATGGATAAAATTGATTATTGGTTTGCGGGCTACGAGGAGGGGCTCGGCTTGCGTGGGTAATCGCTATCCGGTCCGGAGTCAAGCCTGCACATGGGAGCATCTGGGCCGTTGGGGCCGTGCAGGCGCCACGTGTGCTGCGTCTGCGGGGGGACTGGCACCGACACAGAGCCAAGAGGAAGATCGGTTTGGTCCACATATGGGGGCTCCTTTCCTTTGGCAGGAGGGATGGCAAGGCAGTGCCATCTTGTATTTCAACAGGGTTGAGGACGGTGTGTCGACCCGTTGGCTGGGCAGCTGGGGTTGCTGCTAGCCCACGCCGATTTGAGCCTTGACTCTAACACACGGTGTTCGCAGAGTTTCTCCTATAAATAAAAGACAACAAGAGTTAGCCTTTGGGTTGGTCTCATTTTTTGTATTTCAACATGGTTTTGAATGAAATGTGCAGTTTTTAAAACATATTTTTTAGTTTCTTGCAAAACAGTGGAACAATGTAGGTGTTGACGCGTGCACCATGACGCTCGCATTCGCTCACACGACGCATGCTTAAAAAACAGAGCGTCGGAGCTTTCAGGGTTGAAGGTCCATCGCGTTGTTGTTGATGGAAAATACATGTGTGGTCAATCAAATATAGCAATGCCGTGGGGTTTTATTCGTTAAAATGTAATCGATGACAGCCTTGATTGGTGGGCGGTGAGATGGGGCAGTTGATGATGTCCGGAACGAAGGAGCCAATATAGTTGCGGGAGAAAAGCTCATCGAGGTGGTTGGCTGGTGAGAAGAAGACATGGTGGTGAAGGCATATCTTGAGGACGGTGACAATAGGGAAGGGAATGCGAGGGCGGCGAGTGCCTTCGAGGCTGGCCATGGCTCCGCTTTGGTTTACGTCGGCGCGCTCATGTGTTTTGTAGTCATCACCTGCCTTGTGGCGGTCTTCGGTGGCCGCATCTTGCTCTGGCATCTCGGGTCGGATTCACCCACAAGCACACACTCAACTTATGATCTTTGCTCATAGTACTCGTTTCATTTCTGTAATCTTGCTAGCTAATGTGAGATTAAGGCGATGTCTTGCAAATGAAGCACTTACCTCCAAAAAATAGCAGACGATGATATGAAGCAAGAAAAATTGGGAAGTTTGTTTTTTCAAGAAGTTTTGACTACTTACAAAAACAACGATTCAATGGAAAATTAGCAAGCAAACACTTTCTTGCAAATAGTGGTACAACCTAGATGTCAACACGCATACCATTACACACACACACACTCACTCACACAATGCATACTTCAAAATTAGAATCTCAGAGCTTTCAAGATCAAAGAATTCACTGTGACGCTATTAATAGAAACATAGTCTCTCACGGAAAAAATAATTTGCTTTAATGAGAGACACATGGTTTCAAATATAGCATTGCCATCGGTTTTGTTCTTTAAAATGTAGTTGGAGACAACCTCGCACGTCAATGAACTATGAGACGGGGCTAAATATGGTATCAGGGTGAAGACAATAATATAGCTGAGGGAGAAAACTTCACCGAGGTGCTTGGTGATGCATCCATTTTGCATCATTATTTTTTATATTATAATTTTCTCTTTATTATCAACATTTTACACATTGTTGCTCAATTATAGTGTTTTTTCCTTCCAATTTGCATGAAACACACGAAGAGGGAATTTGCCAGGAAATTAAGAAAACATGAGCACGAATGTACAAAGAAAAAACAAAATTTTGGAGCTCCAAAAACACCAGAAAATCTTTCGGAAGAAAAGGAGACATGAGCCACAAGATAGGACGGGGGCACAGGGCCTCCACGCACCCCCTAGGCCGCGTGGAGCCCCTGGCTGCTGCTGCCTTCCTGCGCCCTTTGGCATTTTTTTCATTTGACCTAAAATCAGTGAGGGATTTTTTTGCCACCGTCTCGAGGCGGATCACTTTTGCCCTCCAGCGGACTGATTCTATCAAAGATCCATCCCTTTGGGAGGGGGAATTCAAAGTCATCGCCATCATCAACACTCCAATCATCATCTACATCAACACTGTCGCCAAATGAACTTTTACCTCACACCCTTTGCCGAGTATAATTTTTAAGTTAATTACTCCTTCTGGTTGATGCTTACAAGTTTCATTGGTAAAAGATTCATATGTTCAGATTATTATTCATATATTCATCTCCACTGATCAGGATCTATATGATGTGTTGTGAGCACCCCGTTACATTTTTGAGGACATGGGATAAACCTTGTTGTTATTAATCTTGTGAAGTTGAATATAGTTCAGTATTTTGATATTGTGTTGTTGTGTAATTCTCTAGTGGTGATATGCGAACATCGACTTCATATCACGTCACCTGTATGAGCCTAGAGTAGAGCATTGTGTGATTAGTTTGTTCATGGCCAGTGGTTGAAGTGACAAAAATTATTAAACCCTAACTTTATGAACTATTGCATGAGGGCCTTTTTGGATTTTTGATGCCTAATTATTTAGCTCTGGTATTGAAAATAAAACCATACATACGGCCAAGTCACATGAATGCTTCTTCAGCTTGCAATTTTGAGTCAACAATTGTAACTCGAGCACTTAGCCGTAACTGTTGCTCTTTCGTTCCTTGCAATTGGTTGCCTGTGTACCTACTAATATTTAAATGAGGATTTTCCAAATTCGTATTAGGGGGGCTATGCAGCAATTCGACTATTGGAACCCCAAAGTTTATGACTATGGTTCATTTGGGTTGTATTCCTGTGACGCCCGGGTAATCAAGCTACAGTAACCCTCTGGTAATGATGCCATGTCACCTCGATTACTGTTGATAATCTCGCGTTAGTTTAGAACCGATCCAAATTCAAGTTTGAATCAAAGTCAAAACAATTAAAGTTTTCAAAAGTCAAAACTAAATTGTTCCTATGTGTCAAATAATCCATAATAAATGTTGATGAAGAAATCATCTTTTAATAAAATACTTAAATGCACTAAATAAACTAAAACAACGATAAAACAATTATCTAAAGTGCTTTTAAAGTAATAAGCAAATGCAAAATACTTTATTTAAAGTACCAAAGTATTTGGGGCTGTGACCTATTTATTAACACCAAATTAGTTGTCGCTTTTAAATTTTATAAAACAAAAATAAAAGAAAACAGAAAAGAAATAGAATAATAAAAAAAGGCAGAACAAACAAAAAGAAGAAGAAAAGGAAACCCCCTTCCCCCCCACACTGGGCCACGGCCCAGCAGGCCATCGGGCCGCCAGGCCGGCCCAGCCGCACCCCCACACCCTCCCCCTTATCCACCCCACTGGGGGGAAACCCTAACCACCCACCCCACCCACCCCACTCCTCTCTCCCCCTCCCCATTCTGGATCGGGATCGGGCACCCGACGCCCGACGCCCCGGCTCGTCCCCGCCGTCTCACCGTTCGCCGGTGACCGCCCCGTCCTCATCTCCTCCCCATCATTCCTTCGTCACCAAGCCGCACCCGCTCGTCGTCGTCGTGTGCCACCACCGCCGCCCGAAGGCCCCGCCGTCGCCGACCACCACCGTCGACTGGAGCTCCTCCGCCTCGACCACCGCACGTCGTCCCCGTCATCCTCCCCACGGGTCGCCCTCGAGCCTCGCCGCCCGATCACCTGCAACGCTGGTGAGGCCACCGGCCTCCTCTCCCCTTGTTCTCTGTCGCCGTTGTCGTCCGCCGCGCGCCGACGCGTTCGGTCCCGCGCTTCGTCGTGGGCTCCGGCAACCGCCTACCTCGCTGTGCGCTGCCCTGCTCGCTCACGTGCCTCGGCCACCCCACAACTGCGCCCGCGCCGGACGACCCGGGCTCGTCGTCCCGCTGCACCTGCCGCGCCTCACCCGTCCGCCCCACTCACCCTTCTGCCTGCTGCTACCGCATGCCACGCCGCGCCTCGCGTGCCTCTGGTCGCCGCGTTCGGCCAACGGCCGCGCGCCCCGCCGGAGCTCGCCGCGGCTCCTGGATGAGGCCGCCGGAGTCCCCTGTCTTCCTTCCCCCCCCCCCCCCCCCCGCGTACACACAACCACTACAGGGGCACATTGTGCCCCTGACAGGTGGGGCCATCCCTTAAAAAAAGGAGAAGAGAATTTAAAGTAAATAAACAAATTAATTAATTAATTAATTAGCGAATTAATTAAGTTAATTAATCCTGGTTAACTAAACTAATTAAATGGGTTAACCTAATCTAGTAATTAAGCTAATTAACACTGTTTAGTTAGTCTGAGCCTATGACGAATGGGACCCACACGTCAATTTGACCTAGTCCACCTTTGACCCTGCTGACTTCATGATGACATCACGCTGACATCATAATTGCTTTTTCTAATTAAATTAATAAGATAATTCCAATAATGATTAAATCTTTATAAATTAATATAAAATAATCCGTAGCTCGGATGAAAATACTTTGTACATGAAAGTTGCTCAGAACGACGAGACGAATCCGGATACGCAGCCCGTTCGTCCGCCACACATCCCTAGCATAGAAAACTCGCAACTTTCCCCTCCGATTCATCTGTCCGAAAACGCGAAACACCGGGAATACTTTCCCGGATGTTTCCCCCTTCGCCGGTACCACCTCCTACCGCGTTAGGGCACACCTAGCACCGCGCATTGTCATGTCTTCCATCGTCATGCTTATGTTTGCATTATATTCATTGTTTCTCCCCCCTCTTCTCTCGGGTAGACTACGAGACCGACGTCGTTGCTGGTGCCCCGACCGACTACGCTGTTGACGACCCCTACTTGCCAGAGCAACCAGGCAAGCCCCCCCTTTGATCACCAGATATCGCCTATTCTTCTCTATACTGCTTGCATTAGAAGAGTGTAGCGTGTTACTGCTTTCGGTCAATCCTATTCTGCTGCATAGCTTGTCATTGTTGCTACAGTTGTTACCCTTACCTGCTATCCTACTGCTTAGTATAGGATGCTAGTGTTCCATCAGTGGCCCTACACTCTTGTCCGTCTGCCATGCTATACTACTGGCCCGTGATCACTTCGGGAGGTGATCACGGGCATACGCTACATACTTTATACTGTTACATTACTTATGATACTATTCGGAGATGGGGACTGAAGGGGAAGGTGGCTCCATCTCGGTAGAGGTGGGCCTGGGTTCCCGACGGCCCCCGACTGTTACTTTGTGGCGGAGCGACAGGGCAGGTTGAGACCACCTAGGAGAGAGGTGGGCCTGGCCCTGGTCGGCGTTCGCGGATACTTAACACGCTTAACGAGTTCTTGGTATTTGATCTGAGTCTGGTCATTTGGCCTATACGCACTAACCAACTACGCGGGAACAGTTATGGGCACTCGACGTCGTGGTATCAGCCGAAGCCTTCTTGACGTCAGCGACTGAGCGGCGCGCGCCGGATTGGATTGGAACGCCTGCTAGGCTAGGTCTGCTTCCGGCCGCGTTCGCAACATGCAGGTGTGCAATGGGCGATGGGCCCAGGCCCCTGCGCCATAGGATTTAGACCGGCGTGCTGACCTCTCTGTTGTGCCTAGGTGGGGCTGTGACGTGTTGATCTTCCGAGGCCGGGCATGACCCAGGAAAGTGTGTCCGGCCAAATGGGATCGAGCGTGTTGGGTTATGTGGTGCACCCCTGCAGGGAAGTTTATCTATTCGAATAGCCGTGTCCCTCGGTAAAAGGACGACCCGGAGTTGTACCTTGACCTTATGACAACTAGAACTGGATACTTAATAAAACACACCCTTCCAAGTGCCAGATATAACCCGGTGATCACTCTCTAACAGGGCGACGAGGAGGGGATCGCCGGGTAGGGTTATGCTATGAGATGCTACTTGGTGATCTTACCATCTACTCTCTCCTACATGCTGCAAGATGGAGGTGGCCAGAAGCGTAGTCTTCGACAGGATTAGCTATCCCCCTCTTATTCTGGCATTTTGCAGTTCAGTCCACCGATATGGCCCTTTACACATATACCCATGCATATGTAGTGTAGCTCCTTGCTTGCGAGTACTTTGGATGAGTACTCACGGTTGCTTTTCTCCCTCTTTTCCCCCTTTCCTTTCTACCTGGTTGTCGCAACCAGATGCTGGAGCCCAGGAGCCAGACGCCACCGTCGACGACGACTCCTACTACACCGGAGGTGCCTACTACTACGTGCAGCCCGCTAACGACGACTAGGAGTAGTTAGGAGGATCCCGGGCAGGAGGCCTGCGCCTCTTTCGATCTGTATCCCAGTTTGTGCTAGCCTTCTTAAGGCAAACTTGTTTAACTTATGTCTGTACTCAGAGATTGCTGCTTCCGCTGACTCGTCTATGATCGAGCACTTGTATTCGAGCCCTCGAGGCCCCTGGCTTGTATTATGATGCTTGTATGACTTATTTATGCTTTAGAGTTGTGTTGTGATATCTTCCCGTGAGTCCCTGATCTTGATCGTACACGTTTGCGTGCATGATTAGTGTACAATTGAATCGGGGGCGTCACAATTCCTAATGACTGTTGGGAAACGTAGTAGAAAACAAAAAATCGCCCTATGATCACCTAGGAACAATATGAAGATGCATAAAGGGTTTGGATCAACGATCATTACCGACTCCAGAGAGCAGCAGAAGTAGATGAGTCGGTGTAGATCGTACTTGGAGTCTCTCGAACCGTTGACGACGATCCCATGAACCACCCTCGAATATCCCTCGAATAGAAGACCGAAAGCACGACCTCTCTACTTGGTTGCAAGTGTCCGGTCTTCACGATCCGACAACGCTTCGCCGTCCAGAGCTAATCGCCGCGGGAGAAGTGGAGAGAGGAGATTAGAACCACACTGAGCTTCTAATTATGAGGATCAGAGGAACTAGATCTAGCTCTAATTAGTCAACTAGGACCAACTAGAACTAGAACTAGTAGATGAACTAGAAGAGGCTCCAAAACTTGTATATCAATTGTGGCCAATACCTTAAGTATATGTAGGTTAGAGGGGGAAAAGAGGGCTGCCATCAAGAAGGGAAGTCCCTCCTTGGGGCGTCGCCCAAGGGGGATGAGTCCAACTCCTCCCCTAGTCCAATTCGACCTCCCCCTTGGGAAAGGGGAGGGGGTGCCACCTCCACTTGGGCCCTTGTTGTGGCCCAAGTTGCCTTTCCTCGCTAGGCATTTTAATGTCCATTGATATTTAATTAAATATAAACCTAAATGATAAGTGACACACGTGTGGCACGAAGCAACATGGTCCAAACACCCCCATTACTATCCATTTTGCCACATCAAACAAATGACATCTGATACGTCTGCGTCGTATCTATAATTTTTTATTGTTTCATGCCAATATTATACAATTTTTATACACTTTTGGCAACATTTTATATGATTTATTTGGACTATATTGATCCAGTGCCCAGTGCCAGTTCCTGTTTGTTGCATGTTTTTTGTTTCGCGGAAAATCCATATCAAACGAAGTCCAAACACGATAAAAATTTAAGGAGAATTATTTTGGAATATATGTGATTTTTGGGACTTGGAATCAACGCAAACAGGGGCCCATAGTGCCCAGAAGACACCAGGGCGCGCCCCAGGGGCCAGGCGCGCCCAAGTGGGTTGTGCTCACCTCGTACGTCGGTTGGAGCTCTACTTCGGGCGCAAGGAAGCTTATATCCGAAAAAAATAGTATTAAAATCTCAGCGCAATCGGAGTTACCGATCTCCGGGAATATAAGAAATGGTTTTCGGCCAGATCTGGGGAACGCAAAACAGAAGAGAACAGAGAGGGAGATCCAATGTCGGAGGGGCTCCCGCCCCTCCGCCACCATGGAGACCATGGACCGTAGGAGGAACTCTCCTCCCATCTAGGGGGGGGGGACAAGGAAGAAGAAGGAGGGGGCTCTCTCCCCCTCTTTCCCGGTGGTGTCGGAGTGCCACCGGGGCTAGGATCGTGACGGCGATCTACATCAACAATCTTGCTACCATCAACACCAACTTTCTCCCCCTCTATGCAGCGGTGTAACACCCCTTCTCCCCACTGTAATCTCTACTTAAACATGGTGCTCAACTCCATTTATTATTTCCCAATGATCTATGGTTATCCTATGATGTTTGAGTAGATTCGTTTTGTCCTGTGGGCTAACCGTGATCTTGGTTGGTATGACTGTATATTTTATTTATGGTGTTGTCCTACGGTGCCCTTCGTGTTGCGCAAACGGAGGGGTCCCCGCTGTAGGGTGTTGCAATACGTTCATGATTCTCTTATGGTGGGTGGCATCAGTGACAGAAGCACATACCCGAGTTTGGGGGTTGTTGTGTATGGGAGTAAAGAGGACTTGATACTTAATGCTATGGTTGGGTTTCACGACCTTAATGATCTTTAGTAGTTGCGGGTGCTTGCTAGGGGTCCAATCATAAGTGCATATGATCCAAGTAGAGAAAGTATGTTAGCTCATGCCTCCCCCTCATATAAAATTACAAGAATGATTACCGGTACTTCTTATCGATTGCCTAGGGAAAAATGACTTTCTTGTTGACAAAATCTATCTACTTTTATTACCTTGCAATTTATTCGTAGTTTTATTCTCGCAAAGTACTCATAGTTTTATTCCTGCAAAATAGTTTCATACTTGTTCTAGGTAAAGCAAACGTTAAGTGTGCGTAGAGTTGTATCGGTGGTCGATAGAACTTGAGGGAATATTTGTTCTACCTTTAGCTCCTCGTTGGGTTCGACACTCTTATTTATCGAAGAAGGCTACAAATGATCTCCTATACTTGTGGGTTATCAACATCAGCGTAATATTTTTGGTTTTTTGAACTTAAAAATGTTTTATCTCTTAAATAAACAATCCGATTAAAAATTCATTTTCATTGTTAAATCCGTCTCGACGAGATCTTCAAAACTAGATCTCATATTGATATGTTTCGACGACTTTTTTGGGCCAAAAGTTGCCATGATGTTACAGTGAAGTTGCCATGCATGGTGTTTACACTAAAGTTGTCAGGATATGTCTCATCTATTTTATTTTTTCTTCTAGATTTAAAGCTACCATTGTATTTCAATTTTCAACTACTTTTTCACGGCAAATGTTATTAATTGACCATGGCAATTTTTAGTAATTAACCACGGCAAATTTAATTCATGGATCATGAAATTTTTTAGTAATTCATCGTGGAAAATTTAGTTTACAGATCATGGCAATTTTAGTTTATAGATCATAGCAATTTTATTATTTTGAACATGGCAATTGTAGTATTTTGACCATGAAAATTACTTTTCTGTATGAACGATGGCATTTTTAGTGCATGTATCATGGCAAATTTAAGTAATTCACCATGGCAATTTTAGTTTCTGGTTCAAGGCAAATTTGAGTCATTGACCATGTATTTTGAAGTAATTGACGACGGATTTCTTTTTAATTATGAACCATTTCAAAATTATTTCATGGATCATGGCAAATTTTAGTAATTCACCATGGCAAGTTTAGTTTCTTAATTCCCTTTTTTTATAAGATGTTGAAATTTACATTAAACGTAGAAGAAAAAGTAATTGAAACATATCATGGCAACTTTAGTGTAGAAACCATGCCAATTTATGTGCAATAGACATGGCAACTTTTGACCACCAAAAATATCGTCGAAACATATCAATATGGGATCTAGTTTTGAAGTCCTCGTCGCAACGGATTTCATGGTGAAAGCATATTTTCAATCAGGTTTTTCATTTAAGAGATAAAAGATTTCAAAGTTTGAAAATCTCAAAAGATTCCAGCTAACATCATCTGTTTTCGTCCTATTTACATGAATGTGTGGAAGAAACAAAAGGATTGACATGTCACAATGAATGGCTAGAAGGGTGTTCAGCCCGTCCTCCTTCGTGCCACGCATGTGGTGGTTATCGACGTCTAATATAAAAGCCCTCTAACAATTACTAAAACCTTTTATATATAATTTAACATCATCGGAAACAATTTGCACCTATATATTAATTATCGGCAATACCCCTATTACATGATGAACTCCGAAACCCTTCCGGTGACCTCGAAACGCTTCTGGTTCCTCTCGAAACTATTTCGAATATTAATGGCATAATTCCACAAATAAATCCTAGCTACTCTCATCCTACTAACACACAGCAGGTCATGATTACCTTAAGCTTGTGACCCCGTAGGTTCGGTAAATCATAGACATGAACGAAACCCTTCGTTCAATGACCAATAGCGAAACCGTGGACGTCGATATCGATCCCTGTGATTACACGAATGGCATTCGAGTGAACCTTTAGTTATTATGTGATGTTCCCGTTGCTTCGTGATACTTTACAAAGCCCGTGATGCATCGGTATCCTCCTGAGTCATGCACATGCTAACTATACCGTTGATCTCGTTGCCGGCTTTGTTCTTCTTTCTCGTTGAAGTGTTCCGACATCCCCGTGACGTAGTCACCTGTGTCTGGCCAGATGATGAAGGATGCCATCACACTGAGAGGGCCCAAGAATATCTCTCCATCGTCGGAGGATCAAATCCACTCTTGAGTTATCTAGTCTCTTGTCAAACTTTCTGATGAACCCGTAAGTTGTCGTTATGATCACCGTGTTACTAATAACGTTTGAGCAACCCCAAAGTCCACCATACAGTAGGAATTGACTACGATACTCTCATGGTTTGAGGAGCTACACATGCTAACACTCCTTGTTATGACAATTGATTTCAAACGGTATTATCTCAAAGTAGAACAAAGGAGATTGGGTCGACTCAATATGATCGTTCTTCTAACGTCATACTCTCGATGTTGTTTTATGGCTATTGTTACACTTAACGATATCATAAGATCCGGAAAACATGATCACAATCAACTCTTGAGCCGGTCTCAGAGGCAAGACCGGGAACCTATTCTTTACCATTTATCATTTCACACATGCATACGATATTTTCACTGAATCGCATATTCCAGTATATATCACAACAGTTATATCATGAAATATAAACTCTTAATTATGAATATGGAAATATAATGATACAATATTATTGCCTCTAGGGCATATTTCCAACAGTCTCCCACTTGCACTAGGGCCAATAATCAAGTTGCATAGTTTATTTTTAACATCTATGGCGTATCTGATGTTAGCTCATGCTTTGCTTGTGGTAGAGCCTACGTCATTAGTTTTGACATATTCAAAACCTTGCAATATTTGTGTTAGTCATGGTTGGTCTTGATTCCTTTTGCTTTTGAACAATGGCACTATTATTCATAATACAGTTTCATTGCACTTGGGATCACACCAACTATGTTAAGACAATTCTTATTAACACATTGTCATTGGTTTAATTGAACTTGATATTACACCAACTCATATCAAGACACTTCTTGATTATCTATATTCATAATATAGCGACATTGGTTTTATCACATTCGGGATTATACCGATCATATCAAGACACTTCTCAATTCAGACAATTTTAAAACATCCAATGGTTTAACATATTCTTCTTATGTTATAGAATTCACAATATTGTTCATGCTAGAAAAATATTCTATACAATCATAGACCAATATAACTTATATCAGTCATGAAGCTGGTGTTTGTATAACTTTTTACAACGAACTTCTTCATCTCCTCTATTAGACAAGTCTTTTGTCCTTCTGAGGTACTTAATTATATTAACAGTCATCTAGTGTGCCAATCCAAGATCACTTTGGTACCTGGTACTAACATTTAACACATAAAACATTTGGCTTTATACATATCATAACATTCATGATGGATTCTATAATCCACTCATCTGTTCATGCTTATCAAATGTCTTAGGACATTGATTTCTTCAAAGCATCATGTCGTGTGACATTGAGAGAAAATACATTCTCCATTTTAAACCTTTTAAAACCTTGTCAATGTATTCAATTCAGCTTAGCACAATAAGATGTCTTGATCTATCTTTATAGATCTTTATGTCCAATAATCTGCTTCGCTTCAGTCTTTTATTGGAAACATATTCTTCAAAATTTTGTTGTGCTTAGATACTTTATATTATCTCCAATCTTTAATATGTCATTTACATGTAAGATTAGAAATGCTATAGAGCTCTCGCTAAACTCCACAAGTTTCTTCAACATTTCATACTATTTCATTATGTTGATTCCAGCTCCTTGATACTTGCTTCAAATGCATAAAAAAACTTTTGAAGCTTGCACACTCATCCGGTATTCTTGGGATCTACAAAACTTTTCGGTTGTATCATTCATACATCCTTTTCCATTTAGGAAACTAGTTTTGATATCCATTCCATTTACTTTATACCTTCTAGAGAACCAACCAAGTCCCAAACTTAATTGTATATGAACTCCATTTTGGTGTGCATGGCTATAAACCAAGTCCCAAACAATGGCCCTGGCAAATTAGGGAATTGAGCAACAAGACGTTTCTAATTAATTTCCCTCCTTGAAACAAAGTTGAGGATTTAATTGAGTTCCCTGCTTTTGACCTGCATGTACATTTAAAATCACTCAATGAACTAGTGCAGTTGATCCTTATGGTGAACTTACTGAAAGCTTGGGTCCATATTGAGGGGATTCCCCCAAAATGGTGCACTTGGAAAGTGTTTGCTCAGGTGGCATCATGATTTGGAATTCTCACTGATGTGGATTGGACTGGTGTATTTAAGACTTTTATGAGCTGATTTGAGTGAAAGTTGCATGCAGAGACCCTACCAAAGTTCCTTTTGAAAGACGGGTAGAGATGATGAATAAGTTGCTTCTGTTGTTCTTTAGTGTTGGAGGTTTTGAGTAGATTGGAGAGGGTGGGTGATCCATATGACGGAGATGATCCAGATCTTGACAATCAAGCTAATGGCAATAACCATAAGGGCAGAGAGGATATGGATGTTGATGAACTGAATGAGGGTCAGAGGGTGATGAACCCACTACTGTGGATTTATCTGGCGGTACATCATGTGAATTTGGTCAATTCCAGCGTCACCTGATCAAAACTAGGAGAAGGCAATGAGGGCGTTCGGGGCGACTTCTGCGGCAACGTCGCGGACGCCGGACCACTGCCCCTCCCGGCGTGTTGGGGGGAGGTTCTGGGCGTTGGCCGATGCCTATGTAGATGACGAGGACGAGGAGGATCGACTGTCGGAGTCGCCGATGTCCTCGGCCGCCACTTCTCCAACCCCGTGTGATCATATTTGTGAATTTTTTGCAGTTGGATACAACGAGGAGGAGGTAACGACGATGGTGAACTCGGTGATCCAGGCATCCGATCCAGCAAGGGAGAGGCTCGATGAGAAGGACCGATAGGAGCTGCTCCGGTGAGTCATACACCGACGAACTACACCATCGGCCACAAGGCCTTAGAGGGGGCCAATTCCTAAGGTATGTTGCCCGACTATCACATTTGGAGATTTTTTCGACCCGAAGGCCTGGAAAGTCGTTGTTGGCTGCCGGAAAGGAAGGCCGGCGGCGCCGGCGCCGGCGGCGGAGCCAATCTCGATCTAGGTGGCCAGACAGTCCCGTTTGAATTACTTGTTGGGCCAAGATGGGCCAGAAATGCAGCAAATTACTTTGGGCTCTGGGCATGCGGCCCAACCCTCTTCTCCTCTCGAGCATGTGGCTCACAGGGAGGCTCTGATCGATTTGAGCGACGGGCCATCGCTGGGCGCGGGACGAGTTCAGCCCAACATGGCTCCTACTAGGATTCGACCGGTGCATGCGAGCCCTGGGTTTTGCTCTTTTAGATCAGGGAAGACGCCGTGAGTCTGGGTGTCTACGGCGGCTGGCGACGCTCGTACGGTCGCCGCTATCGTCATGGCCACCGGAGGCGGCATCTCAGAACGGACCGAACAACGCCGCTCCATCGCGTCAGGACGCCGGTGCTTCTCGCACGGCTCCATCTGCCGGCAGTGGTCACGGCGGGTTCCGAGGCGGTGCTAATGGCGGGGCCAGGTACGGCGGAGGTCCCGGCTATAACGGTGGTTCCTGGTATGGTGGTGGTGCTGGGCGCTGATACGTCTCCAACGTATCTATAATTTTTTATTGTTCCATGCTATTACATTATCTGTTTTGGATGTTTTATATGCATTATTATGCTATTTCATATTATTTTTGGGACTAACCCATTAACCTTGAGCCCAGTGCCAGTTTCTGCTTTTTTCCTTGTTTTTGAGTTTCGCAGAAAAGGAATATCAAACGGATTCCAAACGGAATAAAACTTCATGACGATTTTTCTTGGACCCAAAGACACCCAGAGGACTTGGAGTCCAAGCCAGAAGAGCCACGAGGCAGCGTCAAGGGTGGAGGGCACGCCCTAGGGGACGCCCCCTGCCTTGTGGCCCCCTCGGGACTCCCCTGACCTAACTCTTCGTCCTATATATTCACATATATTCCAGAACCCTCAGAGAGAGCCACAAAAATACTTTTCCGCTGCCGCAACCTTCTGTTCCCATGAGATCCCATCTTGGGGCCTTTTCCGGCATCCTGCCGAAGGGGGATTCGATCACGGAGGGCATCTACATTGATAACCCACAAGTATAGGGGATCGTAACAGTTTTCGAGGGTAGAGTATTCAACCCAAATTTATAGATTCGACACAAGGGGAGCCAAAGAATATTTGTAAGTATTAGCAGCTGAGTTGTCAATTCAGCCACACCTGGAGATTAATTATCTGCAGCAAAGTGATCAGTAGCAAAGTAGTTTGATAGTTTTGATAGTAGTGGCAGCAGCAATTGTAACGGTAACAGTGATAGCAATAGTTTTGTAACAAGTGCAACAGTAACAACAACAGTAGTAACTTAGCAAGAACAATGTAGGATAAATTCGTAGGCATTGGATCAGTGACTTGTTGGATGATATTCATCATGAGACAGTTATAACCTAGGGCGATACGGCACTAGCTCCAGTTCATCAATATAATGTAGGCATGTATTCCGTAAATAGTCATACGTGCTTATGGAAAGAACTTGCATGACATCTTTTGTCCTACCCTCCCGTGGCAGCGGGGTCCTATTGGAAACTAAGGGATATTAAGGCCTCCTTTTAATAGAGAACCGGAACAAAGCATTAACACATAGTGAATACATGATCTCCTCAAACTACGGTCATCACGGGGAGTGGTCCCGACTATTGTCACTCCGGGGTTGCCGGATCATAACACGTAGTAGGTGACTATAACTTGCAAGATCGGATCTAGAACATGGATATAATGGTGATAACATAAACGGTTCAGATCTGAAATCATGGCACCCGGGACCAAAGTGACAAGCATTAAGCATGGCAAAGTCATAGCAACATCAATCTTAGAACATAGTGGATACCAGGGATCAAGCCCTAACAAAACTAACTCGATTACATGATGAATCTTATGGAACTCCTCACCGACCAGCGAGCCTATGAAGGAATTACTCACTCCCGGTGGGGAGCATCATGGAATTGGCGATGGAGAAGGGTTGGTGATGACAAAGAACGAAGATCCCCCTCTCCGGAGCCCAAACGGACTCCAGATCTGGCCTCCCGATGAAGAACAGGAGGTGACGGCGGCTCCGTCTCGTGGAATGCGATAATTCTTTCTCCCTGATTTTTTCTGGGCACGCCTGGTGAGGGGGCGCACCCTGGTGGGTTGTGCCCACCCAGGTGCCCCCCTCCGGTGGGTCTTGGCTCCAGAAATTCTCTTATTTGATATAAAAATTCCTCGCAAAGTTTCGTTCCATTCCGAGAACTTTTATTTCTGCACAAAAACAACACCATGGTAGTTCTGCTAAAAACAACGTCAGTCTGATGTTAGTTTCATTCAAATCATGCAAATTAGACTCCAAAACAAGATAAAAAGCGTTAGGAAAAGTAGATACGTTGGAGACGTATCAACTCCCCCAAGCTTAAACCTTTGCTTGTCCTCAAGCAATTCAGTTGATAAACTAAAAGTGAAAAAGAAAAACTTTTACGAACTCTTTTGCTCTTGTTTGCATAAATAAGCTTAAACAGCACCCAGGTTTTCAGCCAATCATTATAACTAACCATGCCGACAATAACTCTTCAAAATTATATTGACTCATATCAATGACATAATCAGCTAGCGAGCAATAATAAGATATCTCAAACGGCAACACGTTGTCAAAACAACCATGATATAATATGACAATAGTGGTATCTTGCTAGCCCTTTCTGAGACCACAAAACATAAATGCAAAGCACCTCCAAAGTTCAAGTAGCGACTAAACATTGTAATTCATGGTAGAAAAGATCCAGTCATGATGCACCCAACATTAGCTACACACAATGCATGAGCATGACAGCAATGCTCTCAGGTTGTGGTGCTTATTTTAGAAGGTGATGACACAACATAAAAGTAAATAGATAGTCCCTTCGCAGAGGGAAGCAGTGATTTGCAGAGGTGCCAGAGCTCAAGTTTTTAAAACAGAGGTAAATGATATTTTGAGATATGCACCCTTCTCATTTACTTCACGACCATTAGTTATCAATATCTTCCATGCTAAACATGCTAGTGGCGGTTCCCAAGCGATAAAGTAAAGGTTTGACTCCATTGGGAGTTTTTGTTTGATTATTTGTAAGCTCTTTTCTTTTTGCAGTTTGGGACTGGGCATCCCTATTACCGCCCTTTTCTCGTGCGATGGCGAGTGAATAAACACTCGACCTGAGAATAACCCGCTTAGCATGGAAGATACCGACCACCTCCTGTCGTTCATGAACGATCAAGGCACACAAAAAGGATATTTATTTGAAGTTTTTAGAGGTGGCACATGCAAATTTACTTAGGACGGCAGGGTAATACCGCATATAGGTAGGTATGGCGGACTCATCTGGAATAACTTGGGTTCAAGGTTTTTAATGTACAAGCACAATTCCCACTTAGTACAGGCGAAGGCTAGCAATAGGTTGACAAGCGGCCAGCTAGAGAGCAACAACGGTCATGAACATGCATTATGCATAAGTAACATTGGACACTAGCATGAGTAGGATATGAACACCATGAACATAAATATCATAGAGGCTATGTTGGTTTTGATTCAACTACATGCATGAACATGTGCCAAGTCAAGCCACTCAAACATTCAGAGGAGGATACCATATCATCATACTACATCACAATCATTTTAACGCAATGTTGATATCCAAGATAAATCATTATTCACTCCCAGCTACTTATGCATGGCATGAGAAACTATAATCTCTAATTGTCATTGCAAACATGTTTAATCATAATGGGCTGGATCATGGATACCAGGTTAAACATATTTACACAAATAGAACAAGTCAAGTTCATACCAGTTTCTCTCTGCCACGGCCAGTTCATCAAATATCGTCATTATTGCCTTTCACTTGCACGACCGAACGATATGAAAATAATAATAGTGCAAGAATGACGTGGACTAAGCTGGAATCTGCAAACATTTTATTCAACGGGAAAAGACAAGGTAAAATGGGCTCTTTATTAGATCAACAGTTATTCAAATGAGAGTCACTCAACATTTTCATCGTGGTCTTCTCCTCGGTACGACTCAAAATGAAAAGAAAAGAAATTCAGAGAAACACACTGTAATATTTTTTGGAGTTTTTGGTTTTCTTTGAACAAGCAAATTAAAGGGAAAAGCAAAGATGAGAAAAACTATTTACATGGGAAAGCTCCCAACAAGCAAAAGAAGAACAAGGAAATATTTTTGGGTTTTCTTTTTAGTGCTACCGTTAACTACTCTAGAAAGAAAATAAAAAAGAAGCAGAAGATATTTTTGGATTTTCTCAAGTTTTTCAAACACACAAGAAGAAAGCAAGAAAATAAAATTAAGCATGGATGATACAATGAAAAAGTGTGAACACCGGCAAATGAAATGAAATCTGTGAACATGAATGTAATGTCGGTGAGAAACACGTACTCCCCCAAGCTTAGGCTTTTGGCCTAACTTGGTAATCGATCAGTGGTCTGGATAGTAGTTGGGGTACTGTGGAGCGGGTATCCATGCATCCCACTACTGAGGCTCCTCCTCTGCTGCAGCCTGATCGTTCCGGTAGGCGATGATGTCCGCAGGCATAATCCTATATCCGCCCCTGGCAATAGGATCAAACAAAGCAGGAGCAGGCAATGGAATAATATCACGAGTCTTCACACTAGAAACCAGTTATACGGAACAGGGATGTTAGGCGATTCGATATCAGTAAAATGGTGGTGATCCATGGCTGCACAGTCTAGGTAAACCTTGTTCAAAGGGTAATCATGAAGGCGTATCTCAACATTGAAGTGAGCCGCCAAACGAGTAGCGAAAATCCCACCATGTATTTTACCTTTGGACTTATTGATATGGAGGCGGCGTGCCACAATAGCTCCCAAGCTATAAGTGTTGTCGCCCTCTAGTGCACGACGTAAAGCAACAAAGTCTGTGCGCTAAGCGCACCTACTTTTTCTCTAGCAAGCAAACGCTTAGCAAAAAATAAAGCAAAATAATGCACAGCAGGAAAATGTATGCTAGTGGTAGTGACGGCTGACACCCCTCTCTCATCTCCCACTATTAAAGTACGATAAAAGGCCTCAAACTATGCTGGCCTAGGCTCGGCTAAGCTCCCGTCAGAAGGGATCATGCATATGTTACAAATTTTAGTGAGTAGTATCTGACGGGGTTCAGCATATAAATCAAACCACACCTCAGGAGGATTATTCCTAGGAAGGGAAGTAAAACTTTGAACAAAGATGTTTGTGAGGAGATGATATTGTTCACATTCAGCTGCGATGAAGTCAGTGAGGCCGGCATTAGCAGCATATTGCGTGAACTCCTCAAGGATTCCAGCCTCTTCCATGACCTGGGTGTGCGGCCATTTGCACGGCCGTACCTCCGCCAACCTCCGAGGATGGAGATCACTGTCAAACGACTCCCCAGTAACACCCTTGTAATTCTTCTTAGAAGCAAACTGAAAGTGCAACTATCCCTGGGTGGTTTTGGTAATTCCTAACAACATATAGCTCACTGAGCTAATGCTATTCCAAGATGAATATTTCAGGAAAGCTCAATGATTGGCATGGCATGGATTAGAAAGTGGACCCTTCAAAATGCTAAGGACAAAAGATTGGCTCAAGCTCAAAGCACAAGACTCTACATTTTCTATTTTAGTGATCCAAGATCACATTGAGTCTATAGGAAAAGCCATTTCTATTAAGAAGGGATGAGGTGTTGTTTAATGAGGTTCTTGCTCAAAATGCTTAGTGATATCCTCCAAAACCCTCCACTACTTTCTCACATCCACATATGTCCCAAACCAAAAAGTCCAACTCGGCCCCACCGAAATTTCATATCCGGAGCCACCAAGTTCAGTTGACATAGCCACTGCCAGAAACCCTAGTCTTTTCGGTCTCACCGATAGGGATCTCGGTCTCACCGAGATGGAATTGTAATCTCTCTGTTTCCCTTCGTAATGTTTCGGTCAAACCGAGATGAGCGATCGGTCCCACCGAGATTGCAATGCAAACACTCTGTTTCCTTTTCGTAACATTTCGGTCCAACCGAGATGAGCGAATCGGTCCCACCGAGTTTGCCTGACCAACTCTCTGTTAGTCTATTACCAAAATCGGTCTCATCGAGTTTGTGTAATCGGTCTCACCGAGATTACATTATGCCCTAACCCTAATGATATCGGTCCCACTGAGTTGACATGTCAGTACCACCGAAACACCTAACGGTCACATTATGAACCAAATCGGTCTGACCGAGTTCTTTGAATCGGTCCCACCAAGTTTGGTGATTTGTGTGTAACAGTTAGATTTTGTGTGGACGCTATATATACCCCTCCACCCACTCTTCATTCGTGAAGAGAGCCATCAGAACATGCCTACACTTCCAACACATATTTTCTGAGAGAGAACCACCTACACTTGTGTTGAGGTCAAGATATTCCATTCCAACCACATAAATCTTGATCTCTAGCCTTCCCAAGTTGCTTTCCACTCAAATCTTCTTTCCACCAAATCCAAATCCTGTGAGAGAGAGTCGAGTGTTGGGGAGACTATCATTTGAAGCACAAGAGCAAGGAGTTCATCATCAACACACCATTTGTTACTTCTTGGAGAGTGGTGTCTCCAAGATTGGCTAGGTGTCACTTGGGAGCCTCCGTCAAGATTGTGGAGTTGAACCAAGGAGTTTGTAAGGGCAAGGAGATCGCCTACTTCGTGAAGATCTACCCTAGTGAGGCAAGTCCTTCGTGGGCGACGGCCATGGTGGGATAGACAAGGTTGCTTCTTCGTGGACCCTTCGTGGGTGGAGCCCTCCGTGGACTCGCGCAACCGTTACCCTTCGTGGGTTGAAGTCTCCATCAACGTGGATGTACGATAGCACCACCTATCGGAACCACGGATAAAAAATCTCCGTGTCAACATTGTGTTTGCTCCCTCAAACTCATCCCTTTACCTTCATATGCAATTGTCTTACATTCCGCTGCTATACTCTTAGAATTGCATGTGTAGGTTGATTGCTTGACTTGTGCTAAGTTGCTAAAATCTGCCAAGAACTAAAATTGGGAAAAGGCTAGATTTTTATTTGGTCAAGTAGTCTAATCACCCCCCCTCTAGACATACTTTAGATCCTACACAAACTTCCTAAAGATATTCATCCTTTTCCTATGAACAAAAAATTCTGAAATTTTTAGTCCACAAATTTTTCTTAACAAAACTTCATAAAATTGGTAGCAACTACTCATAGTGATACATAGAGGCCAAAGCAAGCATTCAAACTACTTAGAACTCTAAGAATTCAACATGCAAGCTCATCTACAGTAGCACCAAGAGTAGCTAATTTTTCAAAATATAAATAACTAAAACAATAACTATTTGGACA
The DNA here is from genome assembly GCF_018294505.1 of Triticum aestivum. Classification (NCBI taxonomy): domain Eukaryota; kingdom Viridiplantae; phylum Streptophyta; class Magnoliopsida; order Poales; family Poaceae; genus Triticum; species Triticum aestivum. The sequence continues at coordinate 506,236,433 of NC_057802.1, forward strand.
AACGGTGGAGTCACATACCAAGCAACAATCCCCCGAAAAAGTTTCGGAAACGGAGCTTCGAGCAAAGAGATCGAAATCCGCGAGTTTGAGAGCAAGAACACGAGAGAGAGAGAGAGAGAGCAATGGAGAATTTTTTCTGGAGGTAAGTGATGATGTGGTGTGAAGGGATAAGTGAGGGGGCCCACGTGGGGACCACAACCCACCAGGGCGTGCCTGGGGGTCCTGGCGCGCCCAGGTGGGTTGTGCCCACCTGGTGCACCTCCCTCTGATATTATTTGCACCAGAAATTCTTAAATATTCAGAAAAAATCGTATTAAATTTTCAGAGCATTCTGAGAACTTTTATTTTTGGGTCATTTTTATTGCACGGGAAATTCAGAAAACAGACAGAACATGGCATTTTATTTTACTTAACTAATAAAAACAGAAAATAAAAGGTAGGGACAGAAGGTAGTGTGAAAGTGCAACTATCCCTGGGTGGTTTTGGTACTTCTTAAGAACATATAGCTCATTGAACTAATACTCTTTCAAGATGACCATTTCAGAAAGTTCAATGATTGGCATGGCATGGACTAGGAATGTGGACCCTCAAAATGCTAAGGACACATATTGGCTCAAGCTCAAGACTCTACATTTTCATTTTAGTGATCCAAGTTCACATTGAGTCCATAGGAAAAGCCAATAGTATTAAAAGGGGATGAGGTGTTGCTTAATGGCTTGCTTGCTCAAATTGCTTAGTGATATGCTCCAAAAGCCCTTAACCACTTTCTCATATCCACATATGTCCCAAACCAAAAGTCAAACTCAGCCCCACCGATTTGATCTATCTGGCGCCACCGAGTTCATTTGACATAGCCACTGCCAGAAACCCTAGTCAGTTCGGTCTCACCGATAGGGATCTCGGTCTCACCGAGATGGGATTGCAAACTCTCTGTTTCCCTTCGTAATGTTTCCGTCTAACCGAGATGAGCGATCGGTGCCACCGAGTTCGCAATGCAAATTCTCTGTTTCCTTTTTGTTATGTTTCGGTCTACCGAAATGAGCAATTCGGTCCCACCGAGATTGCCCGACCAACTCTCTGTTTGCCTATTACAGAAATCGGTCTCACCGAGTTGATGTGATCGATCTCACCGAGATTACGTTAATTATGCCCTAACCCTAATGAAATCGGTCCCACCGAGTTGACATGTCGGTCCCACCGAAAAGCCTAACGTTCACATTTTGAACTAAATCGGTCTGACCGAGTTTCATGATTCGGTCCCACCGAGTTTGGTCATATGTGTGTAACGGTTAGATTTTGTGTGGAGGCTATATATACCCCTCCACCCACTCTTCATTCGTGGTGAGAGCCATCAGAACGTGCCTACACTTCCAGCATTCATTTTCTGAGAGAGAACCACCTACTCATGTGTTGAGACCAAGATATTCCAATCCAACCACAAGAATCTTGATCTCTAGCCTTCCCCAAGTTGCTTTCCACTCAAATCTTCTTTCCACCAAATCCAAATCCTGTGAGAGAGAGTTGAGTGTTGGGGAGACTATCATTTGAAGCACAAGAGCAAGGAGTTCATCATCAACACACCATTTGTTACTTCTTGGAGAGTTGTGTCTCCTAGATTGGCCAGGTGTCACTTGGGAGCCTCCGTCAAGATTGTGGAGTTGAACCAAGGAGTTTGTAAGGGCAAGGAGATCGCCTACTTCGTGAAGATCTACCCTAGTGAGGCAAGTCCTTCGTGGGCAACGGCCATGGTGGGATAGACAAGGTTGCTTCTTCGTGGACCCTTCGTGGGTGGAGCCCTCCGTGGACTCGCGCAACCGTTACCCTTCGTGGGTTGAAGTCTCCATCAACGTGGATGTACGATAGCACCACCTATCGGAACCACGGATAAAAAATCTCCGTGTCAACATTGCGTTTGCTCCCTCAAACTCATCCCTTTACCTTCATATGCAATTGTCTTACATTCCGCTGCTATACTCTTAGAATTGCATGTGTAGGTTGATTGCTTGACTTGTGCTAAGTTGCTAAAATCTGCCAAGAACTAAAATTGGGAAAAGGCTAGATTTTTATTTGGTCAAGTAGTCTAATCACCCCCTCTCTAGACATACTTTCGATCCTACAAGTGGTATCAGAGCTGGGGTCTCCATTTGCTTTGATTCCCATAGCTTTTGGTGGTCATAGCCTTGGTTTCACAACCTAGGAGAGTATGGCGTCTAGCGAGGGAAATTACCACCGTAGAGGTCCTTACTTTGATAGAACAAATTTTGCTAGTTGGAAGCATAAGATGAAAATTCATATTCTTGAACATAACCCCGCCGTTTGGGCTATTGTGTGTATTGGCTTGCAAGGTGAATTCTTCGATGGGAAAGAACCTAACCGTGAAGCTACCGCGGAAGAGTTGAAGATGCTACAATACAATGCTCAAGCTTGTGATATTCTCTTCAATGGATTGTGCCCCGAAGAATTCAACAAAATCAGCTGTCTTGAGAATGCAAAGGAAATTTGGGATACTTTGATTGATATGCACGAAGGTACCGACTCTGTCAAGGAATCCAAATTGGATGTGCTTCAAAGTCAGCTTGACAAGTTCAAAATGAAGGATGGTGAAGGTGTCGCTGAAATGTACTCTAGGCTTGCTCTCATCACAAATGAGATTGCCGGCTTAGGAAGTGAAGAGATGACCGACAAATTCATCATCAAGAAGATCCTAAGAGCCTTGGATGGAAAATATGATACCGTGTGCACATTGATCCAAATGATGCCCAATTACAAAGATCTCAAGCCAACGGAAGTCATTGGAAGAATTGTTGCTCATGAGATGTCACTCAAGGATAAAGAAGAGCTTCACAACAAGTCAAGTGGTGTTTACAAAGCCTCGTGTGATGCTCCCACATCATCAAGTGAGAAACAAACCTTCAATGAAGAATTGAGCCTAATGGTGAAGAACTTCAACAAGTTCTACAAGAGTAGAAGCAAGGAAAGGAGTTCCAAGTCAAGGTCCTACAATGACAAAAGATCTTCTAGTCGTGAGCGTAATTGCTACAATTGTGGAAGACCCGGACACTACTCCAATGAGTGTACACCCCCTACAAAAGAAGAGAAGATTCTCCCAAAAGAAGAAGTAGAAGAGAAGAATCACCTCCTAGAGAGAGAAGGAGTAGAGATGATCGTTATGAACGAAGAACCTCTCGCAGAAGCAAAGGTCAGAAAGGAAGGACAAGTCATCAAGGAGCTACACAAAACTAAGACATCAAGCTCACGTTGGTGAATGGGTATCCGGTTCCGACTCCGACCATCACTCCGAGAGAAGTTATCACTCCGACTCCGAATATACTCAAGATGAAGGTGTTGCCGGTCTAGCACTTGTGTCAACCAACTCCTATGACATATTTGACTCACCAAATGAAGGAATTGGAAGATGCTTCATGGCTAAAGGCCCAAAGGTATCACACCCCGAGTATGTTGATTTCAATAGTGATGAAGATGATTTGCTAGGTGATGATGATTTGCTTATTGACAACTCTAGTGATGAAAACTATGACAAACTTGCTATTAATCATGCTAATCAAGATAAAATGAATGACGATGATAAGAAGGAGATTGAGCGTCTAACTAAATAACTAAACACTCTTAAGTTAGCGCATGAACCTACCTTAGAAGATCATCAAGAGCTTTTAAAAACTCATGAGAAGCTACGCTTTGAAAAGCTCAACCTTGAGCAAGAGCATGGGTACTTAAAAGCAATCAATGATGATTTTTGTAAGAAAAGTTCTTCTTACATTGCCAAGAGTTTACTCTTGTGTACTTACATGCCACAAGTAAAATCTAGCAACAAGAGTAAGAAAGATTCTTATTCTAGTAGTAACAATAATCATAAGTCCAATATTGTTGCTTCTAGTAGTTCTCTTGATTCCACTAATGATTCTCTTAGCCAAGTTACACATGAGCAAGAAAATAGCTTATTGAAGGGAATTATAGAGAAAGGTGTTTACAAGAGCCTTGCCGGAAGTAATCAATTTGAGGAAATTGTACGCAAGCAAGGAAGGCACCGAAAGAATCAAGGTGTTGGTTTTGAACGAAAGTTCAATGCCAATGGAGTTGAGTGGGAAGAAGATCAATACCCAAAGACAAAGTTTGTTCCTCAACAAGAAAAGTATGATCCTACTTCCTTTGAGGGGACACAAGCTCAAGATGATATTCCACCACAAGACCACAAGCAAAAAGGCAAAGACAAGCTTCAAGAGGAGATTGATGCATTTAAAGAAGCTCCCAAGGCCTTGGTCAAGTGGGTTCCCAAAACTACATCAAGTTCTACTTCATCAAGTACGACTACAACTCCAAGGATTCCCATCAAGTTGATGTGGATCCCGAAGAAGAAGAACTAGAGAGTTCTTGAGGGTGACTCCGCCAACATACTTCACTCATATCATTTTGGCAAGAACAAGTGCAAACAACTTCCACATCTTGCACTAGTTCAAGGAGTCACAAACCCTCTTGTTGGTAAGACAAGGGACAAGGTAACCTAATGCCTTCATGGACATCATCATGTATGAACTCCACTCTATGTCTATGGATATCCTTGTTTGTTCCTTATCAGACTAACCCGTGTAGGTATTGAAAGTACAACTCACTCCAATGGATTGCTCTAAATGATCTACATCAACAATGAGCATCCACATCTTTCAACATCTACATGAAGTCATCATCGACAAAACCCAAGGTTAGTTCATCCCTCTTAGGGGGGATATTGTAACGCCCACGATGCGGCTATATCTCCCACGTGTCGAGGCACGACTTAGAGGCATAACCGCATAGTGGTTTTGTCGCAAGAAGGGTCATCTTCACACAATCCCATGTAATGAATAAGACTGGGATAAAGAGTTGGCTTACAATCGCCACTTCACACAATACATAAATCTCATCATACATCATCCAAAATACAATCATATAGACCGACTACGGTCAAAATCCAGATGAAAATAAGACAACCCCAAATGCTAGATCCCCGATCGTCCCAACTGGGCTCCACTACTGATCATCAGGAAAATACACATAGTAACGACCACGTTCCTCGTCGAACTCCCACTTGAGATCGACGCCATCGTCTGCACTGGCATCGTCGGCACCTGCAACTGTTGTTGGAAGTGTCGGTGAGTCACGGGGACTCAGCAATCTCACACCCGCGAGATCAAGACTATTTAAGCTTATAGGACAAGTAGGGTGCAAGAGGTGAAGCTGCAGCGGCAAAAGCATATATGGTGGCTAACTTGCGCAAATGAGAGCGAGAAGAGAAGCAAAGGAACGGACGTCATCTAGCAATGACCAAGAAGAGGTCCTGAACACCTACTTACGTCAAACATAACACAGACCGTGTTCACTTCCCGGACTCCGCCGAGAAGAGACCATCACGGCTACACACGCACTTGGTGTATTTTAATTGGGTCAAGTGACAAGTTATCTACAACCGGACATTAACAAATTCCCATCTGCCTCATAACCGCGGGCACGGCTTTCGAAAGATAAAACCCTGCAGGGGTGTCCCAACTTAGCCCATCATAAGCTCTCACGGTCAACGAAGGATAAACCTTCTCTCGGAAAGACCCGATCAGTCTCGGAATTCCGGTTTACAAGACATCTCGACAATGGTAAAACAAGACCAGCAAAGCCGCCCGAATGTGCCGACAAATCCCGATAGGAGCTGCACATATCTCGTTCTCAGGGCACACCGGATTGTCCAAGCTTCCGATAGGCCAGACCAGAGTTGCCCCTGGTGGCCACCGGCGACTGACAGTTTGGACCAATACTCAGAGGAGCACTGGCCCGGGGGTTTAAAATAAAGATGACCCTCGGGCTCTAGAAAACCCGGGGGAAAAAGGTATAGGTCGCAAATGGTAAAACCAAGGTTGGGCCTTGCTGGAGGAGTTTTATTCAAGGCGAACTGTCAAGGGGGTCCCATAAATCACCCGACCGTGTAAGGAACGCAAACTCAAGGAACATAATCTCGGTATAACAGTAACTAGGGCGGCAAGAGTGGAACAAAACACCAGGCATAAGGCCGAGCCTTCCACCCTTAACCAAAATATATAGATGCATTAATTAAATAAGAGATATTGTGATATCCCAACATGTCCATGTTCCGGTATGGAACAAACTTCAACTTCACCTGCAGCTAGCAACGCTATAAGAGGGGCGGAGCAAAAGCGGTAACATAGCCAAACAACGGTTTGCTAGGAAAGGATGGTTAGGGGCTGACATGGCTGAAATAGGAGACATGATATAGCAAGTGATAGGTAGCGAGCATGGCAATAGAGCGAACAACTAGCATAGCAAAGATAGAAGTGATTTCGAGGGGTGGTCATCTTGCCTGCAAGATTCTCAGAGTTGTCGAAAGCTTGATCCTCGTAAGCGTACTCGACAGGTTCCTCATTCACGAACTCGTCTCCCGGCTCTACCCAAGACAAGAACACAAACAAACGGAACCACAATCAACAACGAGAAATGCGCAAGCAACATGATGCAAGACATGTATGATATGCAAGATATGATATGCGATGCATATGCGTGCTCCGGAAGGAAAAATGATGAACATGGCAGTAACTTGGCAAACCAAGCATGCCACTGGAAAGATGAGATGATTTCGGTCGAAATCGATATAAAGATCACCGGAATCGGATGCACGGTTTGCAAATGGCAAGCAGAACAAGAATGACACTAATCTGCGATAAACAGCAAGATAGCACTTAACATACAACAAGTAACAATGCTACAGCACCCCAACATAGCAACAAAGCACATGGCAGTAATCTACAGGAGATGCTTGACAAAAGATGAACACTGAGCTACGGCTAGTTCACAACATATCAAGCTCAAACAAGCATGGCAAAAGTGCAAAGGATTACAGGTTCACAGACTTGGTGAAAAACTGGACATGGCAGAAATCAGCATCAGGTAGCAATGTTCAGAGCACGGAATCAACATGCTACAGGAACTTAACATAGAAAACAAGGCATGGTAGTGTTCTACTAAATGCACATGACAAAAGTCCCTTACTGAACATAAGCCAAAAAGGACCATAAGACATGATGGGAAGCATGTAAACATAGCAAGTTTCGTTATCAGGTTTCAGACTTAACAGAAAACAGAGCATGGCAGAAATATTAATATGTAGGCCTCTTTGTGAGCTTGATGCACTCACTACAGAGCAATGCATGACAAACAAAGCATACCTACAGCAAGATGGCATGTTCATGAAGCTATCCATGGCAAGAACAATTGCATAGCATGTATGGATCAACTACAATAAGCTTGGCAAAAATGCATGTCATGTTAAGAATCTGCCAGAAATATTTTATAGCAAAAGTAGAGCAAGATTGAGTCATGCTATGGTACTCTAAAATTGCAAACAATTGCAGGAATGGATCAATTACAACTATATCTACAAAACATCCTTACTGAACATCTCCAAAATATGCATGGATCTCTCTGTAGCATCAAGTTTACATGGCAACAAAATTACAGCAGGCTAGGACTTGGAGAATTCACCAAGTCCCTGAAATCAGAATTATTACGGGGCCTACTTTTCATGCTTGTGCTGGTCACCACATAGATCACAAAAATACATGGACTACACCACTGGAAAGATGGCATGGCATACTTCAAAACACATGTAGAGCTCATGCTCAAAAGATGCACATAATAAATGATACAAAAATGACAAATCTCCAAGTTCTGATAAGAACCAGAGAATAACAGCAACTAGCCCTCTTCCAACGAAGATTTGGGCATCAAGATGACCTCTAATGAAAATGGTGCAATTGAACAAAATGAAGAGCATCACGAGGCGAACAATTTGACATATTACACGCGCGAATCGGAGCTATATGCACAAAGTTACGGCATCGGGAACATAGGCACTTGCTATTGGAATTCTGGGACTTGGAAGAAATTAGAGGGGGATTTCGAGAAAAGTCAACGGGCACTGTACCGGCTCCGATCGGATCGGGCTCCCGAGCTCGAGCTCGAGCCCGACGGCGGCGCAGGGAGAGGAGGCGCGGCGGGCCGGGGAAGGCGCGGCCGGCGGCGGC